>NC_136068.1:356209087-356541587 GCF_964261635.1 Lissotriton helveticus
TTTACATCTATACAGGGAGAATCAAGTTAGTCAGTTTTCGATTATTCTATTAACATTCAATTGTTCAATAAAAGATGTCAGGTTTTCAATGAACTTGGGCCAGGAAGTAGCGCAGAGACTCAGTTTGAACGGTCTCCGCAAGGGGGATATTTAGAGTTTTTTTAGTCTTTGGGTTGGCCCTCCCAAATATTCTGAAAGTTGGTGAGGGCATCCCTTCTTTTAAGGGTAGAGGGTTGTTTTCCACTATTGATTTTACATTTGTTAATACAACCCTATTTCCCCTTGTTTTGGACTATACTGCTAAATTGTCTCACTATAGCGACCACAACCCAATTTATATTAGTTTGAGAGGGTGTTTGAAGACGTCAGCAGTGTTAGAACCAGGGAACCTGGCTCCTAAGATAAAAACTAGGGACCAAGGCCGCAGATTGAAATGGGCTAAGGTGGTACCAGACCATTTTTAAAGTGACCTGTTAAACACTGTAGGGAATGAGATTGCTATCTGTCAAGATAGTTCTCAGGGGGGAGCAGTGATTGTCGTAGCCTTTGATAGGATCTATAAGCAGATAGCTAGTGCCCTCTCCCTACCCAATAAAGAGGGCACTCACATGGAAGAGAGGTGGTTTGATCATAATAGTACTATCGCCCATCAGAAATTATTACGTGCCCTGAAACAAAAACCTTGGGACAGAAATGTAATAGCTAGGGCAAGGGCAGAGTATTAACAGGTCCAGCACATACGTAAACTGGAAGTTAAACAAGAGGCCTGGGAGGATCTGTCGTCTGTCGATGTGATCAAGAATAGCGTCAAATTTTGGGAGATCATAAATAGACCTTTTTTTCTGGTCAGGAGAGTAATGTCGTTGAATGTAACATCCCACAAGAATAATAGTTTCATAATTTCAAACACATCTATAGCGGTCAGCAGGATCAGGCAAACACAGGGCCCACATGTTTAACTGGTGCATACAGTTTGAACTTCTCTGAACATGAAGTGGCTGTCGTCATAGCCCAAATGACGGGCAATAAAGCCCCAGGCCCTGACGGGGTTCCTGTTGACCTTTTTAAATCAGATATTTCCTTATAGGCTAAGTTATTGTCTAATGTTTTAAATACAGTATGTGAAACGGGAATGCCTAAGTCTTGGTCGATATCAACCATTGTCCCAGGTTTTAAAAAGGGTGATAGAGGGAATCCAGGGTGTTACAAGCCCATATCACTGATTGATTCTACTGTTAAGGTGATGGGTAGAGTGGTCCCCAACAGGTTATCCGGCTGGATCAATGAACGTGGCATTTTGTCTAATCTCCATTATGGATTTAGAAAGGGCAGAAAACCCCTGAATCAGTGCCTTAATCTATACTTATTAATAGGGAAATAACCAGTAGCAAAGAAAGGGACCCTCCACCTTGCGTTTAGAGGCCTATCCTCTGCATTTGACCAAGTAAATAGATCAAAGCTTTTGGATCTGTTGTTAGCAATGGGTATGGATATAAACATTGTGTACTTTTTGTCTGATCTGCATAGGGACCTATCGGCAGCAGTAAGGTTTGACCAAATGGGTAATTTAACTCAAAGGAGTGATATCACTACAGGAGTCAGACAGGGCTGTATCCTGGCTCCTCTGTTATTCATCCTCTACATCAATAATTTAGATTTGGTTTTGTGTAGAGCTGCCAGAGATATCCCTTGTGTGGGGAACCGTTTGATCCCTGCTTTACTTTATGCAGACAATGCGGCCCTATTGGCACGGACTGCGGTGGGGTTCCAGCGTTTGCTATCCTTCTTTGCCGATTTTATGGGTTCCTTGGACCTAAATGTAAACTTTTCCAAGTCACATGTCATGCGCATGGGAGAGAGGCCTAGCAAAATTAAGACGTTTAGTTGTGAGGGAATTGAAACAACCAGGGTCTCTTCATTTCTGTACCTAGGTGTTTTATTCGACAAGAGGTGTTCCTGGGCCCCGCAGAAGAGGGCAGGGGAAAATTGCCATGGCACGCTACTCAGGTGCCGTACTTGATTTTGCCCGAAGGCTTGGTACCAAACCAATGTAGGCAATGATACAGATATACAAATCCAAGTGTATTGCCATTGCAAATTATGGATCCCATATTTGGGGGTATAGAAATTGCATAGAACTTCAAATGGAGGAAAACACATTTTTAAGAAGTCTGTTCTCTGTCACCCAGTCCACGCCCTTGTATACAGTCCATGAAGAACTGGGGGTTGGATATGTGTCTGACTTAATTAAAATGGCCCCTTTGCTTAAATGGATTATGATGATCTGGTGTAACCCAGAATTAGTGCTGAACCAAGAGATCATTTGTGATTGCATAACACTGGACAGGGCTAGCAGTATTCCATGGTTAAGTCATGTGAGCAGCATAGCAAGGGTGTTAGGTAGCAACCCTGAAATAATATGTAAAAAAAAATCTGAGGTAGGTAAAGACTTAGTTTTTGCGTTTAGCATCCGCAGAAAGAGAGGCAATAGAGCTATCAAAACCAACAGTCCGTGCCCATCAGATCTTAAACATTTCTTTTCTGATGGAGCCTTATTTGGACATAGTCACTAAGCCTTAACATCACTTTCTCCTGACGAGGTTTAGGTTTAACCTTTTAAACATTTTATTGGCTGAACCCCTGGGCTGGAACAAGTCAGAGGATCTGGGACCCTGTTCTTATGATAGTTTTTCGAGGCAAGATACTCTGCATTTTGTAATGTTTTGTGATCACTAACTGCAGATTCGGAAGTGTTTTATCGTTACAATTTTAAAAGATAAGGGCTTTGTGCAGGTTAGACCAGCCTTAACATATCTACATAGGCTGAATAGCCCCTGGGAAATGTTTAATATATCTAGTTTCATAGTTGCAGCAGTTAGAGCTAAGAGAAACAGAAATAAATCTTAATTGCTAATTTCTCTGTATAATGGATTCTCCCTTTTTACATGATGAATTTTGTATTTTGGCTATTGGTTTTAAAAATCTCTCTTGTGAATAAAGAATTTGTCTACTGAAGAAATCTGACTTTGGAATTCTTGGGAGAATGGTTGAAAAAACAATGGAACAACATGTAGAACGTTATTGATACTGTAACTATCATTGTTGAAGTGTGCGGGGTCATTTTGTGTATTTTGTATTTTATTGCTGAATTTTTAAAGCTGTATTTTTATTAATGATGGATTTTCTATGTTTTGTATGTGTTGGGTATTTTAACATGCTTTTATGATTTTGAATAATCGAATAAAGTGATTTGGACTGACTGAATCATTCTAATAGTGTTTCCAAACCTTGTACTACAGTTCCCCACAACGAAGGGTTTTTACCTGAAATGTATTGCATCCATAATGAAGTGGGGTATTCTTTTTTTACCAAGATCCTGAATTGTAATGGGCTCTGGACCATATTTTGAGCAGCATTGCAACTGAATATTGAAGATTTACATATTCATGACACCATTAAAGGAATGGAATTGAAGAATCGGGACATATTAGCTCCATTTTGATCAGAAGCAATTTACTTTGCTTACACTTGAAGCATGCGGGCATTAAGGGAGTGCATCTTGGGTCTGGCTAACCAGTCATCACCACAAGTGACTTTAGTAACCCATAAACTCTCCACAGAGTGTCAGCAAGACCCTCAGGGGCATGATTATGGTCCTACCTGTGCACATAAGGTGGAAGTGGGACATCCTCTTGCCATGCCTACTGTTTGCCTACAAGGAGGTACCGCAGAAAGGAGGCGGGTTTTACCCCGTCAAGCTCCGCCATGGTCACCCGGTGAGGGGACCTCTCAGTCTGGTCAAGGAGAGGTGGGAACACGCTCCCAAGAATCTCCCTAAGGATGTGGTTAGCTACATGCCAAAACCAGACCCATAAATTCTGGAAGAAGGCCTATGAGATAATGGAAGCTATCCATAAGGTGATGGAACTTGGTACGACCAGAATGCCACTCTGGTAGAGTTTGGTCCAAGACCAGAAAATGTGGGTGATAGAACCGGCTGATCCCAGGCCCCTTCAAGACAGTTGGTCCCTATGAGGTAAAGCAGTAGAAGGAGGAGGTCACCTATCTGATAGACCTAAAAATCCATAGAAACCCCCTAAGGGTGCTCCACATCAATCGCCTCAAGCTACATTTTGAGAGGACTGAAGACACCTCTCCCCTTGTAACAGATGATGGGTGGAAGAGGTTAGAGAATCCCTTACCTGACCTCCTATGCTCCAAGGAGTACACTAGTAGATGGTGTCAAGCTCTCCCTTTCTCTGACTCCTGAAAAGCAGAGGGGCTGTTACTAGTTGTTTGGTTAGTTTCCCTGTCTGTTTTTCCTCACCCCTGGGCTTACAACCGTGTGTACCCATGACATTGACGTTTGTTGTGGGATGCTGCCAGAGATAGCATATCGGATCACAGTAAGTTCCATGGTTACTTGTATGCAAGTACTGTTTCCACCGACCCACACAGTCAGGGGCGCGCTGCTGTGGCCTTCTTTGAATGTTTCCCTTATACAGTTTGATTCTTGAGCAGACTGAAAGCCATGCTTTTCCAGAAGGATGTAGCCTTAACCTCAGCCTGAGAGACTTTTGATCTCCAGGTTGCAAGGTGTTCAGCTGAGATACAGGCATTTGTCCGAACAAACTTCCTGCTCCATTTTGGAGAAATGGTACATCTTATCTCTAACATGTCTGATATGAATGAAATAATGCACCTATTTAAGAGCATAGGTTCTGGACTGTTGAGTAACTTTCAGATGATTTTTGAAGAAATCCCATCATTTACACACTTCGTGTTGGGAAGCATTTTTGGAGGGCTTCCGCTGATCTTACTACTTGTAGTGGGTATCCTGGTTATAATTTTTCTGCTATGCAATGGATGTCCTAGTTTCCAAGGAGACGGAAAAAGCACTTCTGGTGCGGCTATGCGGTGAACGCTTGGTACTCCATCTGAGCACACCTCGGCTTCAGGAGCTAAGCAAGCATTGGTTCCTATTGTTTAGATCAGTCTGGATTGACTGCTTTTTGCCTGTGCTCCGCTGCCTATTCTGCGGATACAAATGCATGTTGGATATATGTCTAAACTTCCATCGGTGGCTCCTCCGGACGTAGATGTACTACTGAACTCATTAAAGGCCCACATATTGCAGTGTCCCCACCGTATTCCAATGTTTATGTCGGCAGTCTTAGAGCCACCACGGAATGCTTTAGCTCCTTTCGGAATGGACACCAGCTCTGCAACCGATTCACAGGCTTCAAGTACTTCCTCAGCAATGGACCGTCATCTGTGAAGGCAAGCAACAGCGATGTTGCATCTCCCACACAGGACACATAAACATTTGGCTCTCCGTGTGATGGGAGCAATTCAGCCATTTTCCAAAACAACCCAAATAGGAATTCAACAACGTAATTTTTTCCTCCTACCTGTCTCTCACTGAACACCATGGCTTTAAGTTTGCTCAGTTGGTCTGAACAATATATTGACTTTCTAGAGGACTTATAGAGCTTTTTTAACATTTTTACATATACCATGTTTTGAAATGTTTTTTGCATTCACTTTTTAACAATTGTTTTTATGTTTCTTAAACAGGCATATTTTATCATTAGTTTACCTTATCATCCTTCAGATGAGGAGTGGGTGTTAGGAGCCCCAATGTACCCAAATATAGGCCTAGGTAGATACACAACCTTTTACCAATATTGGTCTTACCTTGATCTGCATAATGGTTCTGGCGCTGACCTTTTACCTAGTTATGTGCTGAATAAATGTTGTGTGGTTTTCTTCAAAAACTAGCCAAATTTATTATGCAGGATGATTCTTAGTATCACAGTAGGATTACCATCTTCTGTATGTTAACTCTGTACAAAAGTCACCGCTATCATCATCCTTGAACAACAGCTCCACAGTACCATTCTAGGTAGATCCTTTGAGGGCCCCTCTTAGGTACATAAGCAAAACATCTTTACTGGGCAAACCAGAGGAGAAGCTTCCATGCTGACATATGAAGCTGAGGTCCCTGCATGCAGATACTCTAGCACACAGTGATCTGACATCCCTCGCGGGGTGTCCAACTCGAGACCAAGATGGGGTCCTTCATTCTCTCCTATCAGGTAATGGGGTTGTCTCTTTCCTAGTGGAACTTCTTGGCTTCACACCTGCATACATGCTAGATACACTTAGGTACACATAGTTAGGATTTGCATCTTAGCAGTATGCTTGATTATTGCCATATATCTATATGCCTGCACATATACACCGCTTTAGCACCATGGTAGAATTCTACCTTTTATTTACTCTGTTGATGCTTATAAGGGTAGATATCTTTTTTGTCTAATGGTTGTTGTAGCACACAAATTCTGTACGCAATTGATGCTGGTTCAATAAAATGCTTATTGAAAACGTCCCCATTGTTTATTCAGTATATCTCTCTGAAAAGAAGTGAGCATGAGTGACTGAGCGAAAAGTACTGTACTGTTTCCACGATCCCTAAGGGGTCAGGGTTGTCATGCTTGATAGTTGTCAGAAATTATTTGCTCCTTGGTAAGGTTGTGGGGCTTGCAGTGACACTGTGGGCTAGCTGGTCTACGGACTAAAATATTCTTTGGGAGTGTCTGGAATCAGTCTGTAAACCAATTCCTTAGTTTATGTTATCTAAACATGCAGATCCTATATAGATTTGTAGGAACTACACAGCACTTGTATGTCTTTTACTTTTTAGAAAGTTGGTATTTTCTTGTCCTAACCTGTGTTGCAGGGATTCTGCGCAAACACAGAAGTATGCATAGGATTATGGGACCTTACTATACAGCGACTGAGTCATCCTACCACCTTAGTACCCATGAGCCCAGGACCAACTTGCTGTAGTGTCTCACTGGCCCTCCTACTCACTCACAGAAGTACAATTGATTAGAAACCCCAGAACACAACAATCCCGACTCTGTCAGGAATCGCATTTACAAGACACATCCTTTCGCTCACACTCTTGTAATTGTCCACCATAAGATCTGACAGAGACACAAAGAAGTGTAAAAATATTTATTTTAACTAACGTGCTCTAATATGCAGTATAAGTGCCACAATAAGCAGAAAAATACATAACACAAATACAGTCAGCATAGCAAGCAGTCTGTAAACCCTAAAAGGATCTGTCATAGTGAGAGACAGCATAGCCTAACCTCCTTCCCCTTGCACAGACGCAGGATGATAATATATTAGAAGATATCTGGGTTTTATCTGCAGACCCCGTACCTTAGTCTATATATGGTAGTTCTACATCATAGGTGCTGTAATAATCTTCTCTCTGGAAAGGTCCCTCTCCAAGTATTCCCTGCCTATCTGTGTATGGATTGGTGTCACTACAACGCGGTTTTTTACAAAGCATTCCGTTACATCGGAATTTTTACAACGCAGGATCCATTACATCGGATGCCATTACAACGCATGGCATTACATCGCAGATGCTATTACAACGCATGGCATTACATCGTAAGTATAGGTAAGTATACCTTTTTTAAAAAAAATGTAATTAAGTTAATTTAATTAATTTAATTAATTTAAATAAAATACATTTTAAAATAGTAATTAATTTAATTTAATAGATTTAAATCTAATATAATGAAATTAATTTAATTTAAATATTTTTAAAATTGTAATTAAATTAAATTAATTAAAAAAATTATTTAATTTAATTAATTTAATTAAAAAATTTAATTAATATAATATAATTAATTTTATTTAATAAATATATTTTAATTAATTTATAAATGGTAAATATAATTTAATTAGCCCTAAGCACAAACCCAACCCTGAACCCTAAAACACCCCTGTACCCCAAAACCCAAACCCAACCCTAAAACCTAAAAACACCCCTGTACCCCAAAACCCAAACCCTGCCCTGAAACCTAAAAACACCCCTGTACCCCAAAACCCAAACCCTACCCTGAAACCTAAAAACACCCCTGTACCCCAAAACCCAAACCCAATACTGAAACACACCCCTGTACCCCAAAACCCAAACCCTGCCCTGAAACCTAAAAACACCCCTGTACCCCAAAACCCAAACCCTGCCCTGAAACCTAAAAACACCCCTGTACCCCAAAACCCAAACCCTGCCCTGAAACCTAAAAACACCCCTGTACCCCAAAACCCAAACCCTACCCTGAAACCTAAAAACACCCCTGTACCCCAAAACCCAAACCCTACCCTGAAACCTAAAAACACCCCTGTACACCTGTACTTATTTTAAAAATTACTTTAATTAATATAATAAATAATAAATTAATAATATTAAAAAACATAAATAAATATATTTAATTATAATTAATATTAATAAAATTTAAAAAAATTAAATACTTACCTATACTTACGATGTAATGCCATGCGTTGTAATAGCATCTGCTATGTAATGCCATGCGTTGTAATGGCATCCGATGTAATGGATCCTGCGTTGTAAAAGTTCCGTTGTAAAAGCCTCCCGTTGTAAAAGTTGCGATGTAACGGTGCATCACCCTGTGTATTCCAATAAGACCAAAGTATGTATTCCCAAAACAGATGCGTCTTTATGTTTTATCTATCAGCTAGGGCCTGACCAGAACAGAATAACATGGGGCATTGTTATTTGAACTTGTTCACAATGTTCAGACTAATTCCCAGGAACCTACAAAGCGTGAACACAGCAGTAGGTTCTCATGTGAAAATATGCCCCAAAAAAAATAATGTAGTAATGTGTGCAAAGCAGCAGACAGTATGCAATGTGCTCATGCTAACTTAAGGAAGACAACAATGTCCCCATGCTCCATGTGACACCTGTTCCTGGATCAGATGGCTAGTTGGCAGTTGGCCTTTGTGCATTCCATGCAGACAGTATCACAAATGAGGGACTTAATGTTGGCAGGATGGGGCATCTCTGACTTGATGGGGGGCAGGGCTGTTACCTACCATACTTGTACTTCAAATTGACTGGCACAGCTCTCACAATAAGGATGTCATATTAGCCTATTGTGTCCCCGGCAGACAGGGAGGAGGCAGGCACCTCTTTAGGGGGGAATCCCAGGAGCTTCTCCCAATTTAAATCTGGTACCAGGTATAAATATTGTACCCTCAGACCCAACTCTTAAGTGCACTTCTGGGCTGTGGATACTACAGAAGAAGGATGCCTTGCCTCACTGCTACTTGAGGTCTGCTCTGCTTGCTAAGAAGGAAAACTGACCTGCATCCTTCATCCAAGGCTGAAGTGAGTCCAAGGGCCAGCTGACTGACATAACAAGTCCCAGAGGCCTCTCTCCATCTGCACAGCTGACCTGCCACTGGACCGGGAGTGAGTTCCTGATCCTCAAGAGGTGCCTCTCAGGTCTTGGACACTTGGTGTGGCATCAGTTAGGCTTCTCCTTAAAGAAAGGAAAAATCCTGAAGTTTTGGGCTCCTCACAACCAACTGCAAATGGGCTAATTCATGCCAAGATCTTACCCCCCACGCCGATTGAATCTCCGGTAAAACTGACTCTTGGTGCTACAGGAGCACCAGCAACAGCCAGCAACGTGAGATCTGCATTTAACGCTACAGCATCAACCGCCAGTGGTGATCATCAACATGGAGCGGCATCAATGACCATCGTGATGCCCAACAGGATCTTTGCACTACAGCGACGACCGTCCGCAACAACCAACCTGCTCTTTGCACTGCAGTGATTACCAACCGTGTAGGAAATTGGTTTGCTAGGTGAGGGAGATTACACTTTACTTAAGCAGCAACCACAATTCCTGTCATGGTTAAACACAAGCAAACCTCAAATTAACCTGTGCCTAATCCTCTGGTAGCTCGGAACAAAAGCAGTCAGGTTTACCTTAGAGGCAATGAGTAAAGTATTTATGCAGCACTTCAAACTGTAATAAAATGGAAACACCACAAAATAAATACCGCACACCAATTTAGAAAAATAGAGTAAAGTTTAATAAGCTACTTGAAAGCAAAATGACAAGAATCCAATCAGTAAAAGCGGAGATATGCAATTTCAAGGAGTTTAGGTAAGTATAGCACCCAATTGGTCATGAGAGATCGGGTAAAAGCCACCTGTTTAGGGTGTGCTGCCTGAGCAGAAGATATGCCCCTCTAACCCACCCAGTTTTTAAACAATGAGAATTCAGACAATTACCCAACAAGGGTATGTTTTTTTTTAACTAAGATCACTGACAAGTTCTCAGCTTTAATCCAGGCTTTTATTTCATGTGATTTATTTTTATTATTGAGACCATTAACATTAAAAGAGGCCACATTCAGAATATTATTAAACATTATCTCGGCTTTCTATTCCTAGCTGATCCATTAGGCTCAGAGAAATGGCCACCTAAAGTGCGTAAAGTGCTCATTATGCAAGGAAAATAGTAAAATGTTATCCATATTAATAAATAATATTCCATTCCGTGACCAACCCTGAATAAAGAGAATACATATCCAGCCTACCCAGCTATAGCTTATAAAACACACTAGCCTATAAAACACACTGCGCTTGCGCTGCTTATTTAGTTTCCTGGGCCAGTGTGTCCAATCTTTTCCTAAGAAGACCACCCCTTCGAAGTATAGAACCACTCTAATATCAAGATAGAATCAACCCAGCACTGACGCCCACCTACTCCTAAATTCAACATTCTTAGCTTCTAAGACTGGTGCATGTTGCTACGAATCGCAAGTTTGGATCTCTTTTCAACCAAACTATTACACCGTCATAACAAGCAAACCCAACACCGAGCCCTCCAAGCCACCCTCCCCAAGCAGTGGTGAGTAGCTAGTCTTGCCACCCACACCTGACATGCTCCCCCCATAAGATAATGGCACTGTGACAGAATCCATCGGCCCTTCTCCTCCAGTCCCTCAACCCTGTGAAGAAAAAATCCTAAGTGCCAAATTGCATAAAGCAAAAAACATTGGCATATCCACAATTAATTAAGACTTATTGGAGATCTGCTGCAAAAGCTACGGTGCCTCTGACACAGTACAAAACAGGTGGAACTGCCCTTTTACCAGCACCTTCAATTCAGATTGCTGTGCAATCATTGCCTGGGCCCCCTGAGCTTTGAACAAATAGAGCATTTTTTAAAAAATTCTTTACAGCGCCTTGCTGCAGAGGCTGACATATCAGGAACAATGAGATAAAGAGTAACTTTTGGCATGGTGAACTATCTCTGTCTGGTTGTCTCTGCTAGCACCTGCTCTTTTATTTGAAAGTCCCTGAAATTCACCCAAATTGTACGAAGAAATTTTGAGTAGGAAGGCAGCTGTGCCAGCACACAATGAGCTCTATAAATGTCAAGTTGCCGGAATGTTGCGGGAGGACATGGGTCTTTATAAATGAATCCACCCCTTGAAGAACTTGCTGACCCTCATATCCCTTGTGGACTCCATGGATACGGAGATTAGAGCACCCAGAATGATTTTCCAAGTCCTCTACCTTATTTTACAGCATAAACCTTTAGTTTAAAGACTGACATGCAAAGCAGCAATTTCTATCATCGGAGAGTCTTTGAAATCTCTAATCTCCTCCAGGATAAGATTAAGCATGCTTTTAGCATCCTATTGCATAATGAGTGTCCTGCTCCCCTGCTGTGGGTCTTCGTGCAGCTCGTCTGATCCTGATTTGCTTTGCTACTTCTCATTGGCCAAATTGCCCTCTTGCAATAACGTCTGGTAAAGACAGTGACAATTACTCCTGTGAAGCAGGCAGGAGATATTGAGATGTGTCCACTTCACAACTATCTGGCAAATATGAAATTAGAAGGGGAGAGTGTGGAGCTATAAACTGAAATCCCTCACCTGGATCAGCCCCAACATCTAACTGATTTGATTTTAGAGAATAAAGGGTATTCCTTGATTTTAGACTGCTTGCTTCAGTCTCAAGAGAGGACGCCACCAAACGTCCCACTGATAGCTGCTTGGGTATAGCCGTTTCAGCTACTGGGCAATTCACTTCCAGTGAATGAATGGTATTTGGCTCTTCTGAATCTGCTTACAGTAAATGAGGAAACTCTGGCCTGTTCAAACTCCTTTCCTGGCTTTCAATATTACTGTCAGTTGCAAGATCTTTACTCAGAGAAGCAGTACGATTTACACCCTCTATACTAGAACTGTAGTATCTAAAACAGCGGCGGTGCCAGGTGCTTTTGAAATACTTCTCATGCTTTACAGAGGCCTCATCTTCAACTATCAAACTTCATTTAGACAGAGACTTTAAAGCTATCTTCCAAAATAGTTCTCCAGAACTCTCAGTTCACCATCATCTGGAGTTTATAGTATTGCCCACCCAGCGACCCTCAGCTGGGCAGCAACTGCACCTCCTGCTTTAACTGGCCACAGAGGTACTCTTACCCCCTGGTGAGAAACCTAGTGGCCTTGAATCAGTTACGTCTTGTTGATTCTCCTCAAAGCAGAACTCCAGGGTGTGAGGTTAAGGTGCAGTCATCCAGAGGACTCAAAAAATCGTGGGCAGGAGGCAGCTATATACTGACAAAGTATGTAGATCTGTTCTCATTGTGCTAATCAGAAGCACATGCCCTTGCTGCATGTCGCGGTCCAAAGAGTAGTACACAGGTGCAATCCTGCATGTTAGTACTGGATGTCCCTGTTGAGCCAGCAGCACAAGAGTGCGCTTGAACAAGAGGCCGCTAGATGTTCCTGTGGTTTTAGCAGCACAAGGTTTCAGTACTGTAGGTTGCTGCTAAATGTCCATTTAACATTAAACTTTTTTCCTTAAAACAGTATTAAAGGGACAGTAGGGTATGTTTCCAGGGGCTTCTCCTCCATTAGGGCAGAGGAGCATCGCCCCACTGCTTTCTCACAGTGCAAGAATGCAGAAACATAAAATGGTATTTTAAATACCATTTTATATTACTGCTTCTTGCGCTGCGAGAAAGAAAAAGGCAGGTTATGCCTGGTTGGGGGCGGGCGGGCCTGGGAGAAGTGGCTTTCCCACTGTTGTGGGCCCTGACTGTTTGGTCGGCCCTTTGGGGCCGACCAAACCAGTCATGCACACTCTAAATGTTCTCAAAGTAGGCTGCATGAAGCCTACATAGAGAAAATGGCTTACCTACAGGCGCCCAGCTGGGCGCTGAATGCGCCAATCACAGCACTGCCATTGCAGCGTTGTGATTGGCTAAGGGGAGGGAGCAGTAGCGGTCGGTGGTGGGAGTAGCTGCTGGGAGGTGACGAGGGGAGGGGGAGAGGCAGGGTTGGGGGCAGTAATCTATGGATTACGGAGGATTACAGGTAAGTAAACATATAAATAAATAAAACAAATTATGTTGCGCGCACTGCAACCCCAAATGCGATGCAGTGCACGCAACGAAATTCATTTTATTTATATGTTTACTTACCTGTAATCCTCCGTAATCCATAGATTACTACCCCCCACCCTGCCCCTCCCCCTCCCCACGTAACCGCCCGGCAGCTACTCCCACCACCTACCGCTACTGGGAGGGAGGATGCCTGTTCCTGGAAAGCAGCAGGAAAACGCCAAACGCAGACCCGGCCAGGAACGGAGGTGGCGCAGGACCTGAAAAGGTGCTTTTTTTAACCCCCCCTGCACGAACCCCCGCGCGAACCCCCACCCGCAAGTCATGCGAGCTGTGACTGTATGTTTCATTATTAAATATGTGATCTTTTTCTTATGAAAAGCTTAATGTAGACAGATACACTTGATTTTAATAAAACCACACAAAAATGCCTGACTATCAAATGGACTGTGTGTGATTTCTTTGTTTAATATGGAAGGCGTGCTTGGGGTTTTTCATCCTCTATCTCTCCTTTTGTGATTGCACACTTGTTTGTAAGCCGCAAAATGTCAAGCACTGAACGTCGTGTAGATCTGCTGAGTGCCCTTTGAGTTAGTCAGGCCTAAGGGCGTATCCTCTTAAAAGCCAGGGTTCCACCTGCACAGAATAATATGTGTGAAAGATGGCAGTTGTCTACTTAGGAGGGTCATTGTTAGGAGATAAACCACACAAAAGGGAAAAATCTTCCATGGCAGTTTATGTAGTTCTTGATTGAAGATGTAGACTGTGTTGGTGAAATAAACAAGGGACCAAACTCCACTCGACAGCTGAAAGAGAAAGGAGCTGAGCAAAATACAGATTAAATGCAAAAGATCCACAGGCAAGTTAATCAAAACTGCTTTAGAGAAAATGACAACAGCAAAAGATGCTAAACAAGACTAGAGATAAAAAAATGCTAGTGAGAAATATTAAGGACAAAAATGTACAGCAAGAGTGTGAAAAGCATTATGGAAAACCAGAGAATGAGTACATTGCAACACATCTTGCTTTTCTAAACGCCACATTTTATATGCCTAAGCAAGAACAGCTTCATATGAGGGTCTCCACTGCATCTTCGATTGGGAAGTACCAGTAACTGGAGAGACTAGCATCTTGGATTGGGTACTTTACATGTTCAAACTGTGCCGTTTTCTGTGACTCCACGAAGAAGAAGCCCACGTTTGACATTCCACACACCATTCAGATTTCTGGAGACCCATCACCACTGCCTGCATTCCATGTCACCCATGCCCATATGAGAATCCTCCAGGACGCAATGGATGCAGAGGTGCCAAAGTGACTTTAACTATCAGGTATTATTTTCAGCATGATGAGTTCTGCATCAATGAGCTCAACAGTAGTGAATAAGAGTCTTCTTGTCAAAATCCAGAAAACTAACTTTCCCTGTGGGAACAAGGTACTAAACCCAGATCAGTTGACTGGGGGTGAGTGCTTACAATGTTCAACACTTAGTCCATCATCCCTTTTGGTTTTGCTTTTATCGTGTAGGAACGACACATATCTTCAGTCGTCACTAAACTAAACTAACAAAAAATCCTTTTATCCACTAGCAGCAATTTGCGGACCACACTGGAGTTCTGACTAGCAGGGCAGGGTAACAGGTGTGACGAATGAAGGAGAAGAGATGTCAGATAGATGGTGTCATCACAGAGCGATGTCGACTAGGCAACTGCTACTGCTGATTGGAGTATTCGGCCTACACCGATTCTTAGGGGGGCTCCTCCTGTATAGATAGAAACATAAAATACATTAATTGCTGCCTTCTTTTCTTTACTCTGCTTAATATTCTCGCAGTTTTTTCCTACCTGTCACTCCCTTTTTCTTCGCTATCTCTGGATGCAAATGTGGCATTCTCCTCTCTTTTCAGTTGAAACTGAGAAATCAGTATTTAGTCAGCTATGAATACTATATGATCATTTATTTGTATGTCTTTCTTAAGCAAACATTGAATTGCCATTATGAAATCACTCCCTTTAAAAAAAACTAATTATTGTCCTTTTTAAAAGAAAGATTCCATGTTTATGCCTTGAACAAGTGTTGTTGCTCGCTTTTACGACAGGTAATTATAATATCTTTTACTGACGCCAACTTCTTATCTTTAGAAACAAGCCGCTGTTCTTTTCATAACTAGATTTTTAGATCCAGCATACATTATGCGATTAACCTTAAAAACAGCCAGGGCTTGAAGTGGGATAAAAAAAAGTGGGGCGTCTCTGAAAGGGGGATGGCCTATATAAATAAGGGTGTGGCTTAAACACGTAAACTAAATTTCTGTGATTCTTATAGTGTGCCTCCTAACCAGTATTTTGGTTCCTCGCTAAGCTTTCTATTGTTGCATCCAAAATATATATTAACCATGAAATGCACCTAAAACTCGCCAGGACTATTGACTTTGTCAATTGATGTTCGCTCTTTAAGACAAACGAGTAACACCATTGATTGTGTTGTACATAATTATTAGTTACAAAGCTTCAATTCTGAAATTGTGAGACTGTGGATAAAATATTACTGAGGCCCGTGGAAGGGACAGTAAGACATTCTCCCTTCGCTCTTCTCTCTTTCTTGAGTGTCTCAGTCACTCCTGTTATGTTCATTCTATGTTAGACATGCACACCATTTATCTCTCCACACCTGACCCACTGGCATGTCCTACATCTCATCTAGTTCCTCTTCAGAATTTTCTTTTCACACTTTCCTGAAAGCCCTTCCTCAAATCTCCTTCACTTTACCAACTCTAAACCCACAATGCAACCACTTACTGGTAAGCACTGCATTTTCTTTCACTTTTGCCTTGTCAATATTGTGATAACTCTGTACCTCCTTCACACATTTTTGCATAGACTCACAGTTGCAACTGGAATATGTGACCATTGCTCGGTGCGCTCTTCAGACAGGTTAAGGATTGGATGACTGTTGGACCTGGCCTATTTTGCAGGTTTATCCCCAAATGTTTAGCCTTTTGCCTCCAATATTTCAGACTTTATTTTTGTTGGCTTTAAGACTCTGGTCACTTTACCACTGATGATCAGTGCTAAAGTTCATTTTCTCACTGTGTAAATTGTATTGGTAATTGGTTTATCCATGATTGGCATATTTGATTCACAGGTAAGTCCCCAGTAAACTGTACTGTGTGTGCCAAGGCCTGTAAATCAAATGCTACTAGTGGGCCTCCAGCACTGGTTGTGCAACCCACAGGGGTAGTCTTGTAAACTTGTCTCAGGCCTGCCATTGAAGTGTCTGTGAGTATGGTTTTGGGTTGCCACGCCGATCTGGCAAGAGCACCCACTTGCCAGACACAAACCTTCCCTTTTTGTACATGTAAGCATCCCTAAGATAGGCTTAAGGTACCCCAATTGGCAGGATCCAGTGTATGTGAATGGTAGGACATGTGCTGATGTGTTTTATATGTTCTGATTTCGTTTTTTTACTATTGCAACACCTGTCTGCTCATAGGTTGTCATGGAGCTGCATTGTAACAATTATTTACAAATGTAGATTTCAATTGGGAAGAGATAGAGATTTTGAGTTTGAGCTCCATGAGCGCAGAAATTAGAAATACATAATTTAGTGAAAATGGTTTTTAACTTGTGTGTTTGAAAATGGCACTTTTAAAAATCTGGCATTTTATTGTTTAACTATCCTGTGCCTCTGTCTGCCTGTGGGATCAAAGTCTCTGTTAAACTGACAGAGGCCTGTTTGTTCATTTACTCTAGACAGTCAAACAAAGGGAGCTGAGGTGTGCCCAGCACTTTCTGGTGGCCCATTTCCAGGCTGATAGGTCTGAGCTAGAGTGGTGGGAGGAGTTGTCACTGACACCTGAAAAGGGTTGTGCCTGGCCACTCACAATGCTGTCTCCACCCCCTGGAGGGTGTATGTAGCCTAGGCAGAGCAAAGCAGGATCTTGTGAACTACAAAAACGTTTCTTTGAAGCATTCCTACTTCAAAGGCCAAAAGGGTTATAAGTAGTGGACCTAAAACCCCATACTTTAAAAACACTTCTGGATCAAAAGAAAACTCTGCCATGGAGAAGAGCTGAAGAGCTGTGAGGAGGAGTACTGCCCTTTACTGTCTGTTGCTTGTATGGTTTGGCCTGGGGTTGCTGCTCCTGCTTTGGAGAGGAAAATGACTGGAGTTTGCTGTGTATACTGGTTAAGAAGTTCCTCCGAGGGCTTGTGTGTGTATGCCTCCCATTAAGAGGTCTCAGGGCCCTCAAAGACTTCATCTGCAGCATCCCTAAACTCCACTGCTGGCAGTTCGGCCCTGCCTTGTGGTGCCAATTCCAGTTCTGGGCCCATGGAGGTTGTTTTGTTGCTTGAAACCATCAAAAGTGATGCATCACCCTTCCAGCACTTGTTTTTCCAATGCAGTACTGCTGTGCAGGAATAATTTCCTGCTGTGCAGCTTGAGAAATTGATGCAGTGCATGCCTACGGCTGAACAAACCACTGCAGGCCGAGTTCAGTGCACTGTGTCTCTGAAGTCCGAGACCCCCACACCAACATGTACGCGGGCCCTGCTGTGCGGCTGCAAGAAGTGATGCATCTTTGGACCACGGCTGAAGACCGCCAGGGCATCCAGATTTCCATGAATCACACCTGTGCGCCAAGTTTTCCACCGAATCACATGCAGACCAGAACTGTCTTGGATTTTGGCACATCGCTTTCCCCTACTGTCTGGATTCAACACAATACTTCTTCTGCGTGCAGCTGACCTGATGCATCACCTCTCCAATAGACTCAGGAACTGTTACATTCTTGTGTTTTCTACACTTTCCTCCTCTGCGGCTGTTTTGCCTTGTGGATTTTGACGCATCTAAGGTTCTTTGTGTAATATCACCGCATCCATGGAGTTCTATGGACAAATGTGCCTGAAAAATTTTAAAAGTCATATTTTGAGTTGTGTATGTTGGATTTTGTTGTTTTGGTCGTGTTTGGTTTAGATAAAGATTCTTTATTTTTCCAAACTGGTGTCTAATTATAGTGCTTAGACTGTGTTGCTGTGTGTGCTATGTACAAATACTTTCCATATTGCCTCTAAAATAAGCCTGACTGCTTATGCCAAGCTACCAAGGGGGTGAGTTGGGTTTATCACGGTCTGTAACTCCGTTACCATGACTAGAAGGAAGGTCCCCTACTTGAACAGGGTGCATACTACTGCCAACTAGAGACCCCCATTTATATCAATGACTATGTATATGAACACCTATTTAATTTACTGACAGGCACTGTGAGAAAGTCACAGTGCATTCAACCTCAGCTACAAAGCTGTAAATCATGACCTATTATAGGAGTCTGGAGTTAGTTCAAAGTATGCACTATCCAAGCCTAAATTTCATCTCATTAGTACCAGTCTGACAACTAAATATAGCAATAAATAATAGAAAGCTGACCAGTCAACTTTTGTGAAGGCCCTTCCACTCCCCAGCAAAACATGCTGCTGCGTTATTAACCTTTACTTCGTTTGAGCTAGAACTTTTTTTAATCTGCAGAATACACAGGAGACATCCGTTACAACGCGGTCTTTGCACCGCGATACGTTTACACCGCGGGCATTACAACGCACGTCGTTACAACATTTTGCACTGGATGGCGCTATACACTAAGGAATAGTATGATTTACTATTCCAACACCTTCCCTACTGTTACATAGGCTGGAGTTGGAATAGTAAATCATACTATTCCTAAGTCCAGCGTCCTCCAGTGCAAGTCGTTGTAACGACTTGCGTTGTAATGCCTGCGTTGAAAACATATCGCGGTGTGAAGACCGCGGTGTAACGTCATATATTCTAATACACAGCAGATGAAGGAAAATGTAGCAAATAAGTCACATCTATAATTAAAAGGAAAACAATGCAGTTGCAAAATCATTCCAGTGTCCAGTGGGGTTTAGCCAATTAGCTTGGTTGGTAGTAGTTTTGGTGTTGATCACCCAGTGTGAAATGCTATACATATACAATATTTGCTGTATGAGAGTCCTTGTTAGACCATCTTAGGAGGGATAGTATTTTGTTTAGTCAACTGTAATTTTGCATACCTTTCTAATTTTATGACCTTGTGACTGATGGTTGACTTGTTGAAAGTTGGGCTCAAAACTGCAGTCCTGAGTTGGTTATGGTGACAAGTCATATGCCTGTTTAGTGCACCCAAAACATTATGTCCGATGCCATAGATCTGGCCTGCTTATGATGCAACATTATACCAAAGGCCGTTGGTCTATTTTATTTATTGTGAAAAGCATATGTTAAAAATAGTAAGCCTTTAACAGTTGGTTGTTATCACATTATGTTTCATGCTAGAGACAGGCATTTTGTTACATGTAATCGTACAGATTACCATAGTAGGTAAGAGTTTTGGTGTTGGTCACCCACTCTAACAAACCCTGGGGCTTTTCACTGTGATGATTATTGTTAGGTTCTATTGATAAGAATTGTGTGGTGTCTTGCAAGCTATTTTTTTAACATATTTTTAATGTTTTAGCTGTATGCATGACGGTTGCACTTTTATGTGCACTTGAATAGGCTGGTGTTGGGTCAAGTGTAAAGCCAATGTTTAAGGGTAACAGGTTACTGGGAAAAAATCATGCCAAAGTTTACAGGGTTGCAGGGTTGGTCTGTTTATTGGGGAAACATACATAGGCAGTAGGCATGACTTACTTATTTTGAAAAGCATATCACAAAGAGAATAGATTTGGATGTGTTGTTATTACAGTGTGTTAAAGACTGCATGCAGATATTTTGTCACATGGAATTTCACAGATTACCTTAGTAGGCAAAGGTTTTGGTGATCCCTAATCAAACTATGTGGATAGAAGATGTTGGCAATTTTTACAACTAAAGGGGTGATTGGGGTCACAAAGAATGAAGGCGCGATGCATTAGATTTCTGGAAGCCCAGAAAACCCATATAGGAAATTCCACCCAGGAAAATCCACACAGGACAAACTTCTAGTACAAACATTGAAGGTTTATTTACAATTTTGAAAATATTATAGAAAGCAAAAAGCCAAATGGTGAGTCAATTCAATTCAAAGTGCTCATAATGCAAATAAATTAGAGTTTGCATGGGCAACACCCCTGAGCCCTATCCTAGTTAGTAGTCAGAACTAAATATGGTCTAGTACACAGCAAATAGGCATTCAACAAGCACATTTTCATAGTGACTGCTGCATTTTAAATGCAAGTATGTATCATGAACAATATCGAAGTATAAAATGAAAGAGCAGTTTGTCATAAAGAACGTGCTTAATATAGGATTCTCAGAAAAGGCTTAAATCTCAAAATATAAATTTAATAAGATGACCAACATGGAGTACGCTATCAAATAAAGCAAGGGAAGACCCTCAGTACAGAGTAAATAAACAAACTAATGCGGTGTCTGCTCTCTAAGTGATTAAAAAAAAAACTTGGCTCACTTCCCGGATGATACATTAAAACACTCAATAGTAAAACAGGAAACACATCATGTGAAAAATGACTTTTCCTCTATTACTCATGAATAATCATGCGTTATGTCCTAGAAGAGAAATGAAAGGCGCAATTAAAGTCAAATTCATAACCTCCACTAGCCAAGTAAATTACCTTGTAAAGATACAGTTGAGCAGAGTTCCTTCCTGCAAGAACATCAAGAACAGTAAAGAGAGTACAATTTAATTTGTGTTCCATTATTACTGAACAGGGCCATACACTGTCTGAATTAGGAATATGTATTACAAAACTCTGAATGACATATTTAACTCTAGCTGCATGACAGAGAAACTAAACCACATTTTAATTGTGCATGGTACAACACATGCAAACAGTTTTGAGGCTTAATTCTATCAACTTTAAAAGCTTCTTTCTGTCAAATACAATACATTTTACACTATTTGTGACTCAGTGAATTTAATTAAACACTTAATTTGCTAATTCAAAGTTAATTTCTACTGTCATATCCACTACAATAACCCTTGTTAGGTTTTCTTTTGCTCTGTCAACTGTAATTTTGTATGCATTTCTAATTTGATGACTGTATGCTGCATGGTGCCTTGTGGAAAGTTTACGCTCAGTACAATGGGTTTGAGTTGATTATGGCACCATTGATAAAGTTCATAGGCCTGATTTGTTATAATGAAAAGTTCTGATAAAGGCAGTTGGCCTGACATTCATTGAGAAAAGCATATTTTAAAGTCAATTGACAATTAAGGGTAGATTAGTATTACTCTGCATTAAAGCCTAAAGATTTGTTACATAGAATCTCACCAAGTGCCATAGTAGGTAAGGGTGCTGGTAGGCCCTCTAACAAACAATGGGGATAGAAGATTTGTCAGAATCCTTGTTAGCCCCTCCTAGGAGAGATAATATTTTGCTAGGCCAATTGTAGTTTTGTATACTATGTATATGAATGTATAACTCGTGGTTGCTTTGTGGGAAAGCTTCTGCTCAGTACAGGAGGCCTTTGTTGGTTATGGTGATATGCCAATGATAACAGCTACTGGCCTGACTGGCTCACTAGGAAAACAATATTTCTGTTAGGGATGATCTTTTTTATTTTTATTTTTTATTATTTTTGCTGAGCAGAGCAGAAAAACAAGTAGCAAATCATTAATCAAGAGAATAAAAACACAACAACCAACATCGATCCAACTTGATGCCAATTAACAATATATAAAAATGACATCTAAAACAAAATTAAACAAATTAACATAGTCATAAAAAGCGCAATTGCACCTTCCCCATACTAAAGAACCATAAATTGTCTTGTGCCAAATAATTATTACGAGAATGACAAAAAAAATCGGATAGAATTATCTACCACATTTTCATGTGCATAATCTGGAATTAATACAGCACCATCTACCACATTTCCATGTGCAAAATCTGGCATTAAATACAGTACTTTTTTTCGGTTTCTTCCTCTCTTTCCTTGTCTTCCGCCCGATGGGGGGCTTAAAGTGCAATGTGCTAAAGCGCTAAGTTTCCTCAAGTGCAATGTGCTATAGTGCTAAGATTCCAAAGGTATAGCCAACTTATCAAAGAACTTCCAAACCACCAAAAACTTTTTTATTGCACCAACCTGTTTAGCATAAACTTCCTCAAATCTCCTTATTCTTGCCATTTTATTCATCCATTTCAGGTAAGATGGAATCTCTTCCGTCTTCCAATTCTGGAGAATTAATGAGCGTGCTGTTATAGAACAAATTGAAAGGAACATCTCTTCAGCTTTTGTCAAATCTGGCCCAACTTTGGAGAGCCCGAAGAGAGCCACTTCAATCTCGCGGTCAATCTTTTTTTTAATAGACTGGCTCATTGCCCAAAAAATATTTCTACAGAAGACTTCAAGCTTCGGGCAAGTAAAAAACATATGGAGCCAGTCTCTCCCACCATGTACAAGACAATGGACGCATTTATTCTCCACTTCCGCATGACATTTGTTAACTTTTTCGGGGTATAATCGGCCAGCCACCGTGATAAGAAGGCCATCCTTTTGAAGTTAGCTGGTCTCAGGGCCTCATTTCCTACACGGGCTATAGCCTGCCAAGGAACAAGTTGTTTCCCGAGTTATTTTTCCCAAAAGTTCATCAACGAGGGGGAGTACCTTTTGTTTCATAATTAAGGAGTACAAATTTCCTACTCCCTTTAATTTTACTTTATATAAAGCATTCACCAGGGCAATTGGAACCCCGCTTACCAGGAGATTATGTTTTTTAATAAAGTTAACAATCTGCATATATTCCAAAAACCCTGGCTTAATTAGATTCCCTGCTCTAGCTAGTACTCCTTCCCAGGAAATCACTGTATTTGTCCGTTAAAAATGCCCCAAATTTTCGAAGCCAATATCCTTCCATCTCCTAAGACGACTGGAGTGAATTTGCAGGCCAAATCCCCTACATTCCTCCAATTTTAAAAAAACAAAACCCAGATGAGTTTGCTTGTTTAAAAAAGGACTGGAATCGATCCGAGTAGTCACAAACAGTCTTATAACTGGACTTTTTAGGTAGTTTGGATGTCTTTAAAAAAATATGTGTCCATCTGGTCATTGGGTTCCAGTAAGCGTGATGTGAGATCTAATAACGCTGCCTCATAGTAGGTACGGATGTTTGGTGAGGCTAAACCCCCTTGATTTGTCTCTAGTTGTAGTGTGGACAATTTAACCCTTGACACCTTTTTGTTCCAAACAAATTCCCTAAACATAGAATCAATTTCCTTAAAATATTTAGCATTCATTTTTATTTTATTTTTTTATATATTTTTTATTGGTTCACAGCAAATATACATCATCATCAATGAAATACTATCTGTCTTGATTCTTCCATAGGCAAAGGAGAAAACAAAAAACATAACCATACATGTGCACAGGATTCAAACAAATGAAATTACATTTTTAAATTTCCTCACATTCTCCATCGTCATAATAATCTGAAAAAGCACCCCAAATTTTCAAACCCATTTTCCTCTTCCTCCTAGATCCAGTTACTGAAAAAAGTCCCCACTCTAATTTGTATAAACAGTACATTCGTGCTCGCCATTACTGAAATAGGGGTGGCTTTTCCTGAAGCCATTCAGAGGCAATGCACAATCGTGCAACAGTCATCGCAAAAAAAAAAAAATGACGAAAACTATATAATCTATCCACAGGATTATCTTTAGGAATGTTCCCCAATATAAGCATAGCAGGGGTGACAGGCAGCTGAAAATTAAGTACTAATGACATTAGTTTTTCAATTTCTCCTATAAATCCTGCCAACCTTGGACAAGAAAAGAAAATGTGTACACTATCGGCTTGGTCAGCTTTGCACCGAAAACATTTTCCATCAAAGCCCTGACCCCATTTGGACATACGTTCAGGAGTGTAATATAAATCAAAGAGGGTTTTGAAGAATTGTGCTTTTAAATTAGCCGACATTAAAGCTTCTTTTGACAATAAAATAAGATCTTCCACTACTGTTTCTGAATCTCCGAGACTGTTGGCCCATTTTCCCCTTATTTTCTCCAAATCATCCAATTTTCTTTCTAATAACATTCGATACAAAATACCAATTTTCACCTGTCTGCCAATCCCCTCTATAACTTGATTCTTTTGTAAAATTAACTTCTGTCTAACAAAAAAATCACGAATTTGTAAAAATTAAAAAAAATAGCTTCTAGGTAAAGAAAACTGATCCGTTAACTCAACAAAGGATTTACATTTGCCATCCTCCATGCACATATCACCCAACCACCTTACCCCTTTTTTTGCCAATTTTGAGACATTGGCAATATCCTTGATGCACTAAAGGGAGTATAGTATGAATACTTCCCAATTGTCAATGTACGAGCCAGCCATCTCCATGTCTTATAAGCTCCCAATATCACCTTGAACCGGGTTCTCTTATAATAGCTGCCATCAATTTCAATAAATAAACTCTGCTTCACGCAAGACCCTAGCAGGATTTCAAAAATTGTTGGATGATTATATGTATGTTCAGTTGCTTCCCCTGTTAACAAAATCCCCATTTTCAACAAAAAACAAACTATATAGTAAAGAAAAAAATCAGGGACCCCTAGCCCTCCCCTTTCAATTGGTAACATCATATGTTTCATAGCTCGCCTTGATTTTCCGGGGCTCCAAATAAATTTCCCACATAAGGATTGCAAAGCCTGTATCCTGGACTTTGGGAATTCCAAGGGTATTGATCTAAACAAATATAGCACTTTGGGTAAAACATTCATTTTTATAATATTAGAACGACCAATGATAGTGAAGTATAGACGTTCCCACCTCTCCAGTGATGTCTTGATTTTATCATATACATTGTTCCAATTAGAATCGACCAGGTCTGCCATATTAACCTTAATCAATATCCCAAGGTAAGTAACCTCATTAACCACTCTAACATCTTCCCATGTTAAAACTTCGGAACACAAGATCTGGGTTTTTGATTCATTGAGTTTATAACTGGTTATAGATCCAAAATCTTTTGCAAGCCTCTCAATCTCTACAATTGCAGTGGAAGGATTAACAGTAACAACTGCAATATCATCCGCATAAGCGAAAACAGAAAAGGCAAATTTGGATACAATAAAGGGGGGTATAAGTGGATTTTGAATTAGTTGCTCTACAAAAGGGTTGATATACAAAGCAAATAATAACGGGGAGCAAGGGCACCCTTGCCGAGTCCCTCTAGTGATATTTAATGAGTCTGAAAGTGCTCCCAAAGCGGAGATCTTGGCAGTTGGTAAGAAATACAAGGCTTTGATTGATTTAATGAATTTTTGGCCAAATCCCATTCTATCCATTAGTCTCCATAAATAGTCCCAGCACACGCGATCAAACGCCTTTTCTGCGTCCAGCAGAAAAAGCGCTAATTCCCGATTATTCACCGCCGCAAAATCGAATAACGGGATGACTCTATTTATGTGGTCCACCGTTCCTCTCTTAGGTATAAAACCGTGCTGTTGTTGAGAGACTAATGATGTCACAACTACAGATAGGCGGTTAGCCAAAATCTTTGAATAGATCTTATTATCAACGTTCAGTAACGATATTGGGCGATAAGATCCCACAATGTCCGAAGGTTTGCCTTTCTTGCAAAAAACCGCAATGGTCGCTTCTGACCAAGTACTAGGTGGATTACCCAGCTGTGCTTTCAACATAACATTTAACATTTCCTCCTTTAAACTAGTAAAAAACTATTTATATACTTCTGCGGGTAATCTATCGGGGCCTGCCGCCTTACCAACTGTCAAGCTCTTTACTGCCTCTTCTAACTCAGCCATTGTTATCGGTAAGTCCAATTGTCCAGCAATATTTGAATCCAATACTTTGAGGCCTGTCGCCAATCTATCACTCCATTCAGTACCCACATCTAACCTGTCTTCCTGCGAGTATAGTTCAGCATAAAACCTCTGAAATATATTAAGAATCTGATCCAGCTCTGAGTGGGATACACCCTGGCCATCTTTCATTGCATTAATATTTCGAGCTGACTCCTTCATTCGGAGTCTGACCGCAATTCTCTTCCTGATTTTTTCCCCGAATTCATAACTTTGCATTTTAGAGGTTAAAAATCTCCTAGCAATTTCTGTATTCCAAAAACCCAAAATATTGGCTCTAGCCTTTGCTACCTAATTTTGCACCTCATAAAGCTCCTTTCTACCCTGGACAACCTCCCTTGTTAAAAGGATCTCGGCCCGTGCCAACTGCTCATATAGCTCATCAAGATCTTTCTTGAGCTTCTTTTGATGCCGTATTGAAAAACTTGTGCACTCCCCCCGGAACCCCGCTTTGAATGTGTCCCAGACAATAGAGTCCTTAGCTGTGCCCTGATTGTTACTGAAGAAAAATCGGATCCAATTCTTCATGTGCATAGTAAATTCCTTGTTTAATCCCAATTTCCGGTCATAAGAAAACATGGGGGGTATTAGCCTCTTTACCCTTCTCTGAATTTCAAACAATATCGGAGAGTGATCAGAAGTGATTCTGGGGTAAGTACGGACTGTAGCACCTTCCAATAAATTTCCTGAGGCAAAAAAATAATCTAGCCTAACTAGTTTTTTGTGAGGATATGAATAAAAAGTAAACCCATTGTCTCCCCCCAGCAGCTTTCCCCATACATCAATTAAACCTTGATCTTGTAATAAATTAACAAGAGCTTTATAAACTCTTGGTTTTCGACCTATGTAATTCCCATACCCATCCTGTATTGCACTATTAGCCAAATTTATGTTCATATCCCCACAAATCACTATTGGTTGAGAAAAATTAGCTAGCTCTAGATTTACTTCATTTAAAGGAGCGGGGTCATCCAAATTTGCTCCATAAATTGTAACTAAAGTTAGCTGCATGCCCCCGACCCTACACGCTACTATGACCCACCGCCCATTTTTATCCTCAACTTTCCGACCAACATTTGTAGGATTTTGTTTAATAAGTATAGCTACCCCCCTTATCATGCTAGACTGACCAGAACAGCCAATAAGGTAAAACCAAGTTCCTTTAATACCCCCCTTTTTAACCATGGGATATGTGTTTCCTGCATGCAGACTATATCAGGTTGAATATATTTCAATTCTGCAGCTAATTTCTGTCTTTTCATGTGATTATTTAATCCGGACACATTGATTGAACAAATTCTTACCCCTTTATTCGCCATAATGATAATATAAATCCATTGCCTGCCACAATCTGTCTACCATCCTCCCAATCGCCCTCCCATTCACCATTAATCTTAAAAACTAATTTTTTTGCTGCCAAGCCATTTCTTTTATTAAAATTATTCTTCACATGTTCTCCAAGTATTTTGCTGTGAACTCTTTTTCCCCGTTTTTTCACACCCTCCCGTGCCCCTCTCCCTCCCCCCACCCCCCTCTTAAACCCTCCCCCAGCCCGACCCTTCCCTTCTCCCTTAATAGAGGCTTTAGGACTTATGGTCCTGTGATGGGAGTGTGTCCCCCAAACCCCCTGCCGTCCCCCCACAGGGTTTGTCTGAATCATTCAATCCCATGCAATTTGCCTCTATCTCTGATGAAAATCCGAAGCTAGCTTAATAAATGTACAGTTGCTGTCAGCTCTATACTCCCTATATGCATTACATTGACCCCAAAAACTCTTTAGCATCGTTAGCTGTCAAGAAAAATCTTGTATGTTCCTTATGAACAACTTTTAATTTAGCTGGAAACAATAAAAATGCCTGTGCTCCCTTTTCTTGAAACTCTGATATGAGCGGTCTTAACTGCCATCGCACTTCTACAGACTGTTTACATAGGTCAGGTCTTACGAAAAATTCACATTCTAAAGCCTTGCATTTTTTATCAGGGCGAGCCCTCCTAAATAGCTCCTCACGAGCTAAAAAGCTATTGAAGGCCACCAGGATGGCTCTAGGTTTCTGATCTCTCGGATTAACCCTAAAAGGAAATCTATGGGCCCGCTCCACCTCACGATCCCAGTCCCATTTAGTAACATCTGGCATTGCGTCTCTTAAAAGTGACACTATAAATCCTCGAGTATCCGACCCTTCCTTCCCTTCAGGGACCTGTAAAAATCTCAGATTATTTCTGCGAGATCTATTTTCAATATCGACAAGCTTCCAATTAATGCCTTCCTTGGTAGCCATATGTACTTCAATAGTCTTTTTATGTTGGGCTACCTCATTCTCCAGCGATGATATGCGTGATTCTGCCTCCGTAGCCCTTGTCAAAAATTCAGAATGCGATTTGACCAGCCGCCTTACAGAATTATGCAGTTTTTTACAAGAATTCTGAACTCTTAAGCTATCTTCTTTTATCTCAACCCTATGTTGCATCGGATCACTGACATAACCTCGACAGACCGAATATCGACTGGACAAAATATCGATGACTAATTATCGACAACAAAATTATCGATTTACTATACTTACACAACAAACATCCAAAATATCGACTACACAATATCGACTACTAAAAACAACGACTACAACAATATCGACTCACAACATTATCGATTTCTAAAACACCGATTATTAAATATTTATATAACAACAGTCAAAATATCGATTACACAAACATAGATAGCAAAATTATCGATTGTAAAAAAATCGACATTAATAGATCCTAAAATAAATGACTTTATTATTTAATAATTAAGTCATACTGATCATAAAAAACCAGATTTAGTTAATATAAATAGATGACATATATTATTTATTTTCATAACATTTACAATACACAATAAATACTAACATACATTTTATAATACATAAACAATGTTTCGACCTTCTACACATTTTTTACAACTAATTATATATATTCCTCCACTTTACAAATATCAAAATAACATTACCTAGAACATTACCTATACAAAATAAATCCTTACACATTCAATAAACGTTAATTGGCGTCACCCATATAAGGAAAACAATTAGCATAACAGAAAAAAAAATTCGAATCAACAAATAAAAACAGACTATCCATTTAAACAACCAATCCTATTTCTGAAACAATTAACCTAATACTATATAAATGAAATAATAAGTAACTAAAAACGCAGTATACATCTCCTAAGTAAAGGAAGACGAAACTCTGCTGGATTTCTGGAAGAAAACTGATGGACTTCAACAGAAAGAGACCTACACATATCTAAAGTAAGTACTACTACATTATTAGTCAGCGAAAATGTAACTCTCAAAGCTCACACCTATATTTTAAAGCAAAATACATCAAATATATCTTTTTTTTTTAGCACTCATCCTACAGATGAAAAAAAAAAACAGAAGACCTACACAACACCTGGACATCAAAAGTTACATATAAAAAAGTAAGTATATATTAGAAATGTAAAATCGAGAATTAATAGATAGGTAACTAAATCTAAACTAGCAAAAAACGTCGAACAAATTATCATAAATAGTAATAAAATATATCTACACATTTTCTCAACTTCCACAGGTACAAAAAGATATACACAGAAAATAACAGTTTGAAGAACATCAACAGCTGAAAATAACGACTTGAAAGCATCAAAACATTTACAGGTAAAATACAAATGTGTGAAACTGTATAATGTGATTAGAACACTTTATACCTGTTTCTGTACCCATCTCTGTTTCTGTACCCGACTGCAGCACTCCCAACGGACCGCCCACATCGGAACTCCTCGGCGCTCGTCGCTCGGCTTCCGGTTGACCGAGTAAGCGCATCGCCAGGAACGCCTCGAACGCCGACTGCTTTTTCGGCCGTCGCAACCGCCGTCTGTTGCATGAAAACAGAACCCTCTTTGGAAAACGCGGCAAATATTGAATCTGCGCTTTTGCCGCGCTGTAAGGAACAGAGGGGGCGCGGCGCCCGCACCCCCCATCGGGGGTCCACAGACTCTGGACCCGGCGCGCTGACAGCGACGCAGCACAGGAAGCGCCAAAGGAAAGTGCTATCAACGAGGGGAGGAGAGTGGGCATGTTAACTCCGAGCCCGTAGTATTCGGAGAGAAGCCGCTAAGAGCATACACTTAAGAGGCGGATGGTGGCAGAAGGAAAGTCTCAATTTACCAGGAGTGAATACTGATATTGAAGCTGCTGAGGTGCCCGGATTTCATGTGGTGAGGGGAGGAAGGAGTGCGGGTCCACAGAAACAGAGGTAAGTGAAGGAGGCAAGCCTTCCTAAACTTGAACATTCTGCCCAAAATTAAAAAATTAAGGGAAGTAATCTGGGGGAGAGGGTAGTTGCCCATACACAAGAGACAGAAGCCTTGCAGTACATCCAAGCTCCCTTATACCCCCGGCTACGTAGCAAAGAAGAATTTGAAACAAATGGCCTTAGGGAAAACAAAACCACGTAAGGCCCTGAAAAACCCTAAAAAAGCAGGAAACAAATCCGGAACGGTGGACGTGGCAAATGCCTCAAAAAGTCTGGAGAACGCAAAAACACCACCAACCGGCAGCAGAGTATTGACTAATGGAGAAATCTCACCCCCGAGTTTAACTCCTTTGCCAGCATTTGCATCCTCTAAGTTAGCTGGCGCAAATGGGGGGTCGGCGGTATCAAAAACCATTAAGGATTTTATCGGGAAACATTTTAAAGGGAAAGAGACAGTACGTAAGGAGTCAAGTGTATCAGAGACTCCGCAAAACATCGAAGACTCGGCAGAAACTAGCTTGGAACCCCTGAACCAGTCAGTCTTCAATATCGCTGAGATATCATTGGAACCTCGATTGTCTTCCTCACCAAGGTTGTGGCAGTCATTATTCACCCAGGTCACAGGAGCAGAGGTGGTGAACGAGGATAAAAGAGACAGTAGCAACCACTTGGGTGAAGAGAATTCTGCTGAGCGGGAAATCAGTGTCAATGGACAACAAAGATTAAAGAGCTCAATTGTTAGCGGATTAAATGCCACAGACGGGCCCCTATGCAATTTAGAGGTGACTGGATCTACTAGCCTATCCATGCTTGAAGTTATGTTGATGCTCCAAAAGACCTTGCAGGGCATTTTAGAAGTCTCAGTCCTAAATAACGACATTATAAAAAGACAAGGTGACCAATATAAGGATATTCTTGGAGAATTGGTACAGAGTAAAAATTTGATGCCCGCCTTAGTAAGACCAGTAGAAGACCAGGAAGTGATTATAGTGGATAGTGGGGATGTAGCGAGAAGGGAGAGTAGCCATTCAGAGGATGCACCCACAGAATACATATCCTATCGCCCAATGATAATAAAAAGGTATGGGGAAAGGAGCTATAGAAAGCAAATAACAACAAAGCAAAGGAGGGGGAAAAAGGCCCCAGTTAACAGCAACCCCGAAAAGCACCAGGAGCAAGAGAAGGGGGCCACGCCAGTCTATAAGTTAAAGGATAAGGAACTAAGGCAAGGAGTTAAGAAACTAAATTTTGCAGAAACAGGAGCAAGTAGCAATAATTCAGCCGATCCAAGCAGGAGGATAAGTAGGAAGAGATTGGGAAATGGTGAAAAGGCTACCAGGAGGACCCAACCAGGGGTAAAGGAGAGCTCAGTAGTAGGTTGGGGGATGGACTTACCTGTAGATGGGGGGCCTACAAACCTAAATCAGGTGATGGGGGACAGAGCTAGAGACAGAGAAGAAGTAAGTAGGTATAACAGGGAAGAGAGGTCAGAGGGATTACTACAACACCGACAGCCAGAACTCCCTACAGATAACTGGGTGTTTGTAGAGCCATTAGGACAGGAAAAGGGGGGGAAAAGAACAAGGAAATTAAACCCTTTAAATCGTTCACAGCTCCTATCATCTTTTGCAATGTGTCCCAGCCTAAGATATGTCAGCACCGCAGATTTAAAAGAAGTTGGGTTCATGGTGAATAGTAAGGGGAAGGAAATAACAAAGGTTCTACTCCACTCAGCCCTAATAAAAGATGCAATAGAAAAGGCAGAGTCTGAGATGCGTTGGGAAGGAATTCGAATAGTAAAAAGGGAAGAGGTGTTACTGAATAAGACAGGGAACTCTTTCCTTAGGAACCACGCAGCACTAGATGAAAGACAAATAAAGATGATTAGCCTGGGGAGAGGCAAGAAAGATGCCCTTGAAATTACGATAAAACCAAAAGATCAGAGGCGGAATGTGGAAGATGTCCTTGCGGGGAATAGATATAGAGAATTGGCCTATTTGAATGGTGAGGAAGACGGCTATATGAGTAACATTGATTAGGAAGAAGGGTCGTTGCACAGCCTTGCCATTCTGTCCTGGAATGTAAATGGATACAATAGAATAAAAGCACAGAAAGATTTCAAAAACATCTTGAAGAAAAATGATATTGTATGCCTCCAGGAAACATGGCTGTGCGACGAAACCCCAGTTACGGAAGGCTTCACTCACCATGTAAAACCAGCAAAAAAGAACCAATCAGGTAGACCGTCAGGTGGCCAAATGACGCTGATCTCAACAAGGATAGTTAAAGATATGGAACCCCTCGAACTTAAGTGCAAATGGGCGTTGGGTAGTAGAGTGTGTACCGTAAACAACATGCTGGGGGGTGAAAACCTATGTATTATAAATGTGTACATACAGAAAGGGAAATCAAACGAATATAAGACTGATCTAGATTGTTTAAAATCAGACCTGGAGTACCTATGTGATTGTTATCCAAGAGATGTACTAATAGTATTGGGGGATTTTAATCATAGACTAAATCCCATCAAAACGGACTCCTGGTTGAGGGATATGTTGGGAGTATATAAAATAGAGCTCGCGCATTTTCCCCATTGTGAGATCTCCACTCAAGACGATGAGCTTGGGCAACTGCTGGGGGCCATAGGTATGGTCTGCGTAAATGGAAGGAAGGAAGCAGACCGGCCAGCAAATCGTACTTTTAAGATAGGACAACAAATGTGCCCAATAGATTATGCATTCATTCAGGCCTGGAACTTTTATTTAATCAAACAATTTGAAATTCTTAGGCTTGAGGGTAGTGATCATTACCCTCTACAGGTAGAACTCCAGGTACGCAGTTCCCCACATAGACAAAAAGTGCTTCAAGTAGAGGTGGAATACCCCAAACGACTTACTACGAGAATCACCGATGAATATATAAAAAAACTGAGTGCACACCAGTTAACAGTGAATTTAGATAATCTAGCACCAGTGGAGGGCATAATATGGTATGAGAACACAATAAGGGATATGGTGGAATGCCTCAGGTTAAAATTAAAACACGGTAACCGTAAAGTAGTAAATAATATGAAACCATACCCCGATAGTACCTCCCATTGGTTCGATGATGAATGTCGTAAGGTCAAGGCCACTATTAGAAAACAGGAGAGATATCTAAGAGCTTATTATAGTGATGAAGCGGTAATAGAACTTAAGAAACTAAAAATAAAATATAAGGCCACCATTAGAGATAAAAAAAGGACATTTAAGGACAAATGTTGGGGGAATTTACTTGAGACAATTGAAGAAAAGAATGTGAGAGGCTTTTGGAAGTTAATTCAGGAATGTACGGGGAAAGCCTCAGGAACCCTACACTGCTCGGTCCCAGAGGACAAGTGGATGACATACCTGAAAGAAATTTATGGCATATGGCCAGAGAGGGAGGGGAGAACGGCCAATGATTGGCCTAGAATAGGGGAAGAAATTAAAGCACACTTCTCCCCAGATGCCATTAGAAGTATAATAAAAAGGCTAAATCTAACACGGGCTGCAGGACCTGATAATGTACCAGCAATTATAATAAAAACGAATGTAGATTGGTGGGCGGAGTTTTTTTCTAATATGTTTCAAGAGATCCTAAATACAGGCAAGTTCCCAGATAATTGGAAAGGGGCAATCGTCAGGCCAATACATAAGAAAGGAGACGTAAACTCCCCAAAAAACTATCGCCTAATAAACCTATTGGATATAGGAGAAAAGGTCTTTTCAAAAGTAATTTTGGGTATACTAAAGGACTGGGTGGATAACAAACAGATAATACCACCAGAACAGGGAGGGTTCAAAGAAGGCCACTCAACTGTTGACCACTGTTTCGCTCTTTGGTCCATTGCACGGAAGTCGATCGATCAGGGGGGAAAATTATTCGCCTGTTTCGTGGACTTCCGTGCAGCTTTCGATCTGGTGGACCGGGTGCAGCTGTGGACATCACTGGTTGGCTATGAAATACTGGGTGATCTGTTAGCCATAATCCAAGAACTGCATACAGGAAACTGGGCACAGATAATCCTGGATAAGGAGGGAGGATTGACGAAGAGAATCCCAATTGGGAACGGTTTAAGGCAGGGTTGTGTACTTGCCCCCCTACTATTCTCCCTGTTCTTAGCAGACCTGCCTCAAAAGCTGAGAGAGGTTAGAGGGGCAAACCCAAAACTGGGAGGAAACCAGATATCATGCCTCCTATATGCTGATGATCTGGTAATCATGGACCAGACGGAGATTGGGCTCCAAAGAAAATTAAATCGATTCAAAGAATACTGTACTACCAAAAAACTAGTAGTAAATATGGAGAAAACGAAAATTGTTTGTTTTGGTAGGAGAAAAACAAAGTTCTCTTGGTACCTGGGCACAGTATTACTTGAGAGGGTATCTGAATATAGATACCTGGGAATGTGGTTTTCTGGTACCCTGAAATGGCATACGCATTTACAAGCACTAAAAATGAGGGCATTGGCTTCCGTGAAAGGTCTAAAAAGATTCAACAATATATACGGAGAAATGTCGGACAGACCGGTCCTGAAAGCCTATCAAGCAATGGTGCCCCCTCAATTCTTGTACGGAGCTGAAGTCATTTATTTAAGCAGTAAGACCCCCTGGGATAGAGAGGAGGGTAATATATTAAAAAGCCTATTTGTACTGCCTAAATCTTCTATGGTACAGGCGGTTAGACTTGAGCTGGGAATTACCTCGTGGGCAATAACCGCCTGTATGGCCCTTGTACGATTCTGGCAGCGATTGGGAACAGATGAGCTCCTCAAAATTTCCCAGTGGGCCAAAGAGGAAATTACAAAGAGCGACCTACCCTGGGCAAAGGAGGCTAGAGCATCAATAAGGAATGCATACAGGGTGCTCGATCTGAAGGTCTGCCCACTACAAGATCATATAATAACAGGAAAAAGAGAGTTAAGGCTCCAAGGCACGGATATGTCCCGCACTTATGACCGGGAGTACCTCTCACAAAAAAGCTCAGTAGCCCACATGACATCTGCCTGGGAGCTTGACCAACACTTTCCGTATGTGGACCGGTTACCTAGTCATAACTTAAGGCGGGAAGTCCTAAAAATGAGAATCGGAATAAACCCATGCTACGCGAATAATGGAGCTCGAAATCAAATGATAAGTTGTAATGGGATCTGCACTTGCACTTTAGGTACTACCTGTAATATTATACACATTTTATTAGATTGTATGTGGTTTTTAGATTTACGAAAGGAGATTTTACGTCCGATTTTTAAAAATTATAATATTGTAAATAGGATGCAAGCTGCTAAATTGTTGATGGAAATGGAGAACTTAGATATAGCCTGTGCCTTGGGGAAATATATGAAAAAAGTTAAGGTATTCCTCAGCTGCACAGAGTAAGATCTAATAATATAAGCCCTTGACATCAAATAAACGTGAAACAATTAGTGATTAAAATAGTGCTGAATGATTAAGAAGATGATGTATAGATAGGATTTGAGCGTCTCATTTAAATTAATTGTGATAACATTCCGGTTTTAAAAACGATAGTCAAAGTATATGTATATTAAGATGTAATATGTTTATTGATACCGTTGTGCTATGCATTTACTGTTGTTTTTATTTTCCCCGTTTTAATAAGATAAGAGGTAACTTGTACTTTTATGGTTGTAACAAACCAAATAAAGTTTGTTTTGACTTGACTTGACTTGATTAGAACATTTTTTTTCCTTAAAAAATATTTACATTCTCTTTTAATTACCTCCTAGCACTACAATACTATCATGACTGAAGGAGCTAAATTCATTTATTCACAAAAAGGGAAAATGCTTCTTTGTTACATGGGATATGTCTACACTCAAGAGAAACAAAAAGATTTGAAAGTGTTTTGGAAGTGTACGAAATATTATGCCAACAAATGTTATGGTAGAGCTATAACTCAGGAAACTACTGTTACTTATACTAAAGAACATAATCACCCACCCAATGTAACAGAAATAGAGATTAGACAAATGCTAGATTCCCTTAAAGAAGCTAGTACTAGCACTGATCAACCAACAACTGCTATTCTGAAACACCATTTAAGTGTACTTCCCCAACATGCTTCTAGCCAATTACCATCTATAGAATCCCTTAAAAGAACAGTAGCTAGACAAAAAAGAGCAACATGCACTACTCCTCCCACACCAAAAACTTTAGAAGAAGTCCAAATTCCACCTGAACTCTCTGTAACTCACAATAAAGAAAATTTTATACTCTATGACAACAAATCTAAAGATAAAAGAATTATACTGTTTGCCACAGCAAACAACATGACAAAACTTACCCAATGCCAAACTTGGATGATGGACGGTACTTTTTCTGTATGCCCCAAACCTTTTTATCAATTATACACCATCCATGGTCATTTCCAAAATGCAAATATTCCATTCCTTTATGCCCTTCTACCAAACAAACAGCAAACTACCTATCAAGAAATACTAATTGAAGTCAAGCAACATACTAACAACTATTTTCCACAAAAAATTATCATTGACTTTGAAAAAGCTATGATAAACAGCATCCTTAAAACATACCCACACACAGCAATACAAGGTTGCTATTACCACTTTAATCAATGTATCTGGCGACATCTACAAAAATCAACCTTGAGTATCCAATACGCCACTGATAGCACATTTGCTTATCAAATCAAAAAACTCATCGCCCTAGCCTATGTTCCACTAACAGATGTAACTGAGCACTATAACTTATTAATAGACAGCCCCTACTATAAAAGAAACGAAGATAAACTAAGCCCTATGCTTGACTACTTCGAAGACACATGGGTAGGAAGGCTACACAGATCAGGCCACAGAAGACAACCCAAATACCAAATAGCTTGGTGGAATGTCTACCTTAGCACACTAAATAAGGAAGCAAAAACAAACAATGCAGTTGAAGGATGGCACAATGCCTTCCAAGCAACTACAGGCCGAGGAACGCCTACCCTTCACAAATTAATACAATCCTTACAAAAAGAACAAAGTTACCAGGAGCTCCGAATGGAGCAATCAGTAACTTTGATTGGACCTAAACTCACCAAAGAAACTAAAAAAATGTATAACACACTCCAAAGTCAAGTTACCCTCTATCCAACTAGCAAAGGACTAGAATATCTATCAATGATTGCCAAAACTATTCTTTAAAACATTACATAACTATACACGTAAAACTAAACATATTTTTCCTAAAATTCTTCATTATAATATGTAACAAATTGCAATTAAATTATCAAATACATAATATTAACATATATAAAATGTATTTAGATAATGTATTTACAAAATGTTACATACAACGTAAGTAAAGCAAAATTAAAAACAGTTTTCCCACCCATTAAAAATCCAGAAAATACTTATATTTCTGATGCAGCTTCAAACGTAATCCAATTCCAAGCAATCCATAGGACACCATTCCAAAAACCCATACAATCCATGAAAGCCCAAAAAAAATGCAAAAATACAAGCAAATGCATAGCGACTCCTTTCCACTTCAGTAGACACCAGATACCATAGAAAACCCAAAAATCCGTAATGGCGAAAAATAAACGCTCCAAGAAAATGTAAAAACCCAAAAAATAGTGTGCAAAAATAAGAGTATATAATACTCGTTACACAGCTGTGATCAAAAAAGAAGGGAGTCCTCCAAAACAGCGAAACGCGACGATAACCTAGAAAAAATAAATAACATACCCACCCACATAAAAACACCCATACATATATAAAAACACATATTTATACATCAAACATATTATCTTAGTAACATTTAAACATATTACCTCACCTCACACACCTACAACAAAAACGCGGTAAAAATCCAATATCGTACACTCTACCTAACACCGAACACACAATCTTCTCTAATTAACTCTACCTACATAAACATAAACACAGCACACATACACTAGCAATAAGTTCAGAAACTTATAAAACACAATTAAAACAAACTTACCCTCTCTAACGCGAAGCAGCACCCAACCGCGATCTGTTGAAGCACCAAATACGCCTAAGTAACATTACGCGGTTAAAAAGTAGTCCCTGTATACAGCTAAATGCTATTTAATTTCTATATTCCAACACTTTAAAAAATACACAGAGTATTATATTAAGTGTAAATATTTTTTTAAAGTGTATAAAATTATTTCATAAATATTCATAAGTTAGAAATAATTATTCAACTGTTATGTTATAGTTAAAAAATTAATTTTTGATTTATAAATACATTTAGTAAATAATGTTAATGTAAAAATAAATTGCATATATAAGTTTGTTACAAGAAATGTTTTTTTTAAATTTGCAAATATTATGTAAAACATTATGTATGTATATAATAAATGTTTTTGGTGTTTATGTATTTAAAAATGAATATTATAAATATGTTCAATATTCATAATAATTATTTCCAAAAATATAACATGACTTGGTAATAAACAAAAATGTTACAATTACAAAAAAATGTACATAATTTGCAATCACAATAAATTCAATGTGTATCTGAAAAAATATTTTGTTATTAAATAAAAAGTACATATTACCAATTTGTTTCAGAAACTATTTAAATGTTAATATACGTAAAAGATAAAAAAATTATGTTAATATAATTTATGTGTTAAAAACATATACATGTACTTCATATTTTTGTTATGTTAATAAAAACATTGAATGAAATTTTTTGATTATAAATAAAAAATGATTCTCTACTTACAAATAAATTTGTATATGTGAATAAACAATTTTTCATTTATGGCATTTAACCCTGTCTATGTTTCCTTCTTTATTATTGTATATAAATATTATTTGCATATTAAATAATCTATTAAAAAATACCTTATACATTTAAATATGTTTAAAAATTTATTAATATTTAAAGTCCTACAATACCAATAATTGTTTTAATGTATATTAATTCAAATATTTTATATAAAATATATGAAAAAGTAACTAATTTAATAGACATTTAAATTGACCATATTTTTACCCTGTATCCCTCTAACCTAAAACCCTAAACTGACCCAAAGCCCTAAAAACACCCCTTTACCCACAAACTAAAAACTGACCCAGAACCCACAAAATACCCCTTTACCCACTAACTGAAAACTGACCCTGACCCCTAACAATAACCCTTTACCCACTAACTGAAAACTGACCCTGACCCCTAAAAATACCCCTTTACCCACTAACTGAAAACTGACCCTGACCCCTAAAAATACCCCTTTACCCAAAAACTGAAAACTGACCCTGACCTCTAAAAATACCCCTTTTCCCACAAACTGAAAACTAACCCTGCAACCAAAAAAATACCCTTTACCCAAATACTGAAAACTGACCCTTAACCCTAAAAATAGCCCTTTACCCACTAACTGAAAACTGACCCTGACCCCTAAAAATACCCCTTTACCCACTAACTGAAAACTGACCCTGACCCCTACAAATACCCCTTACCCACTAACTAAAAACTGACCCTGACCTCTAAAAATACCCCTTTACCCACAAACTGAAAACTAACCCTGCAACCAAAGAAAGACCCTTTACCCAAATACTGAAAACTGACCCTAACCCCTAAAAATACCCCTTTACCCACTAACTGAAAACTGACACTGACCCCTACTAATACCCCTTTACCCACTAACTGAAAACTGACCCTAACCCCTAAAAATACCCCTTTACCCAAAAACTGAAAACTGACCCTGACCTCTAAAAATACCCCTTTACCCACAAACTGAAAACTGACCCTGCAACCAAAAAAATACCCTTTACCCAAATACTGAAAACTGACCCTTAACCCTAAAAATACCCCTTTACCCACTAACTGAAAACTGACCCTGACCCCTAAAAATACCCCTTTACCCACTAACTGAAAACTGACCCTGACCCCTACAAATACCCCTTTACCCACTAACTGAAAACTGACCCTCACCCCTACAAATACCCCTTTACCCAAAAACTGAAAACTGACCCTGACCCCTAAAAACACCTTTATCCACAAACTGAAAACTGACTCTGAAAGAAAAAAATTACCCTTTACCCAAATACTGAAAACTGACCCTGAACCCTACAAATACCCCTTTACCCACTAACTGAAAACTGACCCTGACCCCTAAAAATACCCCTTTACAACTGACTCTGCACACAACATATACCCCTTAATAACCAAACAGAAAAGTAACCCAGAAGACTAAACCAACCTCTTTCCCCAAATACAAAATAATATATATATGAGAATATCTATAATTATATATATATATGTTATATATATCTTTATATATCTAATTATAAATATATTATATATATGTAATTAAATGTAATTAGACAATTATATTTCATATATATATATTTTATATTTAATTATTATAATATTAGTTATATCTATTTATATCTATATAATTAACATATTTTAAGTCTTTAACAATTATTTCATTATGAATACCAATTAATTAATTAACATATGTCATTACTTATAATTAATTAACTTCCCACCCTATACCCCTATTAACACACAACCCACTACATAACATAAAAATGTGATATGTAACATAATTTACTATAATAGCATTAATGTTAATAAATTTACAATTACATAAAATATAATTTACATATTTAATTTATTTTACAAATATTTAATTATTCATAACAATTAACTAATTAACATAATTAATTACTTACAATTAAATTACTTCCCACCCTATTCCCCTATAATCCCACAACCCACTACATATCCTAAAAAAGTTTGATTTTACATATTCAACAATAATTCCATTTATTTAAATAAATTAACAATTAAATTATATATAATTAACATATTTTTGATAAATAACAAGTATTTACTTATTCTTACCAATTAATTAATTAACAGATTTAATTACTTACTATTAAATTACTTCCCACCCTAATCCCCTATAATCCCACAACCGGCTACATGAAAAAAATTATTTAAATAAGCATAATTCTCAAATAAGCTATTAAAATAACATATTTACCAATTACATATTATATATTTAATTAAATAGTAATTTAACAATTAATTACATATTAATACTAATAATTATATTTACATATTTAATTAATTAATACCAATTAATATATTTACATATTTAATTAATTAATACCAATTAATATATTTACATATTTAATTATTTAATACCAATTAATATATTTACATAATTAACTAATTAATACCAATTAATATATTTACATAATTAATTAATTATATTTAAAATACTTCCCACCCTATTCCCCTAAAAACCCACTACCCGCTCCTAGAAATTATTATAGTTATATATATATTATAGTAATATAAATTTTTTTAAATTTATTAATTATTTTTAACATTAATTCTATATAAATAAATAAATAAAATTAATACATTTTAACACAAAATGCTATTATAAAACATTAAAACAATGTACATTGAACTATTACATATTATATATATACATATTAAAATTCGATATCATGAGAGTCGATATTGTGACAGTCGATAACACAACTTTCGATATTTTTAAACTAATAAACATATCGATATTTTTTACTGACGATATTACTTACTCGATATTTTTTATGTCGATATTTTTTACATACATAACAATCGATAAAAAAAAATTCGATATTACTTACCTCGATATTAATGCCATCTCGATATTCTCTAGTCGATATTATGTCCAGTCGAAATAAATGACTCGATATTAAGACTGTACACCGTTGCATCATAGTCTGATAAATCAGTCCCAAAGAAATATCCTCCGTTCCTGTGCCCAAATCCAACGCCGCAGCTTCAGCGCTCATACTTTCTTCTGCCCCTACTTTATCTCTAATGTCCTCCTGCTGCTGCCGCTTTCGTACAGTGCCAAGATCAAGCCCCCCTTTCTCCATAAAATCCGCATTCACACTGCTATGATCACTTCCTTCATCTAGACATAGAGCGGTCTGATAAAGAGAAAAAATCAGCAGAGTCAGTTTCACCACCAGTGGGTAGCGCTGTCTCATCACAATTCAGAGAGTTTAAATCCTGATTTAGTACAGTGCCCACATCCACTTCCTTTTCCACAGTCGTAATTAACATCACACTGGCGTCCGACTGGGCACCAGTATCAATATCAAGCATAGAAGAAACCACAGCTGTGGTATCTGAGGAAATGGGAATACTCGAACTCTCAGCCATGATCGTTTCCTCACCATTCAGTGCCGCCCCAAGAACAAGGACAGGGGCAGAGGCGGGAGTCTTATATGTTCCTTCTGACTCCATTCTCTGAGCTTCATGCATCAATAACAGGGGCTCATTTTGTTTTTTGGACTTTGAATTATCCGCCTCCTTCATTCTAGTTGCAGCAAACATCTCGGGTATTTTTTTCCTCGCCTCGCCCTGCTTAGAGCGTGTCTCAGCCGGCACCCCCTCCTCCTCTATTGCCTTACTCACTGAGGGTGTGGCGGGTGCGGTCTCTGCTCCTTGTATGTTCTCCGTGGCAGCCCCCTGAGCCCGGGCTCTTCTTCCTTTCGGTCACATTTTCTCTGTCGGCGTCTTCTGCCGAGAAATCACCTCCGCCACAGCTCCGGTTTCCTCGTCGCCGCGCTTCTCCCTCGGACGCGAAGCGGTCCAGGTGTGCTGAATTAGCCGCCGAGTCAGTTGCCGCCAGAGAAACGCCCACCGCTTTGCCAGCGCACTCCGGTCGACCAGCGCTGCAGCCTCCCGTAACAAAAACATGCAGAGCGAGCAAAAGTGTAGAAAGTCAAAGCCAAATTCTATTCCTCCACTTCACACCAAATCAGAGGTGAAAAAAGCGCCGTCCGTTTCTTTTCTGCTTCGGATTCACCAAACAGCAAGTGTTCCCCGAGAGGTCCGGCAGGAGCGACTCACTCAAACGTCCAGCGTGGACGCCATCTTGCCTCCCGCAAACGGTGGCTTTCAGTTCTAGCATTGATTTTTAAGGGTATGTTAACAAACAAGAATAATAAAAGTGGGAGAATTGAAATTTTTAAAGAGTGCTATCCGCCCGATCGGAGTCAGTGGTAAAAGGGACCACTTGTCCAATAGCCTTTTAATTTTATTTCGCACCGCTAGGTAATTTAAGTCAAGGTTTATTTTATAACTCCCTACTTGTTTAAATTTACCAAACTACGATCTGTTTAACCGGGTCAAGATACAGAATTATGTGGTCCGCGAATAGTTTTAACTTGGACATCCCTTCGCATGGAGCTTTAATCGGGGATTTCCGTGGATTCTCACAGCTAAGGGTTAGATGAAAAAAGTAAAGAGTAGAGGAGACATCGGACACCCTTGTCTAGTACCACAGTTTATATCCACAGTTCCTATTGAATCTCCATTAACTATCACTCGAGCTTGAGCACCTTGATAAATAATTTTCAGCATGTTTAAGACTTGCGTCGGGATGCCGAATTTACCTAAACCGCAAAACAGTGCATCCCAGTTTACCAGGTCGAATTCTTTCTCAGCGTCGACCATGGTAATAAAAGTAGGTATTTTATTGTTTGTCACATAATCAAGGCCTTGATTTAAAAACCCGGTGTTAGAGGACATTGATCTTCCCGCTGCAAACCCAGTTTGATCGCAGTGAATTAGCTCGTGGGCGATGGGAGTAAAACGTTGTGCCCAAATTTTCATTAATATTTTAAAATCTGCATTAAGAAGACCGATAGGCCTGTATGCATTAATATCTTTACGATTTTTCCCCTTTTTGACAAAACTTACCAACATTGATTCCTTAAAACTAGGGGGGATGCAGCCTCCCTGAGTAATATTATTTAAAAGTTTTTGCAAAAAAGGGGTCAGCTCTTTCCAAAAGGTCTTATGAAATTTGATTGGAAGACTGTCTGCTCCGCACGCTTTTGCTCCTAAAATAGATTTTATTACATTCACTATTTCCTCCTCAGATATGTCTAGCATAATTATTTTACCGGGGACCCCCCTTAACAGTTCACTGATTCTACATAGGGCTGTGGTATCATCAACAATGGGGCCGCAGTAGTTGACAAAATGCAATACCGTGCCATTTAATTTAGCCTCAACCCAAATCCATCTCCCCTGGAGATCTCTCTTCACTTGGCCAAACTCCCATGGGAGACCCCTGCAGAAATATATCGCAACTCCTCTTTTAGCCAATCCTGCCGAAGCAAAAAAGGCATGCGAGTACCATCTTGGGAGGAATATTCTAGGAGAATTTATTTTTAAATGTGTCTCCTGCAGTAATAGTACTTGGGGAGAAAAGGAAGCTAACCATCTAATAAAAGCTCCGTATTTTTGCTTATTCAAGATCCCATTCACATTGAGTGAAAAAATACTGCACTTATTTGACATCTATAGTCCTATATCAACAGCCTTACTAATTACATCGATATTGTGCATGCTCTTGGCACTATTTTCATTCCAAATCCTGCTACTGCTCTTTTTACAGATGCTTTTACCCCCCTCACACCCTCCCCTCCTCCCTAATGTGGTCTTCTCGAATCCCGCAAGCCACATTTCCCCCTTATCTCTAAAGGGGTGCCTTGACCCTGCACCCTCAGTGACCGGCCCCACCCAGACCGCTATAGACTTCTCAACAATGGACAATAGTTGAAAACAGTATCCTCTTAAAACAATACACACCTATATAGAAAACTCCACAAGGCACAGCAGTTTAAAACAGATTCATTTTGTAACAGTAATCTCTTTCAAAAATTCCTGAGCTTCTTCTACTCCTTGTGTAGGCCCTGTAGCCCGACAATGACAGTTTAAGCCGCAGGTAAAACTACAGTTAAATACAAAAGAACATTAAGAAACAGCTGATTTTGGTTTAAAGAGTCCCTGGAACTGGTGGGATCTAAGGGTGCCTAAGGATTCTAAGGGTACCTAAGGGTCACATCAAGATAAAAAGAGTTGGCATTGCTTTGCTTTGTCACGTTGGAAGTTCAGTGCAATGACAAGGCTGAGGAAACTGAGCAATTGACTTTAACATGGCAAGACATCTAAAGCAGGCTAATGCTGTAGCCAGGGTAGAGGCGGTGACAGGAATGAAAGCAAAAAAGCGCCTTAGGCAAACGAAAGGGGCGTCTTCAGTCACAAAAACTCCGGTCTCTACAAATCAATCAAGTTACAGCTCAGAGAGCTCCACTGAAGAGGATGGACACCCGGTAAATCTTCCTCGGCAAGAGCTATTTCCCCCACAACAACAAGGATCTTCTGCCCCTACATCCAGCACTCTTACTGAGGGGCCGATTAAGGGAGTGATTGGCAGCACAAAGTTCCCCCTCTTCATTAGAAAGGGCATTCAGCCCTCTGCGGCACAGGCTTCTTCGTCAACTAAACTACCCTCCTCAGTAAACCCCTCGGCAGCTGCTCAGGATGGAACAACTTCCAATATTGCTGAAGGACTGCATACTATTCCATCACCCCAGCCTACATGCTTACCAACGATACCCGCTGCAGTATCTCCAGTGACTGCTCTAGTAACAACTTCAGATTTAGCAGAACTAGCGGAAAAAGACTGTATACTGGGTTCTTTAAGTCAGGTTGCTACAGAGGCTACAGATGCTATATCTGCCCCACCGCTTCCGGCTGATGTAGTTCTAAGTATGGAAAGTACGGAAAATACTTTAGACCAGTCAACCCTGGAAAATCAGCAGACTTTTAAAGATGTTTTGGGGGCTGGAGCAGAGAGGGGCTGGAAACTAGCTAGTAGCAGAAATGAGAATCTTTTTGAGAAATCTAAAGCTCCCTCCTCCGGCCCCAGCCCGCAACAGATGGAAATTAAAGACCTCCTGAATCTAATACTGGAGGAAATCAGGGAGATGAAAAGATCCCAGGCACAAGAGACTGCTTCGATACAGTCAAGGCTGGAAATAATTGAGGCGTCTATTGCCGGAATACCAGTAAGGCTTGAGGAGGCTGAATCAAGGATCGCCCAACTAGAGGACCAGATGATCTCCACTATTCGGAGAGTCAATGAGGTGACAGCAGACAAGATTGCTATAGAGTCAAAATTTGGAAAACTACATGTGCAGATCAAATCTCCGGATAGTTGGAGTCCCTAAAGGGGCTTGCACCCTGCGTTGGGTGGAGACTTTTATTAAACAAAAAGTGCTTCTGGACTATTCTGGAGATCTAACATTAACCAGAGCCCATCGGGTTCCAGCACACCTTTTTCCTAACTCTAAATATCCACGCACAATCCTAGTTAATTTCTCAGATTATAGGATTAAAGAAAATATCTTAACAAAAGCTATTCGGCTAAAACAAATCCCCATTGACGCAAGTACAAAATGCAGAATCTTTTCAGATATGTCAGTAGGGGCGGAGCACAGGCGTAAAGAGTTTGTGAAATTGTTATTGCTATTCAAAGCGCAGGGGGCCCAGGCATTCATTGCTCAACAGTGCAAGTTAAAGGTGCTGGCTAAAGGGAGATTTCAGGGATGATCTGTTTATTATGAAAAGTAATGATAAAAACACTAGGCATGATATATTGATTGTGAAAATCATATGTTAAAATCAATATGCATTCAATGGTGTATTCTTATTACTATGTATTAAGACCTACAGATATTTTGTTATATGAAATCTCACAGATTACTTTTGTAAGGAATTATTTTGATGTTGGTTACTGACTCTGAAAAACCTTCAGTAGAAGATTTGCACTGTCATAATTCTTGCTAGAATCTCTTCATAGCCATCTTCCACGACCTTCACATAAAAAATAAATGAATAATACATCCATCCATATGAAAATATATATCCATGTACATAGAGAGCCTTTAGGTCAGCTCTGTTATACTGTTGGTCTGTAAGACTGTCAATTACACTCTGCTTCTATCCATGACAGCAAACTGAATGGGGTAACGGTGCAGTTCACTTCAGTCACTGGCTTACTTTTACTGTGAATTATGGTATTTTCTTATTACATGTGCAGATCCACCTGAAAAGGAGTTTATAGGACTGGTTGTAAAGTCCTTTAGTTGTACATTTTCTCCTTATATAGTTCCCATTTTCACTTTTTTGTGTCTCCTCTTTTTTATGTTAATATTTATAAAGGGGGAACTGCAGCTCCCCAGCTAGTGCTCAAGATGTCACATGGTTGCCATTCATTTCATCTGCAGTGGACTGCATCCCATAAGGCAACTTACGCAAAATCAGGAGACAATTATGGAATGCTGTTGTCCATAGAGTATCATTGCGTTAAAATTCAAAGATGGCCAACATATTGGTTCTTAATGTGGCGCCCATGCTTGAACTCTAAAACAACATAGACTATAAAAAATACCATAGCAAGACAGACACCCAATGCTTTGTTTTGTTTTGTTATTACAAGCATGTGCCTGTCTTGTTTAAATGTATATAAAAACAATTGGTTCTGTAGGGAGGTGCACAATTTTGTTCAAGTTAGAACATTTATATCCTGTTTTACTTAAGAGAGCTAGAAAAAAATCATGGTATTGTCCATGAGATACCCTTTTGGAGGTGCATAGTAAAGAAAATATCTCTGATAACAGATTAGTGTGCGTTACCAAATTCAGCATCAGAAGTATTGAGATCCAGAAGATCATCAACCAAACATTGGGCCTTGATTTCAGATGAACTCGATACAGAAGGGAAGCCTTTATATTCGTTCAAAAGGGGCAGAAATATAAGTGACTTTGTGGTCAGTTCATTTATAAAGATGTTGCAGACTCCAGACTGAAATAGTCAGTTGATGTTACCGCCACTACTGGGCCAATTTAAATGAGGACACTGTAAGGCTTGTGACCATACCATGGAAAGGAAAAACTTTACACATCTACAGCATCAATACACGCTTAAATATCACACAAACTGTAGCTTAGTGGAAGTGATCTATGTAATCATATGCCAATTTTATATGATTTATGTGGGTCAGACGCAACAGAAGGTCAAAGTTAGAATTTTGCAACATTGCTCGAGGATTTGTTGTAAGACACAAGGGACCCCACTAGTTGATCAATTTGATTGAATGCAGCACACAACAAAGAACTTGAGGTGGTGGGTCCCAGAGAGAGTTATTCATAACCCTAGGGGGAGGAGATCCTCAACATGAGAGTATGAACCAATACATGTGCTCAATACGGTCGACCAGGGTCTAAATGAATCAGAGGAAATATCCAGACAAGTGGTCCTCCTCAACATGAGTTAGGATTACCTTGGACCTCTGTGTTTCTCTCAGGTGTACATTATGTTTAATGGGGTAATTCCAGTGTCTACAGTGTAACATGTTGTTTCATTAAGTATATTGCAGGGACGTGGGTAAACTGTCACTATGAGCTGCTTCGCAGTCATGTTTTATTACTGTGTTTTTGTAACCATTATGACATTCCGATATTGATATTAACCTAGATTTGAGAAAAAACAGTCATCACATGTCCGTTAAGTTTGTTATATGGATTATCGTGAAAATGCAGCCAGTTTTTTGCGCTGTGTTCGATTTAGGAAAAGTAATTCATGTGTGGACTAAACATTTGATATGATATACATTTTACTCAAGTGATTTTTCATTCCTGTTTTACTTTTCAATTGTACTTCTATTGCAATTAGCAAATTTCACCAATCTCCAAGGTTGTAAATAATCTTCAAATTTGGTAGTATTCAGCTAATACATCTAACAGTTGAATCACTCCATAGCCTTGACAGTAACACTCTCCAATTCCATTATGACTGTCGATTTTTATTTTTATTTCTTTACTTTTTATGTGAAACCAAGTCAGATGGATTGCCAGGGTTTTACTAATGAATACTCTTTTCAATTGTACTTCTATTACATTTCACAAATTTCACCGTTCTATAAGGTTTTAAAAAATCTGAGTCAGAGGGGATGCCAGGGTTACAAGGCATCCGAAACTTTGCCTGTCGCAGTGACACAGACTCACACGTCACTCTCTCTTCACCAGATGTCAATTGTAAAGCTGGTGAACGTAGAGGAAATTCACAGAATGATACGGCTGCATTCTCAGCATGCACGCTTAGATAGCGGCCGCTCTACTTATTTTGGCACAGCATTGCCATTCGGTAGTGTGGACTGCGCAACACGCCAGAGGTCTTTCCATCTCTTGGCCCAAATTGATAAGGTGAGCTGCTTGGCGGGTGCCAAGTCATCTTACCATACCCCCTCCCCTCTTTTTAGTTCTTGTTGTATTGCCTGCAGTGTTTTAAAGATACACATTTTCGCATTGTTACAGAGAATCCTTGGTGGATCTCCGAGGTATTGGTGAAACCTCTGCTCAAGGCCTAACATTTGTAGCACCTTAGAGAGTATGAACCGATACATGTGCTTAATACGGTCGTGTATTTCTATAGGTTCTGAATCGATCCCCCTATTCCTGACCCTAATCTGGTTAAACTACCTAGCTAGTTAACTAACAGTCAGCCCATGAGGCAAGAAAACCCCCATGATGCAGATACCGTTATCTGACGCAGTCACACTACGGCACAGGAACGTGTTATCTGATTAGGTCATAACGCTTGAGATCTAATTAGACAAGCGACATTCCTCCAGCCCCTGATAAGGCATACGACGTTCTCATAACAAATCAAACCTATGACAACCTGGAAAATCCGTGCGGCCATTGTTTTGATTTCACAGAGAACTTTTGCAAAAGAATGTGCTAACGAGCAAGTCGTATGACATCTTTATTGACGTACCTATGTCCATCCTTACGTCAATCTCGGCACCTTTAAGGTATAAATATTGCCGACCTTGCCGTATGCAAAGACACGCGTGGTGACAAGACGGAGCAGCCATACTTGCCGAAGCCGAGAGCAGAAGCAGACCCCGCTGGCAGCAGCCCCGCCTTCCTGACGCGCTGAGAGACGCGCTGCTATCTCAAGCCGAGAGACCCAGCACCGGCGCTTCTGGGCAGCCCTCGCAGGCAGCCTGGAATATCGAGAGCAGAGAAAGAGATACCATTCCTCATTCATCCTAACTTCCAGGTACAGAACTGAATAACCCCTCACAGAGAATTCTTTAGTTATTCACTTGGCAAAAACAAACTTAACTTAAACTGTAACTTTCTATTCCCGCCCACGCATTAGACTTAGGTCAGGTACACGGGGTAGGCATATTTAGAAACACCAGTTGAGTACGTTTAGTCAAATGTATATGTGTATGTAAATATATTTTAATCATTTTAAACATCATATGGCTCAGAAACCATATCAATGTTTTTACAGTATTATTTTATACTATTGCTTCTAATGTATGCACTTTACTTAACTATAAGTATTGCAATAATATCGATCCATTTCTCTTGTACGAGAAAAGAGACTGATCAATAAATAACACCTTTTATTGAACACGCCCGTCTCTTCCTTTTCTCTACATTCTGATGAGACTAAGAATGCACGTACTGACTGAGTAAAATAATTGCCTTGTGCTCACACGACTCTTGAGATTGACTCTTGATTAGGGGAGAGCAAAGTTGTCATGTTCTATGGTTGTCAGAAACTAAATCCCTTCTTGTCTAATCAGGGGAGTTAATCCTTCCTTGAACATTCGAGAAAGTTTCTAGCGAACTCTGAGCTTAGCTGGCAAACCCAAAAATTAAGTTTAGTATCGACAGTAGTAGACCTAGTTAACGTCTGGCCTAGGCCTTTACTGCTGTAGGTACTATTCCAATGCGCAGAGCCTATTGGGAAAATAGGAGCTACACTACATGGCGCCCAACGCGTTTGGAAAGGGCGATAAAACTAACGTAAGACATTTAGAGTAACTCAGTCGTGCTTTCTCACTCAGACCCCTTTTCCCAAATACTCCAAAGACGTCTGGAGTGGGTGAAAGGTTATAATATCCTCCAAAACCTCGCAGGAGGGAACTCCTATGTATGGTTTTTGGTCTAGTCAACGTTGAAGGATAAAACAGTTCCAGAATATTGTGCATCTAATCTCTGTTTCCATAAGAAACCTGATCTGCAAATAAAAATAATACCATCCTGTCAGTAAAATGGGAGACAGTGATGGAGAAAGAGAGGCAATTAGATTAGCTACTGAAATAGCAGATGCTGATGCTACCATGCAAGCAGCAGACGCGGATATAATACTCATTCCGGTCATGAAAAGGAGATCTATAACCTTAAAACTTATAGAAAATGGACTGACACCTAGAGGTGGCACAGTCATATTCGTAATTGAGGCACACGAATATCGGCAGACAGAGGTATACTATACATGGATACATTTTCCAGCAGCAAATGCTGTAACAAAGTACTTCCACTATTACAAAGTAGAGGAACCTCCTGAAACGTACACTCCTTTCGAGGAGGTGGAAGTACCACTCAAATTCCAAGAGCATTTGCTCTTATTTGATGGCGCCCTAATACATAACAATCACATTACAAGGCTCGGTCCTTTAGGAAGACCAGGAGCAACGTGGCCGGTCTTAGCCGGATACACACCACATCCAGACATCGAAAGAATGCCTGCAGCAGAGCTGTTAATACAGCTAAAACAACTACTAAAAATTCACAGACAATTAGTTCAGTATGTAATGCGGACTTCAACAATTCAGCCAGCGATTAAACTTCCACAGCTGACCCCTCACCAGGGGAACACAAATAAAATTACACCACAGAACATCCAATCCTGCCTAGGTAAAGTTCCAGCTAAACGGGAACAGATACCATTCTGGTTGGCACAGAAAATTACCCAAATAGAGGCGGTGTTTCCTGACACCACCCCGCTGGAAAAACACAGGATTCTGACTATATGTCTCCCAATGGGAATCGCACCACACATTGAGGACTGTGACACTTGGGGTACAGTCTTTGCTTCCATCTATACAAAAACGCACGGTGTTCCATCCATTTCGGTAATACCAGATGTGCTTAAACAAATTCAAGATGAATACGGTCCAGAACCTGCTTTAACTCTTGGTATGAAATTACTAAAAGATTCGGTTTCGGCTATATTACTAGCCAACATAAAGGGTGAAGCAGCAAACGTGGCGATCCGCCAGAGGTTAAAAGAGACAGATATAGCAGACCAACCAGCTGAAATTGCCAGAATCATAGAAAAATCCTATGAAGAACTAGGCAGAGATAGTCTAGGTGGAATACCGGTAAAACCGCAACTGACTACAAGTCCAGAAAAAATGTTTTTTAATAATAATAATAATTCACCAAAAAAGAACTGGGATGGGAACAAACAATCCAATCCTAAAGAAAAGAAATTCCAGTCCAGAGGAAGGTCTCCTAGGCGAAGAGAGAAATCTCCAAACCCGAGACAAAGGTCACCCCAGAGTGACCCCTCTGGGAATAGATATAACCTTAGAAATAGGGATAATATTAAAAAACCTGATAGATATCAAGACATTGATACACGTCCCTCTCAATCTTTTCAGAATTCCTCGCAGAAATCGGAAAGAAGAGGACGATCAGAAGAGCACGCCAAGTCCAAAGACAAGGAACCTGCTCAACTGAAAAAGAAATCACAATTTCCAAAAAAGAAGGTAGCCAGTATCAAGGTAGTTAACAATGCCGAGAATACTGAGGACACAACTGAAAAACGGAGAGTGGGCTCAGACAATGCTAGACAGCGCAGCAGAGGTGAGCATAGCTCGCAAAGTCCTTATGAATCATCTGGAGACAGTGGACACGAATGAATACCTTCAAGTGGAAACTGCAGATACCAGAGTTAGCAAGCCCCACAAAATATACGAGATAACATTACGTATAGAGGGAGATAAGACTAGGAAAATAAGGGGACTATTTTGGGATAACCTATCCAAGGGCTATGACATCCTTCTAGCTGAAAAAGACTGGCCACCAGAGTTTGTCAGGGAGTGCCCTCATGGCGAAGAAGTAATTATGCCTGCCTTCTCGAATCAAATACCGATTCATAAAAAATACACACTTGCTAGAAAGTGGGCAGTGGCCTTAGCACCTGCTTTATACAAAAATCATGTAGGATGGGATGAGGACTCTCCTCCTCACAAAATCCAGCTAAAATCACAACCAACTGCACAAAGGCAGTACCCAATTAAGCAAGAAGCTAAAAAACAAGTAAATGAAATATTAGATCAGCTAGAATACCAGGGGGTGATTGAAACTTGCACCTCACAAATGAACAATCCTTTGTTTCCGGTCTCCAAACCAGACAATTCATACCGTCTAGTTTTGGATTACCGACACCTTAACACATGTTGCAAAACTTTTGCAGTGCAAAACTCACACAGTGCTGCACTAATGAATAACATAGTGCGCAAAAAATACAAAACAACCTTGGACATCTCCAATGGATTCTTTTGTCAAAACATAGCACCAGAGAGCAGATATTTAACAGCTTTCTCAGTAAATGGCACTCAAAAACAATTCTGTCGGTTAGCCCAGGGGTACAAGAACAGCCCAGGGGTATTCTCAGCGAGAGTAACAGAATTACTACAACTATATGATGATGAAGCATTATCTTATGTCGATGACATTTACTTAACAGATGATGACTTGGAGACTCACTTGAAAAGAGTGAACACCATAATACTTGGTTTCGCTGCAGAGGGTTACAAATTCAACTTCAAAAAGTCCAGAATTGCCCATCTGACAGTCCTATTCTTAGGATATGAGTTATCAAGTGAAGGCAAAAGCCTGGCAGACAATTTCCTAGAGAAATGTGCCGTAATCCAAGCTCCTAAAACACTAAAAAACCTACAGTCAATTCTAGGCTTCCTAAATTTCGGAAGAACATACATTGCAAATTACGCAGAAAGGGTCAAGCCCCTTTATGATCTAATTAAACCAGACTTTAAAAGATCCAGTTGGACTCAAACACACACAGAAATTTTGAGATCCTTACAAACAGACATGCTAATTAAGACAAAATTAGAAACCCGTGATAATAAACGCAACCTTGTGATCCGAGTCATCCCAGGGAAATGCGGATTCACATACCTGACCTCTAATGAGGGAGAAAAGGTACCAATTACATTCAAATCACATTTGTACACAAAAGCTGAACAGAGATTCAGCAACAAAGGAAAAATTGTTCAAGCAGTTCAAACCGCAATAGCTAGAGAAAAAGACATAGCTGACGGTAGACATATCACAGTCAGAACAGCTGAATCAGCCTTTGAGGCATTAACAACACCGTGTAATTTACCATCAACAACATTAGATCCAGAATGGATACAATGGGTGAATTCAATTACAACGGACAAAGTATACTACTACTTTGATCCAGAACTAGAAGAATTAAAAAATCTAAAATATGAAAAGACGTATCCTCTGCCAATCGACATTCTGCCTCTACGACATTACGCCTGTGTAATCTATACAGACGGACATGCTCAACCCTCCGTTTGGGGAGAACATGCATACAATCCCACATGTGAGATCACAAAAGAAGTGTGGCGCGGAGGTATATTAAAACCTCTATTAACAAAATCACACTCAGTAGAAACTAATTCAGAACTACAAACTGAAATAATAGCTTTGAAAATGGCGCTAGATAATGCGGATCGCGAATTCCCGACGCTTATAGTGTCAGATTCATATTTCTGCGTCAAAGCATATAACAAGGATTTGCAGACATGGATTCAGAACGGTTACAAAGATGACACAGATGCACCAATAAAGCAGAGACTTCTCTGGGAACAAGTAGCTCTTTTAAAAAAAGAACTACCAAAGACTCACGTGACTCACTCACTGAGTCATCAACGTGATGGCGTTCACGTTGTAGGGAATTCATTGGCTGAAACAGCCGCAGCGGCAGCCACTAAATCGGCTCCCGTAGATCGAAAAAAGCGTACATTAAAATACATTGACGGTGAAACAATGCTGGCGGTGAAAACGTCATCAAAAGGCGACTGCTCAGCGTTACCGATCAACTATCCACTCAATTATACATACATAATCGATGCAAACTCCGTCCCTTTTGCTCGAATCCCTGGAGTGGGGGATAGAGTGATTCCAAACATGGACAGGAGACACTTGTTAATCGCAGACGCACACATGGGCGAGGGTCTCAGACACCTTAAATTAAAAGATTCTCTGGAAGAATTACAATCACGGTACTGGTGGCCAGGCATGAGCCTGCACTACACCATGTTTGTAAAAAACTGCCCAAACTGCAACAGAGATCGCAGTGGGGAGAGAAGCAGTTTAATACCTCGTCGTATCAAGGCAGATAATATTACCAACAAAAAAATTGGCTTGCGATTAACATACACAGGCTAGTTCCACTTATAATGTAGATCCACTGCACTCTGCTGACGTCCGGACTGTTATACAAGATTTGCGAGTCTAAATGGCATATACGCTAAGAGCATGCTACGTTCGACCATTTTTTTTTTTCTCTCAGGCAATCCAGCCTGGGGGGGGAAAGAATGGCCAAATGAGCACAGCCCAGCGGGAATCTTCTCACTTCCTTCCTGAGGGTATGGGATGGTGTAAAGAAAAAACCAAGGCAGAAAGCAATCTATAATGGAAAGGACATTAGGTTCGGGAGCTGGGTGGGTCAAACATCTAATAAGTGTCCAACGTAGTCTAAATAACTTGCCAAGAAATTCTCTGAAGGGATTCAGTCCGTACGAATTATTATTCGGAACTAGGATGTTGATCTCTGACCTTGATAGTCAGACTTCAGTGGTAATAGAAAAAACCTTTGATGTCAAAGACCGTTTGGCTATTTTGCAGGACTTAAACAAAACAAGAAAAGACCTGAGCAACATACAGTTGAAACAACAGCCAACAACCACTGAAGAATCACCACCTGTCCCAGCAAGACCTGTCTGGATTCCAAAAGTCGGGGATCTAGTCAGGGAGAAGATCGCGGTAAAGAAGGAATTTGGGCCTTCTTACAGAAAAGCAGTTCCTGTCTTGTCTGTCAACGGGACAAGATCAGTTGTACTACCGCCACTTGCTGGAAAAAAGGAGAACCGAGTTGTATCCATCGACCTGGTAAAACCACAACATGTGGCCGATAACAAACAGTAGGCCAAGTGGACTCCCAATAAGTAGCAGAACACCAAGGTTTGCTACCAGTACAGAGGTCCTAACAAAGAGGCTCATCACATTCGAAACGCCTAAAGAAGAACAACAAGGACTATGCAACAATGCAATAGAACTCAGACCTCTGAAAACCCAAATAAAGACATTTAGCAGAGACACACCAATCTACAATGAAGTTCCAAGTGAAATTGCAAGAAACAAAAATCCTGAACCAATTGGAACAATTGACAGAACTGCATCTGGTTACTTCATCAACTTCGATGATTCCTCTGAAGGTTTCAGCGAACAAAAGACACAGCCATCATCAAAATCCTTTAAAGACAAAGCTAAGGAACCTTTGAAACAACTGAAAGAAACATATCTGGTTACTCCATGGATTGAATTTTGGGTGGGTTTTGGTGCATTTATCCTCATACTTTGGCTCATCATGGTATTTACCTTGGGACGCTTCATTGAGGGAAAATATGCTAAAATGGACACAGCAAGTCAGAACATCAACTTGGTCCTCAAACCACACACATCTTCACACGTCGAGAAACGAGAACTTTCTTCAGAACTTTCTTCAGCCAACTTCACAGCAATTCCAATACCTGGTGGGGTAGCCTGGGACAACACTGACTATGAAATTTATGGTCCGGTCGAGATCCTGAAATATCCACACCAAATCAAGATCTCCTTGAGTGATTTTGCAAAACCAAACTCATTTGCTGATGATTGGGACTTTGAAAGTATAAACAATATGATGTCTGACTTAGTAATGTCTGCTAAATTTACAAAACATGATTATTTGCAAGGTTCTACAAATTATGATAGTATGTATTGCTATAACCATTATGGTAACCATTTCTTGCATAAATCTGCACAACCTAGAAATGTTTTAAATTATAATCAATGGGAACATTGTGCTACACCTCCAAAAGGGAGCTTTAGAACCGTTTATGACAAATATTCATATTTTTCAGGTTTTAACATAACTAATGCTGAAACATTTTATTACAAATTGTCAAACAAGACAGGGATGAAAACCATGATAACCAACACAAAATTGATATATTCAGATTCATTCTTTGAAAAAATGAATACATTTGGATTTGATTATTGGGACAAAAATGTTGATTTGAAAAGTGTTTGGGGTACAAAAGAATGGCAAGTACAGGGTATAGAAGCTTTGTTTAGAGCCTGCATGATCCCAGAACAAATGATATTTTTAAATGACACTGTTCAACAAACCACCTGTCTTGGCTTAGCCAAAATCAAAGATTTAAATAACCCGTCTATTCCAAAGCCAACAATGTTTAGCAATAGTTCTGAAACAGATGAAGAAATAGACATAAACCATATACTTAACCAAAACAGAACACATCCTGATTGGAAACAATGGTTGATCTGGCCCACAGATACAAATCACTGTCAAGATAGATTCCTGAATAAAACACAGGGTTTCAAAATGACCAGGCCAGACCCTAGATATCCCCAAAGACATCACCCAGGGATAATAACAACCTACAGTGTGGGCAAATTATGCCTTCAATGGCTACAAACTTCCACACTGCCTGAAATTAAGCAACACCTAACTTTACTTACTGATGGTGCTGACTTGCGTGATTTCATACTGGGACCACGCAAACAGCGTCAAAAGCATTTCATAGCAGCCTCTGTATATGCAGCATACAATGAGGCCTGGAAGGTTACTCAAATTGAAACAGCAGAGAGAATACGTGAAATTGATCGTATTAATTTGGAAAAATCACTTTCTGTAGTGGACAATGGGTTAATGACTCTGTCCTCCAGAATATTTTCATTGGACAGCATTGTGTCTTCAGCAATCGATATATTATCGCAAGACTTACTGTTATTACAACATGGTCAGTCACAATTGCGCTCTATTGTACAGCTTGGCTGGACGTTACAAAATCTGCGTTCAGGCTATGTGCCTTGGCGTTTAATCAACACAACGTCACTATTCCAAATCTTTAACCTTACTGATAGACAAATCGGTATGGCGCAGAAGGGTGCTGATTATACAATCTTGAGCATTGAAAAACTAGAAAGATTACCGATGACAATGTCAGAACGACCTGTCAGTGAATGGATAATCCACGGAATCATAAATATTCCAATCTCAACCTTCAGGTTTCAATACTGCCAAAAATATATACAGGCTGGCATGTACGAGAAATTGGGAAAGGGGTACCTGAAAACAACTTGGAACCTGCCCTATTCACATGCATGTGTCAGTAATAAAGGACAGAAAGTGTTTCTTAGTGGCAACAATTGTGCTATGTCACTAAGCGGCACGCTTCTGTGTAACGGAATTAGTTTGCACGGAGCCTGTGAAGGGAATTCATACAACCTTTCATGTCACCAGCAAGGCGCACCTGCAACTGAAATAGAACCATTCTTTCAAAGACTCTATAATGGGAGTTACATTCTTATTGTAGACCGCAGATGTTGTAGTCTTATGCCCGGGACTCCTTATCTCGTCACCACGACGGCGAAGGTCAAGTGCTGTGGACGTTCTTTGTTCCCCAGCTCCTTACCAGACAGGGAGGCAAGGGCATGGCCCGGTTTGAAAATTACTTCTATTCGAATAGATACTTTAAGCAGAATGAAAACAGTGCTTCTTCAGACGCCTACAAGGCTCACGTCATCTAAAGAAACATATGATCTACAAGTCGCAAGGACGACTGCAGAGATACATACATTATTATCGACTAATTCCCCCGTACATTTCGCGGAAATCCTGAGCGAAATCTTAAATATTTCTGATACCACTGGGGTCTCAAAGGTATTTAAGACAGTATTTTCGATGGCATTAACACCATTCAAAGCCATACTGGGTATTTTTCCAGATTTCGTCGATTCGATTTTTGGCGGACTTCCCCTGATCCTGGGACTAATTGCAGGAATCCTATTCCTAGTCCTTATTTTTCGTTATGGCAACCCATGTCACAGATCAAACTCTCGCGACAATGGAAGATACGATCCTAGCCATTGGATACCGGGACCGGATATCAAAAATCCTGGGACTCTCCCGGCTTAGAGACCTAAACATGACTTGGTTTCTATCATTTCGACCAATGTGGCAAAGGTGTGTTTTACCTGTACTAAGGTGTCTGCTATGCGGAGAAGAATGCGTGTTAGACACCTGTCTGACGCTACAATCAGATGCGCCAGTGGATGCGGATACACTGTTGGTTCCTACCAAGGTTCACGCACTGTGCTGCCCTCAAAGGCTGCCAATTCTGATGACGGCATTCCTGGAATCTTCACCACTACGATTGAAGAGTAGTGAAGTTCAAGATGAAAACAGCATCGAACAGGTACGACCTTCTGTCAGCAATGCAAATTAGAATGTCAATGGAGACAATCATGCGCATGAATGCATGGTTACCCCTATTTCCGACTTAGTGGAACTTTCCCATGAAGCTGTTGACAGTTTTTTCGAAAGCCTGAATGATATGATGTTCTCTCCGGAACAGAAATAGAGACTTTTGAGTAAACTCGCACACGGCGTTCCCTGAATTCGGCCTTCAACTTTTAAAAAAATAAAGTCACATGAACAATTACAATCCAGTTCACGGACAGCAACTTTTTTCAGCAAGCCCTTAAAATATTTTTCTATATATTTTTTCCCCGGGACACTGATCTTCTGCTTAAAGTAAGAGACTATTCCTAGAGAACTAAGATTTCTATTTTTAGATACTTTATAGACTTTAGCTGCCCGCTGGTATGTTCACAAATATTTTATTATGTGATGAAATGGTCTCGACCTTCCTTTCTGTATAGCTATATTAAGAGCCATTTCATGTGTATTTCTCATATACCAAAAAGCAATAATGCATTACAATGCGTGTTTACTTTTGCATTTAATTCATAGCTTAAGTGCATACAATATATATGACTGCAATTTTTCAGTATATTTGAAAATTTCGAAATGCATTTATGTATTTTGGGGTGGTAAGGTATACACTATACTCTATAGTATGTTGTACTATGTTATACTATGCATAGATTAGTAGATATGACCATAGTTAGCGTGGAGTGGGTGTCGTGTATTTCTATAGGTTCTGAATCGATCCCCCTATTCCTGACCCTAATCTGGTTAAACTACCTAGCTAGTTAACTAACAGTCAGCCCATGAGGCAAGAAAACCCCCATGATGCAGATACCGTTATCTGACGCAGTCACACTACGGCACAGGAACGTGTTATCTGATTAGGTCATAACGCTTGAGATCTAATTAGACAAGCGACATTCCTCCAGCCCCTGATAAGGCATACGACGTTCTCATAACAAATCAAACCTATGACAACCTGGAAAATCCGTGCGGCCATTGTTTTGATTTCACAGAGAACTTTTGCAAAAGAATGTGCTAACGAGCAAGTCGTATGACATCTTTATTGACGTACCTATGTCCATCCTTACGTCAATCTCGGCACCTTTAAGGTATAAATATTGCCGACCTTGCCCTATGCAAAGACACGCGTGGTGACAAGACGGAGCAGCCATACTTGCCGAAGCCGAGAGCAGAAGCAAACCCCGCTGGCAGCAGCCCCGCCTTCCTGACGCGCTGAGAGACGCGCTGCTATCTCAAGCCGAGAGACCCAGCACCGGCGCTTCTGGGCAGCCCTCGCAGGCAGCCTGGAATATCGAGAGCAGAGAAAGAGATACCATTCCTCATTCATCCTAACTTCCAGGTACAGAACTGAATAACCCCTCACAGAGAATTCTTTAGTTATTCACTTGGCAAAAACAAACTTAACTTAAACTGTAACTTTCTATTCCCGCCCACGCATTAGACTTAGGTCAGGTACACGGGGTAGGCGTATTTAGAAACACCAGTTGAGTACGTTTAGTTAAATGTATATGTGTATGTAAATATATTTTAATCATTTTAAACATCATATGGCTCAGAAACCATATCAATGTTTTTACAGTATTATTTTATACTATTGCTTCTAATGTATGCACTTTACTTAACTATAAGTATTGCAATAATATCGATCCATTTCTCTTGTACGAGAAAAGAGACTGATCAATAAATAACACCTTTTATTGAACACGCCCGTCTCTTCCTTTTCTCTACATTCTGATGAGACTAAGAATGCACGTACTGACTGAGTAAAATAATTGCCTTGTGCTCACACGACTCTTGAGATTGACTCTTGATTAGGGGAGAGCAAAGTTGTCATGTTCTATGGTTGTCAGAAACTAAATCCCTTCTTGTCTAATCAGGGGAGTTAATCCTTCCTTGAACATTCGAGAAAGTTTCTAGCGAACTCTGAGCTTAGCTGGCAAACCCAAAAATTAAGTCTAGTATCGACAGTAGTAGACCTAGTTAACGTCTGGCCTAGGCCTTTACTGCTGTAGGTACTATTCCAATGCGCAGAGCCTATTGGGAAAATAGGAGCTACACTACAACCATACCATGGAAAGGAAAAACTTTACACATCTACAGCATCAATACACGCTTAAATATCACACAAACTGTAGCTTAGTGGAAGTGATCTATGTAATCATATGCCAATTTTATATGATTTATGTGGGTCAGACGCAACAGAAGGTCAAAGTTAGAATTTTGCAACATTGCTCGAGGATTTGTTGTAAGACACAAGGGACCCCACTAGTTGATCAATTTGATTGAATGCAGCACACAACAAAGAACTTGAGGTGGTGGGTCCCAGAGAGAGTTATTCATAACCCTAGGGGAGGAGATCCTCAACATGAGAGTATGAACCGATACATGTGCTCAATACGGTCGACCAGGGTCTAAATGAATCAGAGGAAATATCCAGACAAGTGGTCCTCCTCAACATGAGTTAGGATTACCTTGGACCTCTGTGTTTCTCTCAGGTGTACATTATGTTTAATGGGGTAATTCCAGTGTCTACAGTGTAACATGTTGTTTCATTAAGTATATTGCAGGGACGTGGGTAAACTGTCACTATGAGCTGCTTCGCAGTCATGTTTTATTACTGTGTTTTTGTAACCATTATGACATTCCGATATTGATATTAACCTAGATTTGAGAAAAAACAGTCATCACATGTCCGTTAAGTTTGTTATATGGATTATCGTGAAAATGCAGCCAGTTTTTTGCGCTGTGTTCGATTTAGGAAAAGTAATTCATGTGTGGACTAAACATTTGATATGATATACATTTTACTCAAGTGATTTTTCATTCCTGTTTTACTTTTCAATTGTACTTCTATTGCAATTAGCAAATTTCACCAATCTCCAAGGTTGTAAATAATCTTCAAATTTGGTAGTATTCAGCTAATACATCTAACAGTTGAATCACTCCATAGCCTTGACAGTAACACTCTCCAATTCCATTATGACTGTCGATTTTTATTTTTATTTCTTTACTTTTTATGTGAAACCAAGTCAGATGGATTGCCAGGGTTTTACTAATGAATACTCTTTTCAATTGTACTTCTATTACATTTCACAAATTTCACCGTTCTATAAGGTTTTAAAAAATCTGAGTCAGAGGGGATGCCAGGGTTACAAGGCATCCGAAACTTTGCCTGTCGCAGTGACACAGACTCACACGTCACTCTCTCTTCACCAGATGTCAATTGTAAAGCTGGTGAACGTAGAGGAAATTCACAGAATGATACGGCTGCATTCTCAGCATGCACGCTTAGATAGCGGCCGCTCTACTTATTTTGGCACAGCATTGCCATTCGGTAGTGTGGACTGCGCAACACGCCAGAGGTCTTTCCATCTCTTGGCCCAAATTGATAAGGTGAGCTGCTTGGCGGGTGCCAAGTCATCTTACCATACCCCCTCCCCTCTTTTTAGTTCTTGTTGTATTGCCTGCAGTGTTTTAAAGATACACATTTTCGCATTGTTACAGAGAATCCTTGGTGGATCTCCGAGGTATTGGTGAAACCTCTGCTCAAGGCCTAACATTTGTAGCACCTTATTGATTGGATTTTATTCCTTCAGAAATCCCATGTGCAACGATTTCCTATTGACAAGGTGAGAGCAGTACAGCCTTTTCTGTTTTCAAGCTTGTATGATAACCAGTGCCATTTACCTTACCTTCACTTATCACACCACTGTATGTTTTCCCTTCATCTTCAGCTGATTTGAGGAGATTGTCTTACAGGGGTGTTTTTTATGAACAGAGCATCAAGCACATTGATGCTACTACCATGACCTGGCGAGTTTTTACTGTATATATGCCTCCCTTTCTCAACTATTAAAATGTATTCAGTAGCTTTTCTGACACACATTATCCTTCAACACACAGGCTGTATTTACTCTCTCAAATCCTGAAGAAGTTCCATTGTGAAGCTTTTATAAACACACCTTGTTTAAGGGGTCGAAATGTCTATTATATGAATAGGTGTACCCTACTATTGTCTCACATATCTACCATCAAAAGTGAGGAAATATGTTTGAGTATACTGAAGAGTTGTAAACGGAAAACCAACTGAATATTTTTGAGTTTTCTATATACTGTCATGTGTTTTGTATTATGTTATATGTGAAGCACACTTTGGATAGCACCAATTTATGTTACATAACAGTCCTGTGTTTTTGATATGTAACATTTGTGTCTCTCCACGATATATGAAAATTAATATATTGTTAGTCAATATATATGTGTCACTCCATTCATTGGTATTTCCTAGTTAATCAGAATATACATATTCTAACTTGAAAGACATTGTGCACCTCCCTTCAGAACCAATTATTGTTATATACTAGTAAATTCCACAGGTTCTGCAGAACACAGGGCCACACGTTAGTATTAATTGTTTTGTTTAGATGGCAGCATGTTTTCTTTTTGCTACATGTATTCTTTCAACGGATCTTGCACTGTGTTCAGTTTGTGTGTGTTTTATTGCAATTGTTTCAGAGGGTGAGTGCAAGAATGAGTCGATGGATGGATTAAGACCCCCCTGGTACACAAGACATCTTAATATTTGCATCCACAGCAAATGTTAAAGGGAAAAAAGGCAAACGTGTACAAAGGGCTCAATTATCTGAAGCAGCAATGCATAGTCAGTATTTTATGGATTACTCATCCCTGGTTCTTCTGCAGGTCCATATGGATTCTTTAATTCGTGTTGCCATTGCCCTCCTGAAGCATTGCCACTTTATTATACAGTGAAAGATACCCTAGTCAGATGGTGGAAGGACATTGAGAAGAATGGGTTGCAAAGATTTCTGAATCGCCATTACCCATTGGAATAGTATGTCTTCATCTTTGGCTACTGAGGATGGACTTCCTACAGATCCAGATCTTGTAGACAAGAAAGTAGATGAAGGACTTAAGAGGGATATTCGACTTCGAATGTTTGCTTTCATACTTCTAATTGGGCTACATTTGCATTTTATTCTGCCCAGAAGGATTTCCTGATTTCTATTTGAGGAAGTACATAAAAGGTAGGATTGATAAGAACTCCTGGGCATAATGGATCTGATGGTTTGTTTCTTATGAGTACACCTTTTGATGGGTTATAGTATCTCTCAGACCTTCAAACTACCTTCTGTGGCTTAAATCTGCCCTTGTGTGGCTGGACTGTCCTCTGGCTACAGTAATACTCCCATGTCTGACCTATCCGATGTTGAATTGTTAGTGCTTGCAAGTCTGGGATCTGTGAGGGGGAAGGCTTCCTATATTGGACTCAGCTGTAGAGCATCCAGTAGAGCAACATTTGTTCATCATTTGTGACATTTTTCACAATGGTGCCTTTTCGGCTGGTAACAAGCTGTTGATGATTTACTCCGGATGATTGATTTTGTTATGAAGGGGTTCCTTAAGGATTTATTGTAGCAATTCTCAGGTTTTAGTGGGCTGATTAACATGTGTTTAGGGAACCGGATATCCCTTTCACTCCCCATGCAGACATTTAAGGAGATGTGAGCACAATTACTGATTCATTCCCTGACCAATCTTAGGATTTATTTAGAGTTCTAATCGGTCTTCAGTGGTTCTCTATGAATCATTAGTTGAATTTGCATTACATTTTTAAGATGGAAGCTCTGTTTCCTTTTGGCTAGCCCCTCACCCTGGTCTATTGGTGAACTTGGCGCTTTGATGATTGATCCACCACATCGATATTTAACTTGCCTGTGTCTTTTTTAGACCTGCTCCAGGATTTAACCCTAAGACCGGTTCCAAATGTTAACCGTATCAAAACATTGTATTGCTTGTTTTTTCATATCCCTGCTACACCAGAAAAGAAATGAATGGACCATTTGTATGTTAAGAGACCAACAATTATTCATCTTGATTCATTAGATTTCTTTTATTCTTGTTTTTACTTGCTAGTCATGTTTTTGGCTAGTGGTAAAGATGGAAAATCATTCACTTCTACTGTTAGGTAAGAAGACCAGAACATTTCAAGTGCTTATAATTGTTTGGGTCAAGAGGCTCATGGGGATACTACGTAATTCTGCAAGAGCTAAGGCTACTTCTTGGGCAAAAGTAAAATGATTTCCTTTGCACTGGTAAACACGGTCAGCTATTTGGGAAAAGTGCTACACTTTTGTAAAATACTTCTAACACCTGGGGGTCTCGGGGTCGACACAGACACAGCAAAGTAGGACACGACAAGGCTCTAGGTTTGGTTATTTATTGTAGTAAATACAATATACAGGAAACAATAATGTAAATAGTTACTGGTAACCTCCAGCCGGTATACGTTACCCTGTCCTCTGCAAACACGCCGGTCCCGACGTATGCCAACAGAGGGCAGAACCACAGTAGCCGGCAATGCCACTCGATGTGTCTCGAGGGGTCCGTGGAAACAGCAGCTTCTCACAGAGGAGTCAGGGAGACACCCAGCCGGGGTCTCGACCTGTAGGGAGCAGCCGCTCGACCTCTTCCCCTTTTACAACGGGACGCTGCTTCACCTCCTGGTGATGCGTCACCGTTGTCCAAACAATGCCAGATGCCGGTGACGAGAGCAGCCACTCTATCGTCCTCGGAAACACTCTACAGCCGGTACGCTGCAAACACCTCCTGGTGTGCGTCACCGCTGGAGTTTCCCGTAGATAGGGGACAGGCTAGGAGCTTCGGCTCACACCAACCAGTCCTCGTATAGGCAAAACAAAGTCTCGCTAACTTGTGCAGCTGCGTGGTGAATTTGCCTCACAGTTTCAATGAAACAAACTTGGCTGCTGGGAGCCTCCGCTCAAACCAGCGTCTGTCCATGTGTTGGATTCCTGACTCCTCTGAGTCAGCGGCGGCAAAATTTTCCGTGTCCGATATCACTGGCAGGCTTCCCGACTCGTCCGAGTCAGAAGCGGCAAGGAAGCATTCTTGGCGGTTCACTTAGAAGAAACAGGGCGGACTAACAAAGAACGGCCTGGGGAGACTCTCTCGACCCACCTCCGTCTTTGGATCCTGCTGGGAAGTCTTCTCTCTGCGTGTGCTCAGGAACAGCTTGGTGGAAGGTTGTGTGGATACTAGAATATCCGACACCGTTCCTTCACCAAGTACCGCCTATATAGGCGTTTTGTAATTGCGTTATGCAACCGCTACTCAAAGTTGCATAACGCTCCTCCCGCTTTGCCTTCTGGGAGTTATAGTCCGTTGAAGTCGCGGATGACTTTTCCCCGACGGTGCAGGGATTTCCTGACAGTACATCCTCCTTCCCTCAGCATCTCCCCACGGGGCCCGCGCTGGAAGGGAAGCGACGATGAAACAACGAAACCAGGCGCGGTGCGTGCACCGCTTCAGCCGGCTCCCACGATTGTTCCTCAGGTCCATATCCTTTCCAGGCTATCAGGTACCACAACTTTCCCCTTAGCCACTTGGAAGCAAGGATACCTGCAACCTCATACTCCACCTCCGATTCTACCACTATCGGTCTGGGCTTTGTGTTCTTTTTGTTCGATGCTGGTTTGAGCAGCGAAACATGGAACACAGGATGGATTCTCAAGGTCTGGGGAAGGCACACCTTCACATTCAATGGACCCATACATTTGGTGATTCTGTAAGGCCCCATGAATTTAGGATGGAAGACGCTGTGCTTACGGAACCTCATGTTCCGGGTAGATATCCAAACATGGTCCCCAGGCCTGTATAACGGTCCTGGCCTCATTCTTCTGTCCGGGGTAGCTTTATACCTCTGTTTAGCTTCTATCAGGAAGGCCCTGGAGCGCAACAAGATGTCCTTGATGTGTGCTACCCGTTCTGCTGTGGCAGGTATTTTGCTCTCTCCAAGAGGATGGACAAAGGGCAAGAACCTTGGATGATGACCATAGTTGTTGTAGAATGGGGATGACTTAGTCGAGCTGTGAGTGGCGTTGTTATACGCTATCTCCGCGATCCAGAGCAGATCGACCCATTCTTCCTTACCCTGCTCCACAAAACAGCGCAGATACTGCTTTAGAGTTTGGTTCAGGCGTTCCGTCTGGCCGTCCGTCTGGGGGTGGTAGCTGGTGGACATCGCGGTCTGGACGTGCAACGCAGTGCACCAAGTTTTCCAGAACTGTGCCGTGAACTGCGATCCCCTATCCGATACGATTACCTCGGGCAGTCCATGTAATCTTACCACGTTAGTTAGCAGTAACGTTGCTAGCTCTCCTGCCGTAGGTACCTTTTTGCATGCGATGAAGTGCCCCATCTTGGTCAAGTAGTCCACGACCACTAATATCGCCGTCATTCCTTGATCCTTTGGCAAACCTACCACGAAGTCCAATGAAATATTCTCCCATGGTCGATTCGGGGTAGGAAGGGGACGAAGGAGCCCTTGGGTTTTGCTGTGATCCGCCTTCATGGTTGCACATGTGGTGCAGGCCTGCCCCCACGTCTTAACATCCGTTCTCATGTCTCATGGCTGGCCACCAGAAATGGCGCCCCATGCTGGCCACCGTCTTCTCGTACCCCAAATGACCCGCACAGGGGGAGTCATGGCACCACTCAAACGCCTGTTTTCTCAGTCTAGGCGTGGGTATCAGCAGGCATCTGCCTTTCACAGGTATACCGTCTCTCACCTGCCATTCCTTGTGGCTATGTAGCCACCTCCTCCAAGCGAACAAACGGATCCCTCTCTGGATCCCTTTAAGGAAGGTGTCTGGTTGAATCACCCCCAACACCATCTGAGGGGGAATGATTGAATGCACTGCCTCTTGTGGAGGTTCCTTGACAGCAGATTGTCGTGACAGTGCGTCGGCCTTCCGGTTTTCTGACCCAGGACGATAGGTTATGTGGAAGTTGAATCCAGCGAAGAATATCATTAAGCATGAGCGCAAAATCCGCTACGCTCGCGGATTTCGCGAACTTTCGGTAAATCCGCGATCCGCGAACTCTCGCGAATTTACCGAAAATTCGCAATCCGCGAGCGGCGGATTCCGAGGCCAAAAGTTCAAGCCTTCCTGGCCTGTTGTTGTTACTAATTTACGATGGCGCCGGCAAGCTGCCAGCGCCATCGTAAAATAGTTACTAAATTAGCTTCAACAGGAAGCACTAATAGATAAAATCAAGCAGGCGCTCGTGCATCTGCTTTATTTTATCTATTCGAGCTTCCTGTTGAAGCTAATTTAGTAACTATTTTAGGATGGCGCTGGCAGCTTGCCGGCGCCATCGAAAAATAGTTAACAGGCCAGGCAGCTGTGCCCTCTTCCCAAATATACCATCGAAAATCGGCTGTGATGCTGGACAGAGGCCTTTGCATCCTTGACTGTCACGAGCGCAATCCTCGTGCAGTTCCTGTGGCCAGGAGCTTTTATAGCTCACTCAAGGGACCCCTGCGCCCTTCGGCGCAATTGCATAGTAACACACACCTGGTCGCTGTAGACAACTCTCTGGCACTTTAGGCAGCTGTAGTGTAATAAAAGCACTATACATTTACCCAACGAGGTAGCACTTACTGATTATCCAGTAGAAAGTACTTCAGTTGAGTAGAGGTATGGCACAAAACGGTGGCGTCTTCTTGAATAAATATGAAGGGCAGGGTCCATTCTGGCACGATGGTCCTGGCACAAAAATTAAACCTCAACCGGAAGCACTTACAGATATCAATTAAGCATGTGCCCTAGTTGAAGCTTAAATTCAGTGACTCATTCATCAGCCCAAAAAACAATCGTGAGCGTTGTCAAGGCTGGGCAGCTGTGCCCTCTTCCCAAATATACCATCGAAAATCAGCTGTGATGCTGGACAGAGGCCTTTGCATCCTTGACTTTCACGAGCGCAATCCTCGTGCTGTTCCTGTGACCAGGAGCTTCTGTATCTTCTTAATCCGCTGCTCTGATCGGTCTCTGACCTTTTATACACACAAGAGGCATGTGCACTCGCATGGAAGCCCCGCCCCAAATCCGCAAATACGCTAATCCGCAAATACGCGGATTTTGCGGATCCACGATCCGTGAATACGCAAATCCGTGAATCGTGGATCCGCAAAATCCGCCCTTGCTTAAATATCATCCACCGTAACTGCCGAGGAGAAAGATGTCTTGCTGCCGTCATAAACTGTAGGTTCCGGTGGTCGGTGTACACCATCACAACATGCCTGGCCCCCATCAGCCAATGCCTCCACTCAGCGAAGGCGTCCTTGATCGCGAGAAGCTCTTTCTCCGCTATATGATAGTTGCGCTCAGCGTCGTTGAGCTTGCGGGACATATATGCCACGGGATGAAGCGATCCCGTGTCTGTATTGCGCTGTGACAATATAGCACCTATGGCCACGTCTGAAGCGTCTGCTTCTACTACATAGGGATGGGCCGGATCCGGGTTTGCCAACACCGGTGCTTTGCCAAAGGCGTTCTTCAAGGCTTCGAAGGCACACTGTGCTTCTTGGGACCACACGAACTCAGCCGACTTCCTTAGCAGTTGTGTGATCGGTGCCACCTGCCCCGAGAAGCCGTTGATGAATCGCCTGTAGAAATTGGCGAAGCCAATAAAGCTTTGGACATCCTTGACTCCTTGGGGGGTTGGCCACTCTCTCACCGCCTTGATCTTGCGTTCCGCCATCTCCTGTCCGTTCGGACTTAGCATCACTCCCAGGAACTCCACCGATGTGACATGGAAATCACACTTGCTGAGTTTGCAAAACAGCATGTTCTCCCTCAGCTTCTGGAGTACCGCCGAGACATGTCTTTCATGATCATCCTCATTGTCAGAATAAATGAGGATATCGTCGATGTATACCACGACGTATCTATCCATCTCCTCCCGAAACACCTCATTCAGGAAATACTGAAAGGCGGCCGGTGCGTTGCACAAACCGAACGGCATGACGAGGTACTCAAATAGGCCAAACCGGGTCTTGAATGCGGTTTTCCACTCGTCGCCGTCCCTCATGCGCACCAGATGGTAAGCCCCTTTCAGATCCAACTTGGTGTAAATCCTCGCCTTCTTGACCTGCTCCAGGAGAACACTTATGAGTGGTAAGGGGTAGCGGTTCTTTATGGTGATGGCATTCAACTCCCTGAAGTCCACACAGGCTCTCAGCTCCCCGTTAGCCTTCGGAATGAAGAAGAGCGGCGAGGCGGCGGGGGATTTTGACGGTCTAATGAAACCCAGCCCCAAGAGTTTATCCAGGTACCCTCTGAGATGCACGTTTTCCGGTTCTGTCAATGCATACAATCTGCCGCTGGGCACGTTGGCCCCTGGGACCAGATCGATCTGGCAGTCGTACATTCGATGCGGAGGGAGCACCTCCGCCTTTACTTCATCAAATACGTCTTCGTATCTGTGATAGGATCTGGGGAGCATAACATCTTTTTCTGCTGCCGTGGCTACCGTCTGACTTCCGCTCGGATCTGTGAAGGGTTGTTCTTGCCTCATCCCGCAGTGCAACCGGCAAAACGGGGACCTCATCTCTATGGTATGCGTCGGCCAATCCACTGAAGGGTTATGCTTATGTAACCACGGAAGACCCAAGATGACCCCGTATTGGGGTGCCCTGATAATGTTGAAGTCTATCTTTTCCAGATGGCTCCGTCTGTACTTCATCAGTAGACCCCCTGTGTGCTGCCCTATGGGCCCGGTCACCAATCGTCTTCCGTCCACGGCATATACGTCTTCTGGAACAGCCTTGGGAATAAGCACCAGCCCCAGCCTATTCGCCTCGTTATTGTCCATGAACATGCCTGTCGCCCCCGAATCCACCATGGCCACCACGGGTACCCACTGGTCGTGCACTCCCACATGCACCGTGATGAAAAGTGCCTTTGTCCTTTGGACACAGAATTAGACAGTGAAGGGATGTAACCGTGACTCCTAGATGCCCCTTCGTTGGTCTGGGAGTCCTCTAGTTTTCCGCCGGGACGTCCAGCACCGCTGTTACCGACCTGTTGTTCCTATACCGTGTGTTTTTTGGCTTGGCCGGACACTCCCGGACATAGTGCCCCTTCTTGCCGCAGTACAGGCACAGCCCCTGTTTACGGCGGGATTCCTTCTCCGTTGCCGTGAGACTTGCCCTAACGGCGCCGATGTCCATGGGTTCACCCTTGGTTGGGGCTGTGGGTTCAGGACTTCCCACCGTTGAATAAGACGGAAGAGCTTTCCCTTTTCTTCTGGTGTCGCCTCTTCTTTCGCTTAGCCGGTGATCCAACCTCAACACCAGGTTGATAAGGCCCTCACATGTCTTGGGTTGTGGGTCGATTTGAGCAACCACATCTTTTAGCTCGTCACACAGCCCTTGGTGAAACAGCGCGGTTTGTTTCGCTACCGGCCACTTGGTTTCAGCCACCAGCCTGCGAAACACATTGAGGTATTGCACCAGATCGTTGGAACCTTGTCTTAATTCCAGCATCTCGCGGTCCGCGGTGTATGAGTCTGCCCTTCGGTCAAACACCTTGAGGAATTCCTCGCGAAATGCCCCCCCATCACAGAGGATGGGGTCGTCACGGCTCACCAATGGTACAGCCCACTGTGCAGCGTTACCAGCCAAGTAGGATATCAGAAAAGCCACCCTGGCTTGGCTCGTCGGGAACGCCTTAGGCTTGCAGGACAGATGCAGGGCCACCTGCGTAAGCAACTCTTGCACGGTGTTGGGGTCCCCGTTGTATCTCTCCGGGGTTGCCAAGGGAACAGCAACCGGCATTTCCACCACTACCGATGGGCTCTGTGTCGTGCGGGAAGCGCCGGGCGTTAAAGGGTCTTGTTGTATGGCATCCAGCCTAGCCCGCACATCTGCGGTTTCCTGCCTTGAGGCCGTGAGCTCTATTTGCATTGAGGCCAATGCGGCCAAGACGTCATCCAGTGTTGCCATGTCCGTAAACGACCAGGAGACTGTTAAGGTTATATGGTCGGATATTTTGTAACACCTGGGGGTCTCGGGGTCGACACAGACACAGCAAAGCAGGACACGACAAGGCTCTAGGTATGGTTATTTATTGTAGTAAATACAATATACAGGAAACAATAATGTAAATAGTTACTGGTAACCTCCAGCCGGTATACGTTACCCTGTCCTCTGCAAATACGCCGGTCCCGACGTATGCCAACAGAGGGCAGAAACACAGTAGCCGGCAATGCCACTTGATGTGTCTCGAGGGGTCAGTGGAAACAGCAGCTTCTCACAGAGGAGTCAGGGAGACACCCAGCCGGGGTCTCGACCTGTAGGGAGCAGCCGCTTGACCTCTTCCTCTTTTACAACGGGACTCTGCTTCACCTCCTGGTGATGCAACACCGTTGTCCAAACAATGCCAGATGCCGGTGACGAGAGCAGCCGCTCTATCGTCCTCGGAAACACTCTACAGCCGGTACGCTGCAAACACCTCCTGGTGTGCGTCACCGCTGGAGTTTCCCGTAGATAGGGGACAGGCTGGGAGCTTCGGCTCACACCAACCAGTCCTCGTATAGGCAAAACAAAGTCTCGCTAACTTGTGCAGCTGCGTGGTGAATTTGCCTCACAGTTTCAATGAAACAAACTTGGCTGCTGGGAGCCTCCGCTCAAACCAGCGTCTGTCCAGGTGTTGGATTCCTGACTCCTCTGAGTCAGCGGCGGCAAAGTTTTCCGTGTCCGATATCACTGGCAGGCTTCCCGACTCGTCCGAGTCAGAAACGGCAAGGAAGCGTTCCTGGCGGCTCACTTAGAAGAAACAGGGCGGACTAACAAAGAACGGCCTGGGGAGACTCTCTCGACCCACCTCCGTCTTTGTTTTTGGATCCTGCTGGGAAGTCTTCTCTCTGCGTGTGCTCAGGAACAGCTTGGTGGTAGGTCGTGTGGATACTAGAATATCCGACACCGTTCCTTCACCAAGTACCGCCTGTATAGGCGTTTTGTAATTGCGTTATGCAACCACTACTCAGAGTTGCATAACGCTCCTCCCGCTTTGCCTTCTGGGAGTTGTAGTCCGTTGAAGTCGCGGATGACTTTTCCCCGACGGTGCAGGGATTTCCTGACAATACTACTGGCTAAGACGTGAAGGCAACTATTTCAGTAGTTGTTCCAACAGAGTTTTGCCACATTTCTATGTTTATTCTCAAGGTTTGTACTTAAATTCCCTGTTTGCTGCCATCAGGTGCTTGATGAAGATCACCTCCTGTTATCATTAGTATGTTGATTTATGGTTAAGAGAGTTAAGAGGGGCATGACCTACATTAGCGGAAAAAGTCCAAAAGTGACTAGGTCCTAGCTATGAATTCTAGGAGGTTTTGCAGTAAAATAAAAGGTATTCCCAGCCTCTTGGGTCAAATCAGCCTCAAATTAATAAGCCTATAATGAAGAAGACTTGTATTGGGATACATAAATCAAACAAATTCACTTTTTTAAAATTAGACTTGGTACCGGAGTCCAGATTGTTAGCTACTTTTGGTGGCAGTTTGTTGTGTTTCTTGACAGATCACATTAGGTTAAGTTTAATTCTCATTATTAGACCAGACCTGTATCATAGATTTAAAGCATAAGGACTTTTTAATTCAGTTCAACTGAAAAGCTGTCTAACATTGCAATCATCACAACATGAGATGCTCTCATTACAGTGATGCACAGAAAATTGAAGGTCTTGTGAATAAGATGAGTTTTCTCATGCGTTGCATACATTGAGTTGGTGTGTGCTCTCATGAAGGGTTATTAGCTTGTTCATTTATATCACTGTGGGTTTCATTGGCTTGCTTTTTAATCTTCATCCACTCGCCTCCCCGTTTTGTTAATCATTTTTGCAAAAAGTGTAAAGATGATTTCTACATGCGCAAGAAAATATTTTGTCACTGTAAAATATGGATTAGAGTTTTCTTAAAGAGACAGTCACCAAATGTTGGCACTAGTGCATGTTTATTTGCAACAATTGCTCTCACTGTAGCAAATCCATTTCCCCTTGTTTGTGGCAACTTCAAGGGGGTACTAGATCTGGCCTCAAGTATTTTTTTAGCACTGGGCCAGAAGCATATTAGATTTTAACAGCCACTCCTGACTAGAAACGCATTTGAATTTACTATATGTGAAATCAATCAATCAATCAAGCAATCAATCATTTCACAGAAAAGCCAGAATCTGTAACATGGAATAGGAACCTATTCACCACAGTTATGTGTCTTTGGTTTCGAGGATTGAGGGGCTTTCTCTTTGATTTTTCCATAATTAACATTTTGTGACCTTTTTTTAAGCTTTGATACCTCCTGTATCCTTTTTTCCTGTTGATAATGGAGTAGCAACATTTTGGCTCCATCCTTTTACGTTCGGCTAAGCCATATATATATTTGCCTTTGGCCTTATGTACTTGTGTGATGCAATAATACAATGAGATATGGTGCACTAAAGGTATAGAAGGTGCTTTTATTGTGGGTTTTTGACATATATGTGTGTGTGCATATTAATGTTGTTTCCTTTTTTAGAGATATCAGGATTGCTGATATTAATCTTCTATACCTTCAGATTGTAAGGTAGTGGACTAAAATGCACTTAACGCAGTGCATTTGCCAGGGATTAGTGAGTATAAATAATATATGTGTTTAATGCTTTATTTATAAATTGTGACCAGTTGCCATTTTTGGTTAATAATACATGCATTAGTTGAATGTGCCACATATAAGAGTACAATATAATTTATTGGATAATATGTATATTGTAGAATTATTATGCATTTAAAGAAAACTGTCAAGTTCACGTGATTGTGGGCCTAAAGCTTACAGTAGAGACAGGTAATACTAACAAGAAAGTTGTTTTTCCCCATGTTTTTCCCATCTGCAGGTGCAGACAAAGGCATTCATAAGTTAGTTAAAAGCATATTGTATTTCAGAGATTGTGAGGCGAGGAAGAACAGTCAAGGTCAAATAATTTTCATGAAGAACAAAGGGAATGTTACCTGTTGGTCCTATCACATGAAGGGCGAAATCTAAGGACGGTTTGGAGGCAGATAGTGAAATATGGGAATAGTGTTCAAGGTGACAAGTTCTTTCCAGGGAACTGGAAAAGTACTATGATGTGTATGAGGCCATATTTCTTAAATGTTATTTGTGCATTTTATTTAGTGAACCGATCATGGGATTGGAAGATCCCCTTCAGTCTTAGAGAGGTACAGATCTTTCTTTTCATCCCTGATTGTGTGGCTGCATGCTATACATGACTCCTCCCCAATCAAACTTCTACCGAGGTTCTTATGCTGACACCTTTCTTGCTTCCTTGATTCAATATGGTTTCCCCTATCTTTAGATTAGTGTAGGGTTTAGTAGTTGTTGTGAATCTTTTTCATGTTTCGGTAGAAGGATCAAAACCATTTGTCTAGTCATCAAATCCTTCTCATTAATCTCTGCATTGCTGTTACTGAAATTCGTTCATGCGCCCTGCTGTTGAGAACCAATATTGTACACCGCTTTGGTCTACCTTTGATAATCCTGCACTTTTGTAGTATTGTCTTGAGATTGATTTATATTAGTCTGGCTTTGAGTTTGAAATATACCATTCTGACTTCAAATTACTGACTCAGACTTTTATTGTGTGGTCCTAATGGTCACACTGTACTTTAAGATTTAAATTTGTTGCTAAATCCTTTTCTGCTGAAAAGATCAGTTGGCCACAGTAAATTGGAAGAAACGGCCTAGATTGTTTCAATAACATTTTAGCAACACATTTGATTTTGCATTTTTATCTCTTGCTAGACTTACTTCTGCTTCTTACCTTTAAAAGCCTTTCTCATCAGTCAGTAAGTCAGTCAATCAACTTTATTCGGATACAATCAAAACCATAAAAGCACATGATATAAAACATTACAATAATTAAAAAGATAAAATTCCATATACATATATTCTAAATAACTAGAAAAAAAGACAGTATTTGAGCAATAAAATACCAATATAACTATATCAAAAGTGACTAGTGCATGGGCGGTCGACATATCAGTAAATACAATTGGTAAAATAGAACAATTGTCAAATAGCATAGGGCTCAAAGACCCGACATTGACCTACGTTCCCTTAAAGCAGTTTTAAAAAAAGTGTATGTGCGTAAAATCAAATCGGCGTTGTCTATATCTAACATGTGGCGATATGCGGGCTCTAGGCTAATTGGTCTTTGCCTATTGAAATATGGATAAAGCAGCTGTTTGGAGTAAGTACGGTAATATTTACAAAGAAATATAAAGTGCATGGTGGTTTGCTCACTCCTCTCATCACATGGGCACAAGATTTGATTAGCACTCTTGTTATGACCCAATGGGAAACAAAGTGCAAATCGAATTGTGCCTGCTCTGAATCGTAGGAAGATACTCCTTTCCCAGCGGCTCATTGGAAGAGTCAAATACAGGTGGAGCGGGTGACTATACTGTTCCATAGACAGATAGTTACGCACAAAGGTTTTCCTGGACTCCACCACTTGCCGCTCGTTGTTATATAGTTGGTAGAGGGCGTCCCGAATTTCCTTTTTATGGACCGATACAACTTGGGTGGGATCCAGGAAAAGACTTTCTCTAGTTATGCTGCGTAAACTAGAAGTGACTCCACTTAGCCATGGAATTTCAAGGCCTTTATCGTACTGTAGACAATCCTTTATGATCTGTTGAGTCAGAAGTGCTGCCTCGTTCTTCCACTGATACCCATATAAGTGCTGGTCGTGCTCGAATAAAATCAGTTATAAAATTGATATTGAGCTCCTTGTGGCATATATATTGGGGAGTAGAGATTGGGGTACACAGTAATTTCCTGCAGAACCTGTTCTCTTCTAGCTGGATTGCTGAGCAGTTGACAGCTACCCAAATCTCTGCGTTGTATGTTGCCACCGGGGCACATTGTAATTCATATATTTTCTGCACTGCTGTAAGGGCACCCATGGTCTTGGGGCGAGGTAAACTTAAAATTGAGTGGGTGGCCTTTAAGAACTTGCTCCTGGCGTGAGCTAAATGCTCACTCCAGGAGCCGTTCGCAGCAAAGGCCAACCCTTGGTAGACAAAAGATTTTACAGAGGTCAGTTTTTGACCATCAATTGTTATCGCTCCCATATTACGCTTCCCTGGCCCACTACTCATAAGAAAAGATTTTTTTAAATGTACCCGGAGGTCTAGTTCTTTCATATAGTTGTTAAAACTTTGGACAAGAAGACGCAGGGAGTTAGGGGCACGGCCTATCAAAACCGCGTCATCTGCGTAAAGAAGTACCGGGATGGGCTCTTTGTTGACAAATGGGACGTCCTTGGTAGCCATTTTCAGGGATGTATTAAGCCCATTTATGTATATAATAAAAAGCAAGGGTGCCAACACGCACCCTTGTCTGACACCCCAGCCGATATTAATGGTCCTCGAGACCTCACCACCCATCCCTATCCTTACTTGAGCCTGAAGGTCTCTATGCAGGTAGGCTAGGAAATTTACCAGTGTTTCATCCAGCCCGCCTGCAGAGAGGATGGCCCACAGCTTTGACCTATTAACTAGGACAAATGCTGTGGACAGATCCATAAAGGCCATATAGATGGGGGTCCTCCTTGCAATGGTATATTTTCCCAGAATTAAATTTGAAATGAGGCATTGCTCGACTGTTCCAACCTTACCCCTAAACCCCAACTGGCATGGGTCCAGAATAGCATTTTCCTCTGTCCATCCCAGGATTTTGTTATATAAAACTCTTCCTAAAATTTTAAGGGTGTTATCTATGAGGGAGATCGGCCTATAATTACATGGAAGCGACCTATCTCCCTTCTTAACCCCTTCGACGCTCATGACGAGCTGGGCTCGTCATGAGGTAGCCTCCTCGCACGCTCATGACGAGCCCAGCTCGTCATGAACAATGGGAATCAACAAATCTCAGCACAGGAGGGGAATACCATCAGCATTGATGTGGTTAAAAATCTTGACTATAATGCTTCTTGCCCAGGTTGCGGGTATATTAGTCAAGGTTAAACTGTTAAAACATTCAGGAGTAGAGGGGCCCAAAATTCCGGTTTCCACTTGATCAAATCAATAGGGAGCCCGTCCGGGGCCGGGGCCTTATTGCCTAAGCTCTGATTGATAGCTTCTGTTACTTCGAAAATACTTATATCTATGGGGACTGGGCTACCTGGTTTAAAAATTGCGGCACATGGGGGCGGAGGGGTATAGAGACCCGAAAAGTGTTCCACCCATGCCTCCCTGCCTATGATGAGGATTGGCCGATGGAACGGACCTCCAGGACTGCTGCCCAAAAGATATTACTATTATTCTGGGCAGCAGCCTCATATAATTTATCCCATTGGTCGATCAGGAGCTCCATCTTCCTATCATTAATCACCTTCTTATAGTTTTTCCTGGCCAGTTTGACTTCTATTGGACACCTCGGGTGGCTAAGAGGGCACTACGGAGCTTCCTGTTAGCTGAAGAGCAGTCTTTGTTGAACCATCTAGGATTGGGTGCTGCTTCGGAACAGGGTTTGGAGAGGAGAGTTTTAGTCATCTGACAAATCTTCCCAAAATCCCCGACTATCTGTCCCGGTAATTGGTCAAGTGAGAGACACGACTCAATAAGTGACATGTTATTCCCTGCCAATTTCCTAAAAATTTCAGAGTTATCAACCCCCTTCCAACATAGTCTTCAGTTGTCAGTTGAGACTGTTAAGTTTGAGGCCCGACATTCGATCTGAAAAGATGGCCGTGGGGTAGTATATATCACTATCGTGATGGGGTTATGATCTACGAAATCCGAAGGTACTACCTCTGCGGATGCCAGTTGTTTTTCTATCAGGAGGAATACAAAAATAAAGTCAATGGTGGTACTACAAGCCCTTCCCCTATAGGTCGGACAGTTGTTCGTGGTTGGCCCCCTAATCAGGTCCATAACATTAGACAGATTATGTGATCTTGTGAACCTGGACAGTTCTCTACCTCTGCATAACGATTGTCTACAATAAGCTGATTCGTTTTCAGAGTGTGTGTCCGATAATTTGGCATTAAAATCCCCCCCAATATAATGCCCAGTAAATCCCCTTTATTGGAATGGTTATCCAGTTCCGATAATTAATCAAAGACCTTTATAAAGCTCTTATTTGGGACCGACTGAAAGTCTTTATTATAAAAATGTATCAAATAAAAATAAATCCCTCTTTTAAACAAAACTACTTGGTAATCTAAACTATTGGATGGGATTACCTTTACTCTTCCACCAGCGGCCACATTAATTCCCAAGAAAAGACCTCCGGAGGGTCTCCCCATCCTAGGTACTTGTGATAGTACACTGAAACAATGGAAACGCTCAATGAATAGTTCCTCTGTGGCCCACGTTTCTTGGAACATGACAATGTCATAGGACCTAATCATTTTTACCCAGTCTACGTTGTCATGTTTTGAGTGTAGACCTGCCACGTTCCAGCTCAAAACACTCAGGCTAATATCTTTGACATTTGTTAGTGGGTATGGCCTCTTTTCGAGGCAGTTGGCTCTGGTTGGGATATTTGTTGATGGCCTGACATTTGCATCTGCATTGGGGACCGTATCTGATAGTCAATCTTGTGTATCTAGAGTGGACAGAGCGTAGTATCATTAGATAGGGGCATGACTGTTTCAATACTTCTTTTGGGAATTAAAGGTGGCTTATAAAAGTAGCCCAGAGGAAATGAGCTGATATTGGTAGGGGGGTTAAATGATTCATCTGTGATGCACAGAAGGCGACGGACCATCTGAGGTCTTCTAAAATTTAAGACGATACAGTCCCCTTCTATAGATTTGTTTGAAGGTCCAACCCTGCCTACTCGCCTAGCCATAATTATATCATCCATCCTATGCTGGTCAAACTTTTTATGTTTATGAAGCCAGTCAGCCGACTTATTTAGCAAATCGCGCCAAGACTCTGTCTGTCCCTCCCTAAGCACAGGGACGCCTGTTAGGACGAGCACATATGGGGCAGATGCTGGGGGAAGATGTAGGATGTCTGGGTTAGAATTGGTGTTTGAAATGGAGTGGGAGCCAATCTTCTTAATATCTTTATTCCTGGTACTAGTGACATTGGCTGGCCTTAGACCCTGCTTCGACTGCCTACACGGGCTGGTGACCCCCTTGGGAGTGCCCGTCCCATCCTTTCTTGTCATTGGCCTGCTACTTCCATCTAAGTGACCATCTTTTATTACCAGGGGGGCTCCCTCTGTCCCACATCGCTGAAAAATGGTGGCTTTGGTTGGTACTATAGGGACTGGTATGTTTTGGGGATGTAAATCACTGTTACAAATAGTTTGACCATTTATCTGAACCTTGGCCACTGGTGTAGGAGAGTAGGGTCTGCTATCCTATGGTCACCCCAAATTTTTGCTTTTTGCTTCACTGGTTTATGACTTAATGTGGCTGTGGGCCTGCTAATCAGACCCACAGCCTGCTGTTCTCTCTCTAAATTGTTACCCATGTACTTTAGGTGCATAATGACATTGGAACTGGTTCACCTTATTGGCCCCTGTAACAGTGTACCCAGGTACCCAGGGCATAGGTGCTTCCAAGGCCTACCAGGGGCTGCAGCATGTATTATGCCACCCCTGGCCTGGCCTCCATATTTGACACAACTGGCTGATCACTCAGCTGGGGTAAGTCGGTGTAACCACCCCTTACTTAGGTGTAGTATGCCTATACCTAACCTAAAATGGACACATAAGTTCCTATCAGCCACTCCTCTGGAAGGCCTCATCAATCCAGGAGGCAGACTGCTTGGAAATATGTGAGATGGTGCTCTAGCATGAGCTGAGCCTGTCTGCAGCTTTCGGAACCATGTCCTTTAGCTGTTTCATGATACTGCCATACCATATACTCTTAAGTGCATTATAATCCTTGCGGTTAAATGCTATCTTGGGTTTGGCTTTATCAAAACATGTCGAGTAAGGTGTCATATGAATTGGAATACTACCCCCTCGCCAGTTCTAGCGACGGGGGTAGCATTCCACCCTTCTAGAGGGACACGACATGTACCTAGCCTGAACCCCGGTTAAAGTTAAACAGAGCCTCAGCATCACAAGATGGATGCTGCCACCGCAGACACAAGTCTGACCTCCTGCTGCTGGGAGTCCTTCCAGCGAGGGCAGCTTGGACAAAGGGTTTCCTGCCTTGGGAGGTGCTAGCACCACCCCAGACAGGATTTTGTGTATTGGGTAGGACAGGGCTGAATAGAATCAGACATGCCTGGGGCACACAAGGTGTCCCCGTGCATAGGCCAGTTCAAACCGGTGCTGGGGCTTTCCTGCCCCAGTCCTGGCGCGAAACTGGACAAAGGAAAGGGTGTGTAACCACTCCCCTTCCTGGTTCCACCCAGAGGAGGGACCTAGTAGGTGATCCGGCCCCCCAGATTCGAATAAGAGTGGGAGCTGTGTCCTGAGACTTCAGATCATCCTGAATCAACTTGAAATACAGAAGAAGACTGGACTTCGACATTCTGCTGCTCAGAAGACGGAAGAGAATCTCCCTTGTGGCCAAGGAGTGACCACCCTGTGAACACAGGCACCAACCAGCAACTCGACATCTGCTTTGCCGCTGCCTCCTGCCAGAGCCCGAGCCCAGAGCCTGACAAGACCCAGACTCCCAGACTTCTCACCGCCCGATCCACAGTCCCTGCAAAGAAGGGACCCGTGGAGGCACCGAGAGACGTGGGACCGGACATCTTGGAAGACCCCCAAAACGCTGACTGCACAGCATCAGAGGCACCCTTAACACTGTGCTTTGGGGTTTGAGAAGCCCTAACCTCGAGCAGCCCTTGCACGAAAGATCAGCCCCCCAGCATCTCCACAATCTGCGTGGGGCCCTTTTGCACCGTGCCACTCGATGCGCCATCCCGGCCACTTGCCACGTGGCTAGCGGCCATCTTGGCAACAAAACCTACAACTTTCACTGCAGGTCTGGTTGCTCCAGACTTGCGGTTGCTCCTGTAAAAGGGAGTACCCGCTCTGACCTTGCTGGTCCGAGTGACAAGCCTTTTTTGATTCCTGCGTGGCTTGCATTAGCCAAGGCCTGTTTGCTTCCATCCGGTTGCCGACACCGCCAACAGCGAGAAGCCTGCGTGGGACAGCTCGTGACCGACTCCTGGACGTCTTTGACCCCTCGTGTCCACGTGGCTGCAGAGAGAAGCTACACCTCGACGCCTGTTTGCACCCGACATCGCCTGGTTCCACTCTGGTTCCACGGTAGTCACTGGCTAGTGACTTTGAACATTGTCCCCTCTGCTTTCAGGTCTTCACCTCTTCAGATCCACCCTTGTATCCACCGGAACTCTTCGCATCGAGTCGCCTGCAGCATCTTCAGCTCCAAGCACCTTCGACCTGCGTGACGAAACCCGACACTACTTCGACCCTGTGCACCCGCTTCCTGAGGGTGAGGTAACTCAGCTCCGCCGGTGTTCCCACACTGGTTCACACCTCTAGTGTCTGTGTCTAAAGTTTCATCCTTCTAGGTCCCTCGGAAGGTTTCTTAATAACTAACTTTGTAACTTTTACACACCATTGACATTGCATTGGTACTGCGTGCACTTTCCGCACTGCACCCGAGTCCCGCGGGCCTTTCCCGACTTCTTCACTGCTAGTCCCGATCAGCTCCAGCGATTCCCCAGGCCATAGGCCTCTTCACTTTCCCCATAGTGGTTCTTATACCACTATTTTAGTATATGGTTTAGGTGGCCCCTAGGGCTCATGCATATTCGTGCAACTTTTGTGTATTTAAACTGTGTTTTGTTTTAACGCATTTGCTTCTGTGCTCATAAAGAGTATAGGGGATATTTGTAGAAATAAATCTATACATATTTTCAATATATATCTGTGTGGTGTCCTTTCATTTGGTATTCAAGGGGATTGTGTATGGTAAAACAGCTTGCTTCACATGCCTTTACAGAGTTTAGCCTAAGACTGCTTAGTCCATGCTACCCCTAGGATAGCTTGTCTATAAGGTTGACTTTACAACTTGCACCATAAGGGTTGCTTGGCATGGTACAAGGTGATCACTAGAACTAGTGAGCAGCATATACCAGGCCAACTTCTCACATTGGTGAGCAGCGGATTGGGATTTGAGCTTGCTGTTGTTTTACCATTACAATCTTTGGAAATATCATTTGAAAGATCATACAGGTACCTGATAGGTACACTAAAACAAGACTAGATATACTTAAGTTCTACTGAACTTACTTGTTGTAGAGGATAGGGAGTAGCACACCCTGACTACAACTACTAGATAGGTTTTGTAGGAAAACACAAGTGTAGGTAGATTGCAACACATCCACCACACTAGAGCAATGTCTGGAGCAGAGGGATCCACTGGACCCAACTCTGTTGAGAGTGACCCTCCAAGGGCACCATCCAAATTTGCTATCTTTCCATTTAAGGAACTGAGGCAACTGTGTTCCATGAGAGGAATCAAAACAGGTCCTACTCCTACAGCAGGACTCCTCAGAGAGCTGTTAGACCAGTCTGAAGCTCTAAAGAACTCCAAACCAGGCCCCTCAGGGACTGGTGAGGAAGTTTCTCCTTCTGAAGATGATAACCCTGATGCCCCTGCCCCTGTCATCCAGATAGATGAGGAAGACCAGACCCCTGGGAATACTCAGCCTGAGGAAGAAGAAGAGGAGGAGGAGGAGGAAGAAAGTGATTCTGATGATAGTAGAAATAGCCAGGTGATAGTCAGCAGGCTTAACCAGGCTAACTTAAGCGTATTTGGGACTGGAGGTGGGTCCAACCCATTTAGACCCCCAAATGGACTTAACCAGGAGCATAGGAGGAGGAGGAATCACTCAGGTGAATCCAATACTTCCCATGTTTCTAGAGGTTCTCATGGCAACTCCAGAAGGGAGTTGACTAGCCCTCAGAGAAGGGAACATGAGGCCAAAATGAGAGAGGCTGAACTTAGGATCCAGAGACAAGAATTAGAAGTTGCCCTGGCCAAAGAGAAACTTGCTAGAGCAAGGCAGCCTAGAGAGAGTGGGTTAGAACCCACTGGTGGCAGCACTATCCCTAAGGATAAAGACAGGTCCTATGACAATAGAAACCTGAGTAAGATTGTGCCCCCCTACAAGGTTGGGGATGATATCCACAAGTGGATGACTGCACTTGAGAGAGCTTGCAAAGTACAGCAGGTCCCTCAGGAGCAGTGGGCAGCAATCTTGTGGCTCTCCTTTGAAGGTAGAGGCCGAGACAGACTCCTCACAGTTAGTGATGGGGATTCTAGAAACTACCTGGTCCTGAAGAGTGCTCTGATTGATGGGTTAGGCTTAACCACTGAACAGTACAGGTTAATGTTCAGAGATACCCAGAAGACACAGACTCGGGACTGGTCTGAATTTGTTGAATGTGCCACTAAGGCTCTGGAGGGCTGGTTGCTGGGAAGTAAGGTTACAGACTATGAAGGATTGTACAATTTGCTTATGAGAGAACAGATTTTAAATAACTGTCAGAACCAGCAGTTGCATCAACATTTGGTTGACTCAGATCTAACCTCTCCCCAAGAATTGGGAAAGAGGGCAGACAAATGGGTTAGAACCAGAGTTAAGCAAAAGAACCAGAACCAGGGTGGTGACAAAAAAAGAAAACAGACCAGAAGGGTGGGGAGCAGAAAGCTAAAGACCAGAAGTCTTCAACAGGGCCCCAAACTAATACTGAGGGTGGGTCCCAAACTTCCAAGAAGAAGAAGAAAGAAGGTCAAAGAAAACCCTGGTGTAGCTTTTGCAAAAACACCACTCACTGGACAAGTGATTGTAAAAAGGGTGGAGCCCCCAACACTGCAGCCCCTAAGGCACCTGCACCCACTAGTACAGTTAGCAGTGTTGGTCCACAGACTAAGGGGGTAGTGGGTATCACCTTGGGAACTGAGGGAGATTCTGACCTAGTCAGAGTCCCCACACAGGCTGTTCTGATTTGTGATGGGGAGATTGATTTTTCCCCTACTGGTAGTCCCAATAATCTGGGCAAGTACAGACAGACACCTCTGATTAACAAGAAAGTGGCTCAAGCATACAGGGACACATGTGCCAGTGTCACTATGGTGACGCCTAGCTTTGTGGACCCTGGACAGTACCTACCAGGTGACAATTACCTGGTGACCAATGCCAGCAATGTCACTACTACACATAGTGTGGCAATTGTGAACTTTTCCTGGGGAGGGGTAACTGGCCTAAAAAGAGTTGTGGTTAGTGCTGATCTCCCAGTAGAATGTTTGTTGGGCAATGACCTGGAGAACTCTCTACGGTCAGAAGTTGAGTACAGGACTCATGCAGAGATGTTAGGGATATCATCACATGTCCTTGCTGTGACCAGGTCACAGGCCAAAAAGGGCCTCTCTGAACCTCAGGTCTTGGATCCTGGAACAATGGACCAAGCACCTCCCAAGACAAGAAACAGGAGGGTAAAGGCTGTGCCTTCCCAAATGCCTACAAGTGAGGATCAGCCTTCACAGGAAGATGATTCTGAGACCCCTGAAGGAACTGTCCCTATAGTACTTGAACCTGATCAGGTTGAGTTTCTTGGGACAGGGGGACCTTCTAGGGCAGACTTGGGGCAGGCTCAGTTATCCTGTCCTTCTCTTGAACCCCTCAGACAGCAGGCTGCTGCTGAGGCTGCTGGGAATGCTCAAGGTACCCATAAGGTCTATTGGGATGATGGGCTCCTTTATTCAGAGGGCCGAGACCCCAAGCCTGGTGCAACCAGGAGGTTGGTCATACCTCTGCAATTTAGGGGCTTCCTGCTTACCTTGGCACACGATATTCCCTTAGCAGGACACCTAGGCCAGAACAAAACATGGGACAGACTTGTCTGTCACTTTCACTGGCCTCACATGTCAGAAGATACTAAGGAGTTTTGTCGCTCCTGTGTAACCTGCCAAGCAAGTGGCAAAGCAGGTGGTACCACAAAGGCCCCCCTGATACCACTACCTGTGGTGGGGGTGCCCTTTGAAAGGGTAGGGATTGACATTGTTGGACCAATGGATCCCCCTACAGCATCTGGGCACAGATTCATACTGGTGGTGGTGGACCATGCCACCAGGTACCCAGAGGCAATTCCACTTAGGACCACAACAGCTCCTGTTGTGGCCAGGGCCTTACTTGGAGTTTTCTCCAGAGTGGGGTTTCCTAAGGAGGTAGTATCTGATAGAGGTGCAAACTTCATGTCAGGATACTTCACAGCAATGTGGAAGGAGTGTGGTGTCAACTATAAGTTCACCACTCCCTACCATCCACAGTGCAATGGGCTTGTTGAGAGATTTAACAAGACCCTAAAGGGCATGATCAAAGGATTACCTGAAAAGCTCAGGCGAAGATGGGATATCCTTCTGCCCTGCCTTCTGTTTGCTTACAGAGAGGTCCCACAAAAGGGGGTTGGCTTCAGCCCCTTTGAATTGTTGTTTGGGCACCCTGTAAGAGGACCCCTATGTCTGGTGAGGGAAGGATGGGAGTTACCTCTCAAAAAGCCCAAGCAAGACATAGTGGACTATGTACTTGGTCTCCGCTCCAGGATGGCTGAGTATATGGAGAAGGCATCCAAAAACCTTGAGGCTAGCCAGGAATTACAGAAAGCCTGGCATGGCCAAAAGGCTGTCCTGACTGAGTACCAGCCTGGACAGAAGGTATGGGTGTTGGAGCCAGTGGCCCCAGCAGCACTCCAAGACAAATGGTCTGGACCCCATACCATCCTTGAGAAAAAGGGAGAGGTTACCTACTTGGTGGACCTTGGAACTCCCAGGAGCCCCCACAGGGTGCTCCATGTTAACAGGCTGAAAGCATATGTTGACAGGGCCGACATGGGCTTGCTCATGGCTACAGATGAGGGGCAGGAGGAAGAGAGTGACCCTCTCCCAGACCTGCTGACTCAGAACCCAGAGGATGGCTCAGTTGATGGTGTGGCCTTAGATGGCAGCCTCACTGAACATCAGCAACATGACTGTAGACAGGTTTTGCAGTCATTTCGACATATGTTCTCCCTGACACCCAGCCAGACTAACTGGTGTACCCATGTGGTGGACACTGGTGATAGTCTTCCTGTGAAGAACAACATTTACAGGCAGCCTGACCATCTCAGAGACTGTATCAAGGCTGAGGTACAAAAGATGCTGGAATTAGGTGTCATTGAGCCTTCAGAGAGCCCCTGGGCTAGCCCAGTGGTTCTGGTCCCCAAACCTCACACCAAAGATGGGAAGAGAGAGATGAGGTTCTGTGTGTATTACAGAGGACTCAATGCTGTCACTAGGACAGATGCACACCCTATTCCAAGGGCAGATGAGCTCATAGACAAATTGGCTTCTGCCAAGTATTTGAGCACATTTGACTTGACAGCTGGCTACTGGCAAATCAGGTTAGCTGAGGAGTCTAAAGCCAAGACAGCATTTTCTACCCCCAGTGGGCATTATCAGTTTGTGGTGATGCCCTTTGGTTTGAAAAATGCACCTGCCACCTTCCAAAGGTTGGTGAATCAAGTCCTTACTGGGTTGGATGACTTTTGTGCAGCATATCTGGACGATATTGCTGTCTTTAGCTCCACCTGGGAGGATCACCTGGTCCACCTGAAGGAAGTACTAGAGGCTCTGCAAAAGGCAGGCCTCACTATCAAGGCAACCAAGTGCCAGATAGGGCAGAGTAAGGTTGTGTACTTGGGCCACCTTGTGGGTGGAGGCCAAGTTCAACTACTGGAGAGTAAGATTCAGACCATAAAGGACTGGACTCCTCCAACTACCCAGACTCAGGTCAGAGCTTTCTTGGGCCTGACTGGGTACTACAGGAAGTTTGTTAAGAACTATGGGTCCATTGTGACTCCTCTTAATGATCTGACATCCAAGAAGATGCCCAAAAAGGTTCAGTGGACAGAATACTGTCAAAAGGCATTTGATGACCTGAAGAAGGCCATGTGCTCTGCACCTATCCTGAAGAGTCATGACTACTCAAGAGAGTTTATTGTCCAAACAGATGCTTCTGAGTTGGGAGTGGGAGCTGTGCTTTCACAACTTAATGTAGATGGTCAAGACCAGCCCATTGCTTTCATTAGCAGAAGGCTGACCCCCAGAGAGAAACGTTGGTCAGCCATTGAGAGGGAGGCCTTTGCTGTGGTGTGGGCCCTGAGGAAGTTGAGACCATACTTGTTTGGCACTCACTTCAAAATTCAGACCGACCATAAGCCCCTCTTATGGCTTAATCAGATGAAGGGTGAAAACCCCAAACTGCTCAGGTGGTCCATTTCCCTACAGGGGATGGACTTTACAGTGGAGTACCGCCCAGGGACTGACCATGGCAACGCAGATGGTCTCTCCAGGTACTTCCACTTAGAACATGAAGACACAACTGGTCAAGGTTAGTCTAATGTCCCTGCTTTTTGGGGGGGGGGGGTTGTGTAGGAGAGTAGGGTCTGCTATCCTATGGTCACCCCAAATTTTTGCTTTTTGCTTCACTGGTTTATGACTTAATGTGGCTGTGGGCCTGCTAATCAGACCCACAGCCTGCTGTTCTCTCTCTAAATTGTTACCCATGTACTTTAGGTGCATAACGACATTGGAACTGGTTCACCTTATTGGCCCCTGTAACAGTGTACCCAGGTACCCAGGGCATAGGTGCTTCCAAGGCCTACCAGGGGCTGCAGCATGTATTATGCCACCCCTGGCCTGGCCTCCATATTTGACACAACTGGCTGATCACTCAGCTGGGGTAAGTCGGTGTAACCACCCCTTACTTAGGTGTAGTATGCCTATACCTAACCTAAAATGGACACATAAGTTCCTATCAGCCACTCCTATGGAAGGCCTCATCAATCCTGGAGGCAGAGTGCTTGGAAATATGTGAGATGGTGCTCTAGCATGAGCTGAGCCTGTCTGCAGCTTTCGGAACCATGTCCTTTAGCTGTTTCATGATACTGCCATACCATATACTCTTAAGTGCATTATAATCCTCGCGGTTAAATGCTATCTTGGGTTTGGCTTTATCAAAACATGTCGAGTAAGGTGTCATACGAATTGGAATACTACCCCCTCGCCAGTTCTGGCGACGGGGGTAGCATTCCACCCTTCTAGAGGGACACGACATGTACCTAGCCTGAACCCCGGTTAAAGTTAAACAGAGCCTCAGCATCGCAAGATGGATGCTGCCACCGCAGACACAAGTCTGACCTCCTGCTGCTGGGAGTCCTTCCAGCGAGGGCAGCTTGGACAAAGGGTTTCCTGCCTTGGGAGGTGCTAGCACCACCCCAGACAGGATTTTGTGTATTGGGTAGGACAGGGCTGAATAGAATCAGACATGCCTGGGGCACACAAGGTGTCCCCGTGCATAGGCCAGTTCAAACCGGTGCTGGGGGTTTCCTGCCCCAGTCCTGGCGCGAAACTGGACAAAGGAAAGGGGGTGTAACCACTCCCCTTCCTGGTTCCACCCAGAGGAGGGACCTAGTAGGTGATCCGGCCCCCCAGATTCGAATAAGAGTGGGAGCTGTGTCCTGAGACTTCAGATCATCCTGAATCAACTTGAAATACAGAAGAAGACTGGACTTCGACATTCTGCTGCTCAGAAGACGGAAGAGAATCTCCCTTGTGGCCAAGGAGTGACCACCCTGTGAACACAGGCACCAACCAGTAACTCGACGTCTGCTTTGCCGCCGTCTCCCGCCGGAGCCCGAGCCCAGAGCCTGACAAGACCCAGACTCCCAGACTTCTCACCGCCCGATCCACAGTCCCTGCAAAGAAGGGACCCGTGGAGGCACCGAGAGACGTGGGACCAGACATCTTGGAAGACCCCCGAAACGCTGACTGCGCAGCATCAGAGGCACCCTTGACCCTGTGCTTTGGTGTTTGAGAAGCCCTAACCTCGAGCAGCCCTTGCACCAAAGATCAGCCCCCCAGCATCTCCATGATCTGCGTGGGGCCCTTTTGCACAGTGCCACTCGACGCGCCATCCTGGCCACTTGCCACGTGGCTATCGGCCATCTTGGCAACGAAACCTACAACTTTTACTGCAGGTCTGGTTGCTCCAGACTTGCCCTTGCTCCTGTAAAAGGGAGTACCCGCTCTGACCTTGCTGGTCCGAGTGACAAGCCTTTTTTGATTCCTGCGTGGCTTGCATTAGCCAAGGCCTGTTTGCTTCCATCCGGTTGCCAACACCGCCAACAGCGAGAAGCCTGCGTGGGACAGCTCGTGACCGACTCCTGGACGTCTTCGATCCCTCGTGTCCACGTGGCTGCAGAGAGAAGCTACACCTCGATGCCTGTTTGCACCCGACATCGCCTGGTTCCACTCTGGTTCCACGGTAGTCACTGGCTAGTGACTTTGAACATTGTCCCCTCTGCTTTCAGGTCTTCACCTCTTCAGATCCACCCTTGGATCCACCAGAACTCTTCGCATCGAGTCGCCTGCAGCATCTTCAGCTCCAAGCACCATCGACCTGCGTGACGAAACCCGACACTACTTCGACCCTGTGCACCCGCTTCCTGTGGGTGAGGTAACTCAGCTCCGCTGGTGTTCCCACACTGGTTCACACCTCTAGTATCTGTGTCTAAAGTTTCATCCTTCTAGGTCACTCGGAAGGTTCCTTAATAACTAACTTTGTAACTTTTACGCACCATTGACATTGCATTGGTACTGCGTGCACTTTCCGCACTGCACCCGAGTCCCGCGGGCCTTTCCCGACTTCTTCACTGCTAGTCCCGATCAGCTCCAGCGATTCCCCAGGCCCTAGGCCTCTTCACTTTCCCCATAGTGGTTTTTATACCACTATTTTAGTATATGGTTTAGGTGGCCCCTAGGGCTCATCCATATTCGTGCAACTTTTGTGTATTTAAACTGTGTTTTGTTTTAACGCATTTGCTTCTGTGCTCATAAAGAGTATAGGGGATATTTGTAGAAATAAATCTATATATATTTTCAATATATATCTGTGTGGTGTCCTTTCATTTGGTATTCAAGGGGATTGTGTATGGTAAAACAGCTTGCTTCACATGCCTTTACAGAGTTTAGCCTAAGACTGCTTAGTCCATGCTACCCCTAGGATAGCTTGTCTATAAGGTTGACTTTACAACTTGCACCATAAGGGTTGCTTGGCATGGTACAAGGTGATCACTAGAACTAGTGAGCAGCATATACCAGGCCAACTTCTCACAACTGGTCCAGAAGAAATTTCTCCAGCCCCACCCTTATTTATATTAGCTGTTGCGATGTGTTCGGTCCTCGGATGCTTGATTCCGGTCTGGGAAAGATATGGCTGTTGTAGTTCGGACTGGACTGTTCCCATGGGGCAACAGGGTCAGAGCTGATTTGCATAAAGCCATTATCTGACCCAGGGTGGTGTGGAGTGCAAAAAAACGATGGATTTGGGCCCAGATCTTTTGACTGGGGGAGTGTGTGACATTGATCCACATTCAGTCCATCTCTTGTTGTTTTTTGCAATTGCCGCCCTAAGTGCGCTGGGGATGCCCAGACGTGGGTCCCAGGCACTCCACACCACTTGGAGTCAAGCTAGCCGGGCTGAAGAGAGGTGTTACCTCGAAACCGGTCCGGTCCTCGGATGCTTGATTCCGGTCTGGGAAAGATATGGCTGTTGTAGTTCGGACTGGACTGTTCCCATGGGGCAACAGGGTCAGAGCTGATTTGCATAAAGCCATTATCTGACCCAGGGTGGTGTGGAGTGCAAAAAAACGATGGATTTGGGCCCAGATCTTTTGACTGGGGGAGTGTGTGACATTGATCCACATTCAGTCCATCACTTGTTGTTTTTTGCGATGTGTTTCTTAGACATGTTCATCCAAAGGACATCAAGTTTCTTAACAAAAATGTCCATTACATCGTCTAGTCTAGACTCAAAAGCTTCCATCATAATGTTTAAAATTTCGAGACCCATGTCAGTGGTATTAGAGTTGTTAGCCCAGGGATCATCAGTCTGGGTGGAAACAGAATTACACAGCCGGGCTGCAATTATACCATCGCCTCCAATAACATCACTGTTGCACGGAGTGCCTGTGTTGGGATCTATATGCTTTTGCCTAAGCTTTAGTTGGTTTGATTTAGCTGAGTTTTTCTTTCCTCCAAAGGATGTGGCACCAATGACTGCCCTTTGGCCATCTTGCTCAAGGTCCCTCTGGTAATATTAGCAGGTGCACTTAGGTCCTGGTTGATAGATACAGGTGAGGAATGATTATTTGAGACAACAATAACGGGGCTTAAAGGCACAGATGAGGGTTTTAAACAGCCTGTTGTAGTTAAATTCAGAGTACCCCCAGTTGATAAACGGGGTTGTAGCGGGACAAGATCCAGTGACAGGCGTCTCTCAGTTGCCTGTATTTCGTGTATTATCACCGATTCCGCTCTTGTTAAAAAGCCTTTCTATTTTGATAAGTGGGTTTTATCTTCACTAACTGTCTCCTGCCTGGTATGGCCATTGCCTTCATTAATACACCTGCTAGCTACATCTATTGAGACTCTTCTGCTAGGTGAATGTCCAGGAGAATCAGCTCATGCTATCCAATGGGTGACCTACTGAAGATAATTCAGACACATTTGAATCAGCCAGCTGAAGACAGAGACTCTAGTGACAACCTCAATCTGCTTAAATGTAGGGTGATGCTGGAACATCGCAGTGCAGGAGCACGAGTGCTTAATTGGTAAATAGAATGAGTTCCAGTGCCCAAAGCTCTGCCCTGAAACCCAAAGCCGCTGTTCTTAAATACCAAGACTACATTGACTTGAATCAACCCCATGCCTGTTTAATACACTAGCAGACACTCCCTGCCACTTTATGTCACTCAGCAGGTTCCTGTTTTCTCCCTTTTGTGGCGATTTTTCTGTCTTTCTCTTCCTACTTCATTCCCCTTTCTGTATTTTTCCCTCTCACCCTATAAGTGTGAAAATTCAGACTATTCCAGGGCACCCAAACTTTAAGAATGGCTTGGGCAGCAGGTTACACTCATTTTAAGGTATATTGAATTAATAAACAACTGTTGTTGTGTTCATCTCTATTTTAGAAAAAAAACAGCACCGCCATGTGGCAGACTGTGATAAGTGCAAGTGCTGACAATGAAGTGCCAGTTGGAGTACAGGAAACCACTGGCTCCATTTAAGCACTGTTTTGGAGTTTATATGCCCTGATAAAAACTCAAAGATGTTCTGCTACAAGCTATTATAAAACCAGAGACTGACGCCATTGCTGCTTTATTTTGTTTTCAATTTGAAACTGCATTTAAAAATAATACGCTTGAGCGTTGGACTGCTGCTGTATATTACAAATCACATAAGCAGATCTTAGCTGTGAGCAAACACTGCCCTGTTTTCTGTCAAAATACCTATCAGAAATATAATTAGGCGATGGGATTATCGATGTTCACTGTAAAGTTAAAATCGGGCCATCGTTAAAAACAATAAGCTTTGATTTAAGTCTCTGCAGCTGCAAAACAATTGTGCAAGCAGCTTTTGGTATTATCTTTGAAAAAAGGACTGACCTATAGAGAAAATATGCTATTACAGTGAGCTGTGGCTCTCCAGAGCCCTGGCCTGCAAGTTGTAATGCCGCCGGATAGCAGAAAGTCTCTGATCTGACAGCGAATATGGAATGACAATGAAGTGCGTCGGTAATGAAAAGTGCCGCTCGCAGTATGCGTTGAGCCGGGTTATGCTTGTCCCTTCTTGTATTACAGATTAAAGCAAGTACCATGAAAGATCTAACTCTATTTTATCTACTTTTTAGTTTTTTGATTGGCATGCAAAATTAGGTTCATAGTTCAATAGCCAAAGCTTCCATGAAAACACTGCATTTATTAAAATTCCATATTAATAAGCAGAAAGTAGTAAAGGAAAAAGTTGAGGCAGCAAAGCAGGGCCACGAGATGAAGGGGCTGAGGCATGATTTACAGCTTATCTACATGAGAATATATTTACATGTAATTGATCAAAATTGACGTCTCTTTGTTTCCAACGGTTATCTTGAAAACTTGGCGTGGGTGCAGCCATTTCAGACCTGTGTTATAATGAATGAATGAATGAATGATAGTATTTATAAAGTGCAATGTTCACTCCAGGGAGCATCTTGGCTCTAGTGGAAAGAATATCTAAGGATCTGTATTGGGGAAAGACTAAGGGGCCGATTAGGATTGCGGTGAATCCGCATCCTCCGGGCAGGCGGAATCCACCGCCCGCCCTGAGGATGTGGATTCACCGCTGCGGTGACTGAAAAGACCCCCCGCCACATTAGGATGGCTGGGGGGTCCGCGGCGGACGGCAAGACCGTCCGCCGCTTTTCCGCAGGTCAACTTCGCGACCGGCGGAAATGGTGCATACATATGGTGGCGGTGTCTGCGAGACAGCGCCAGCCATATTATGATGCCCGCGGTCCCATGCCTTTCTTTTGGGGGCCTGTTGCGGGCCCCCAGGGTGAAGGGGAGGGTGGGGGGTGCACATGGGGGGTACTTATGGTACCCCCCTGCATGTGCATGCACAAAGCGGCAGGCACCGCGCGGTGCCTGCCGCTTTGTGCATGCACATGCAAAGCATGTATTTTTAGCCTTGCGGCGGGTGCTGCTTCAAGCAGCACCCGCCGCAATGTTAAATATACAGGATGTGGCCGCCAGGGTGGCGGTCACATCCTAATTCCGACGGAGGGACCGCCGCTGCCCCTGCGGACTGTCCCTCCACCTCGGGGTGGCGGACGGACGCAAGTCCGTCCGCCATCATAATAGGCCCCTAAGTTAGGGCAACAGAAGCAAAAATTTGATTTAGATGAGAGATAGCGCAATGTGGTCTGGCCTGGCGAAAATCCGGGTTTTTAGAAGTTTCTTGAAGGTGGGTTCCATTTGTGTATGTCTAATCTGAGTAGGCAGATAATTCCATGCGTTGGTCCCTAGGACAGCCATTGCCTTGCCCCCTCTAGATTTTAGTTTGAAAGTGGGGGTTGCTAGGAGGTTCTCTGAGGATGACAGCAGGATACGATTGGTAGCATACGGTCTGATTCTGGTTCTTAGGTATTCTGGTCCTGTTGCCCTTGTGGCTTTGTAAATGAAGGTCAGGATTTTAAAGAGAATCCTATTATGAACAGGCAGCCAGTGAAGAGTTCTGAGTGCTGCTGCTGAGGAGGAGCCTTTAGGCCATTTGAGTACCAGCCTCGCTGCAGCATTTTGGACAACCTGCAATCTTTTCAGGACCGTCTTTTTTGTTCCTGCGTACAGACTATTACAGTAGTCCAGACATGTTAAAATTAGGGCTGCTGCGACTGTTTTTCTAGCAGGTAGCGGGAGAAGGTCAAAAAACGTTCTTAAGAGTTTTTATCATTTGGAAACACGTACCAGCCACAGCAAAGGCTTGCTTATGGAAAGATAGTGTTCGGGGTGGAGTTGAATTTGAGGGCCACCACTGGTTGGGCGTAAATAGGTTAGATTTTTCAAAAAGCATGATTTCTGTCTTTGCGCTGTTGCATTTGAGATTATTCAGTTTCATCCAATCCATCACTGCCATTAGGCAGTGGTGAAACTTCTCTTCAGCTGCTGTAGAGTTTTTATCAAGAGTAAGAATCAGCTGTGTGTCGTCTGCATATGCTGTGGCTTCCACATCAAATGTGGCCATCAAGGAAAGGAGTGGGGCCATATAGAGAATAAAACGAGTTGGGTTCAGGGATGAGCCCTGAGGGACCCCTGATGACAACCGTTTTTCTTTGGATTTGTGACATCCCAGTGTTACTATCTGATGCCTGTTTTCCCAAAATTATGTGATCCAGGCCAGTACCCTGTTCGCAATTCCACTACTTGCCAGCCTATCTCTCAAGATGTCATGAGAGACAGTATGGAACACAGCTGATATATCCAACAGAACCAGTACCGCGTTCTTTCCCTGATCCAGGGCAAACTTTAGTGTCTCAGTGGTCTGAAGTAGTTCTGATTCTGTTGAATGACCAGGTCTGTAACCCAATTGCTTAGGGTGGAGGATGTTGGCTTCTTGCAAGAAATCATTAAGTTGTGTATCCACTAATTTCTCAGCTATTTTACTTAGACATGGCAACAGTGAAATAGGTCTAAGATTAGAGAGTGTGGTAGGGTCAGGGATTTTCTTTTTTTGTAGGGGCTTCACAGCAGCGATTTTCCAATTTTCAGGAATTCTCCCTAGCCTAAAGGTGGAATTGATTATCTGGTTGATAATGGGATTCATGGTATCTACCACTGCATGTAGAATCTTTTGCGGTCCGGGGTCGAAGAGTGAACCTGACTTACAAGAGAGAATGGCTTGCCTAGATTGTTCCAAATTAATCTCCTTAAAACATGTGAGTTCGCTTTTTATTCCTGGGGTTTGGGGTTTGGTGGGCAGGGGAGTTATATCCATGAAATCTTTCTTTAGGTCTGTGATTTTGTAGTCAAAGAACTCAGGGGTATATTATCAAGGGGTTTATCTCCGCTTTTTTGGCTTTAAAAGCCAAGAAAGCGGAGATAAAATTATCTCCCTATTACCAAGCTGTCGCTAACACCAGTTAGTGACAGCTAATAGGAGATAGCGACCATCTTGGGCCCCGCTTTGCATGTCAGTGATATTTATCACTAATGACATGCAAAGTGGGCGTGCCAAGATGTTAGCGACTGGAAACAGTCGCTAACATCGCTATCTCCTATTACCAACTTTTGGAGATATTCGCGCTAAGCGCGAATATCTCCAAAAGCTAACACCTGCCCTGAGCAGTTCTTCACCATGTTATCCAATGGGAGGTGGATAACATGGCTAAGAGCATTTGCTCGATAATGCATGAATATCGCTGACTTTTCAGCGATATTCATGCATTGCGGCCGTTTTTTATCGCATTTGCGATAAACCTTGCTAATAGCAAGGTTTATCTGCGATAAAAATCGCCGATGTGCGGCGATAATTTTTGTCTCTAAACAAGTTAGAGACAAAAATTATCGCTAGTTGTTGGTAATATACCCCTCAGTTATTTGATCACAGAGGCCCTGTGATGGAGGAATTTCTTGTTTTAAACTTTTAGGGTTCGTGAACGATTTCACAATATTAAAAACGTTTTTCAGGTTATCTGCTCTATTTATTAAATTGGAATAGTATGTCTTCTTTTCTGCCCTAATTTGCTGGTGGTATGATCTAAGTGCCGATTTAAAGTAACCCAAATCTTCTAATTTATAGTTTTTCCTCCATAGTTTTTCCAGTTTTTTTACATTGTCCTTGTAGATCTTTTAGACGGGGGGGGGTAAACCAGGGGGCCGACTATTTGTTGGTAATATTTTTCCTTGAAGGGGCTAGGGGTGCCAAAGTGTTGGCCAATGACATCATTCAGTCCTTAAAAAGATCATTGTCCGTTGAGGGGTTTCTTGTCAGAGTCGGTTTTCCTGCTTCAGCCATGCTCTGTAAATTGGGGTTAGAGAGCATGCTATTCCACTTTCGTGTCCGTACGAAACCCAATTGACTAGGGTATTTTCTGGTGGGCCATTGTTGTAACTGAACTTGAAGGGAATTAGCGTATGGTCTGACCATGTTATGGTAACTGGGGGGTCGGAGATTAGGCTGGCGGCATTTGTGCATATCCCATCAAGGGTATGTCCAGCACAGTGTGTGGGTCCCTCTGTCTGTTGTTTTAGTCCCAGTGTATTTAGATTTTTGGAAATGTTTTGGTGTTGGGAATATCAGTTGTTTCAAGGTGTAAATTGAAGTCACCTAGGTTGTACAATTAGAGTACCTAACCGCAAGGGAACTTACACTTTCCCCCACGGTATTTAGGAAAATAAGAGCAGATAAATCATGGCCCCCGCAAACGTTGTGTAACTGTCCAGTTTAAAAATAAAACAGAGGCTTTCAGCTTCCTTTAGTTCTGTAATGTTGGAAATAGAACATTTCAAGTGGTCCTTGTATATTATTGCTATGCCTCCTCCTCTTTGCCATATTCTATCTAATCTAGAAATGGTGTAACCGTGAGGAAGGGCTTGCACTACATCAGGAGTAGAGCATGCCAAGTTTCGGTCATAAAGAGGCAGTCACAGTTCAATCTATCAGCATGTCGTGGATATGTAATGCATTTTTGGCAAAGGATCTAGCATTTATGAGACCACAGCATACCTGTTTGTGGTGATTCTTTCACTTAGAGGGGGTGGAATGGGCAGAGCATCCAACTGCCATACTGATCTCATTGTTGAATGTATGTTTGCATCTAAGACAGGTGATTGGGCCTTTAATGTTTTCCGTGTGTGGGAGAGCATGACAAATATTGGCCGATAGGTTATGTGCCAGTAGCTCCTCTCTGGTGTATGTGAAATGTGGCCCAAAACCAGCAGCATTTCTGGCCCTGGCCGTGTATGAGGCATGGACAGGCACACACGGGCTTGCCTTTGGCATGCCTCTGGCGCGTCCGCTGCGTGTCCTGTGTAGCATGGAGTTTAAATCCCCTCGAGGATCCTGCCACTAGCCCTGCGAGCTGCCGGAAGTGGGAGTGGCAACTGAGGGAGGGACTGTGTTTTATCTGCTCAAATGGCAATGGGAGTGCCGCGGCAGACCGGAAAATGCAGTCTCGAGCATGAAAGACGACGTTATCAATAATGTGCAAGAGGGGCGTTTGTGTAGAAACTGAAAAGCTAACAATTGCTGACAACTGATCAAGAAACGAGTAAGAGCATAAAATATTAAAAGTGGATGAAATGCATCAATATAGATAAAAACCTAGTTTAACATTAAAACAAGCAAGCATGCTGACAAGGTTTAGTCCCATTTGGCATTAAAAGAAAACGTCATAAAAATTAAAGCTAAATGGGGTGTCCCCTTACATTTTTATAGTCAAGACTTTTATTGACTTTATGGACTAAACAACAGGGATAACAAAGAGTGTAAGGTACCAGAGCCCTCTAATGATACAGTAGCAGGCACTGAACAAAGAAAAGATACTGTTTTAAACACTACGCAGGTTATGGCATTACGATACCCTCCCACAAATCTTCTCATGTTTGTGGGGGCAGCCCTTGCTAATGTAGATAGGATCCTGCACCATGGCACATTAGTCAATTCCGGGGAGCCATTCGGCCAGTGTTAGCGGTTCCGGAGATGTCCATTATCAGGCAATGTCATATTTGGATATTTTGTGCCTATGCTGACCAGTGTGTGCCCCGTCCGGGGGTCTCCCACTACCTCCCGGATGCCTGACAGTGTGACACATACAGAACAGTCCACCGGCCTCTCTAGTATTCTGGACAGAGTGGGAAAGACCAGAATCAGACAACAACCTGGCAGGACCACACCATTTGAACAAAATCTCAGTAATCGCTGAGGTATCTGGGACACGTCGGGGGCAGGCGTAGCGCCAATTTTCCGGAGCCACTGGGGAGTAAGTTAGGAGATGTGCAAAGATTTTAATCGAACTAGGTGTAGGCGGGAGAGCATAACCAGTTCAGAGAGGGCCATTTTGGTGTCTCTACAGTCATTGTCGTCCAAAGATCCAATCCAACCCTTCTATTTACCCCGGAAGGTGGCGAAGGAATCTGGAGTGTTGACATGCAACGAGCTGTAGAGGCATGAAATGCCACCCGGCCTAACAGAGAGAAAAAGACACAGGATTCAAGCTGATTATACTCTGGCAGCTCCCGCAACTGCGATTGGTACACCATCAACACATGGCGCAAGGGCAAGTATCTATAGAAGTGGGTCTTATGGAGCTCGAATTCCCTACTGAGGGTCTTGAAGGTCTTCACCTGCAATTTTCCCCAGATGTCCCCAAGCAGGATATAATGGTGGCCCAGAAGGGATACCTCCAGGCAGAAAATGAGATAATCGCAGCCTCCAAACAGCAAGTCATTAATTATTTGAATTTGTAAGGCCCAATAATACAAGCAGATGTCAGACATTCCCATCCCACCATCATAGGGGGATTGAACTCATTTATGAAACACTATCCTTGGGACCTTATTGGCAGATAGGAAGGAGCTCACAGCTTGCAATACCAGGATTGAGGGAAAAATAGGGGAAAGTTCTGCAGTGCATATAACAGTTTCAGCATGGTAATCATTTTAAACTTCTGACTCAAACTAGGGTTTTAATAGGTAAGTTGGACCATTTCCCATATCCCCACTGATTTGATGTAGTAGAGGCAAAAGATTAAGGCTCCAAGTAAGTCCAGGCTCCAGGGAAATGAATACCCGAAGTACTGGAAGCTCAGTCTGCAAATTGGGAGACAGATCAGCCAGTCCATTACCTCTCAGCCCCCTTGCAATGGGACCAGAAGCGATTTAGGCCAGTTAATTGTAAAGCTTTTATGCTTCACCATAGAGATGAAGCATCTGGAGTAGGTGGGACCCAGTGATGTGTGGTTGGCAGAGGATTACCAATATATCATTGGAACAGAGGGCAATGCGGTCCTCGGGGCAGTCCCTCCACTGAAAACTCCAAATTTGTGCATCGCACCCAAACTGCCAAGGGTTCAATCGCCAAGGCGAAGAGCAATGGTGAGAGGGTGGCATCCCTGCATAGTGCATCTTCCAACCTGAAGGAGAGGCAAGATGTCAGGGTCATTACAGAGCAGGATGTTTGGGAGATTGCAGGGACTCGGTTGGATTGATGGTATTTCCTCTGGTGCCACTGCAGTCGTCTCTCTCTGCATTGGAGGAGCCCAGTGATTCAGTGGGAGTCCCTCTTAGTGACTGGATTACCCCGCCTGTGCGTACCCTCGTTGACTGTGCTGATTCTGGCCTTGGCAGGGCAGGGAGTGTCTGACTCCCAGAAAGAGAGCTAATCGGCATGTTCCAGCATGAAGCAGGCCAAAAGTTGTTCTGCTGGACGCTACTGGGAAATCCAGTCCTCCAAGAATTTTTCGGGAGACGAGCCTTCAATACCTTTAGGAAAGCTAACAAATTGAAGATTGTTCCAGTGGGCTTGATTTTCGACATACTCGATGCATTCCTACACAAGTTTGGAGGATGTACAAAAGGCGGTGGACTGAAGTTCATTAATGGTGTCTTTGAGCTCTGAGATGCAACCTTTGGGATCAGAGACTGTGTCCACAACATTGTACAGATCTTGGTGCAAGAGAGCAACATCAATCACCCACCTCTCTGATCTTAGCCTCAAGGGTTATCTGAGAAGACTGTATACCTTGCAGAATAGAGTTGGCACCAGCCACATCTAGAGATGATGGTGTTGCTGTGGGGCACCAGTAGATTTGGCTACTTATTTAATCTAAAACATTGTAAAATGTTTTATCAATCACATACACATTTAGGGAAGTGTAACTTTAAACAGCATCAGAAAATCCAAAAAGGAAAGAAAACCTGAAATCTGGGCCTAACATGTATTGGGGAAATTGCTGAATTTAGGGGCTGAGATTTATCATTCAAACTGAAGTTCAAATTTAATTATGAAGAGTGCATAAAGGGGTGTTATTTAATATTTTATCTCAAATCCAACAAACATTGGAAAAAGTCCATAATGTGAGGGTGGGAGGTGTACTATTCTATGTCAAATTCGACAAAAATTCGAGATAATTACACACACTGGTTAGATGAGATTTACTGTTTTAACCTCATTACAAATAAAATTAAGCAAAGTCCCAAAAATAAAGTGGCAGAATTGGCTAGTCTAACTACAGCCCAGAAAACTAGGAAAAAATTAATAAGAGAAAATAAAGGGCAAGATTTAATACTTTAACTTCAATACTACTAACATTGGTGAACACGCATATTTGGGGAGTGAGAAAGTTTATGTAACTCCAGTCCAACATTAATTTTGAAAATTTCAAAGATAAATGGATGGAATTTTCTATTCGAATTCGAACCCTACAAACGCTGGGGGAAGTGCATATTATGTAGGGGTGGGTTATATATTCCTCTCCGTCAGAGGAACTGGAGAAATTTTGGCCACTCTACATTATGCTTGTAATGCATAGTTCTGTCCAAATTCCGCCAACCGCAGCATGGCAAAGTTTTTTCTCAAGCGTGGTTTGAAAACGGTAAATTGGAGAGCCTCAACAAGATCTGCAGTCCCCTATCATGCTTTTTGGTCACTAGGAGTGCACTTGGTCAGATTTCTCCAACGCGGGTGGTCAATAACGGTCTCGACCATTTGCAGTCAGAAAGTTGCTGCTCAGATTGCTCCAACGCGGGTGGTCACTAATGGTCACGGCCATTTGCAGTCAGAAAGTTGCTGCTCAGGTAGAACATCTACTTGAGAGGCAGCAGAATCAGCTCAAGAAGCTGCATACTCTGGCATGCGTTCACACTGATTTTTCAGTGCAGAATGAACTCCTGGCGCTAAATCACAGGGAGACCTGCCTATTTCCACTCATTTGCAGAATCCAGCGAAATTTTGCATCGTTTATTTTTAACTCTGCAGAATTCCACGGAGTGAAACTCCTCGAGTTCTGCCCAGGCCTAATAATTTAGGGGGGAGGGGGTAGAGAAATACTATTTGAACTTCAAATCAAATAACACATAATTTAAAGACGTGAGATTTACAATTCTAATTCAAGTCCCAGAAAATGGGGAAAGTGCAGAATTTAAGGTAGTGAGATTTAATATTCCAACTTCAGCCGTACAGATATTAGGGAAAGTGAAAACATCTGAGGGGTGTGAGATTTAAAAACCACACTCCATTCTCACAAACATTCGAGAGAGTGCACAAATTAAGATGCATGAGAATGTTGGATTCACTACTCTACCTCCAGTCAAACAAAATGGGTTAAACTTTAGAAATGAAATTAAAAAAACAAGCACATCATTGACAAGCAACCCAAAAATGTCTAATCATAATTTATCCTACAATAAGAGATTGCAAACCCAGCACCCACTAACCACAATTTATACCATAAATTAAAAAAATATATATATACATCTAAAATACAAATGATATGTTGTTTGAAACATTGAAGCATTTTTAATCACTTTAATCATATTCATGGCATAATTACGTTTTAAATGTTATATGAGTAAAAAAGTTTTCGATATAATCGATAGAAACACTTCCCAGCCAATAAATATCCCTAAAAATGTACCACAAAGAAACAGAAAATACCTTTAATACATTTGAACCCCTCCGAAAATTCTTACAACTAAACGTTAAATCACTACCTGCCCAATTTTCCAATAAATGACATGACAGTAATATAAAAATGTATTCAGTGTAAAAAAACAACATAAGTGATTTAAAAAGATCTATTTAAAATAAATTACAGATAATATTGTAAAATTTCAAAACATTACCCACCCAACAAGCTCCCAAAATAAATCACAACTTAAAAACAAACCTACAATACCACAATAAACCAAGTATATCAAATAGCATGATATTTGTGCAAACAATAGTTTAACCATATACATCATTTACTAGGACAAAAAATAGATATACCTACCCTTGATATAATGTCTGAAAATGTTTTGGTGGTGAAGATATTTTAAGTATGATAATGCTTGATATTTTAAACTCAATATTCAGGTATCACTTCATGTGAGGCAAAATGGAAACTGCCCACAGTAACTGGATATAGTAAAAGGAACAGGCACTGCTTACTACTCAAACCTTTCGGTACTTTCTTGCAAAATGTGTCTCTTGACTATTCAAGCTCATCTTGTGCTCACTAGTTCTTTGCACACTGGAATGCCTTTGCACCTTGTCTGCTGACCTTCTAAAACTGATACATAAGATCTCAATATCCTTAAGTCTGGTTTCACTCTAAGAGATCTAAATATTTGGGATAAACACCAGTCTAGCACCTAAACTAAGGAGGAATCTGTGAAGTCATGGGAAACCTGGGTTTCCTTCAAATACCCACTCACTTTGCTGCTTCAAACTCTCTCTGATGTCTGTCATGCAGATATCAGAATATGTGCACTGATCTAGACAGATGAGATCAACCTGAAATATTTCCCTGAAGATAAGCTAGACCCTGAACATGGGTTGCAGCCGGGCTGGAGGTAATGTCCTCCATGCAAGAACTGAAACATTAAATTAAGTGCAGTGTCACAAAAGCACTTCTTGCATCTGATGTCCACTGTTAAGAAGCTCAATAGGCATGATAAACCACCTGGACAAATATGTAACAACACCAATAAAAACTCACAAACGCAAAATATTACAAGAGTACAGCTACTGTGAGCATATGAATAAGTTGTATGCATATTCAGTTTTGTGTGTAAGGATATGAATGTGATGTGCAACATGCTGGTGTAATGTTGGCTCTGGCATCATTTTGTTACTTCCAGTAATATTGTGGCAATCCATTACATTGGGCTACACTCCATCTGTATGATACTGGCCTCGGTATAATCATGGCAATTCATGCAATGGTATAGGCATTCATCACATAATGGTACCAACATCTGATATAATGCTGACCCCAGTGGCAATTCCTGACTTAGGGGTCGATTAGGATCGCGGACGGAAACGTGTACCGTCCGCCGCGGAAGGTGGCAAGATACTCCGGACCTGTCCGCGGAAAATCCGCAACAGCAATTAGGATAAAATATGCTAAAAACGCCGATCGCGGCGTACGGAGCACACCAATCCCCGTCCGCGGCGGTCGGAGTACACCTGAGTCCGCGGCAGGCGGACGGAACAGAAAGAACACCGACCGACGCGTACGCACATGACCGCGAATACATCCACTTCCCCCGCGATGCCTGCGCAGTGTCCGTGTCCGCAATTAGGATAACTCCGCAAGTACCCCGGTAGTCACCGCCATCCACGTCCGCAGCGGTACCAATGCACCGAGAATCCGTGCTCCGCAGCGGAACGCCAACACAAACAACATCCCTACTGTCAAACCAATGCCATACATTGCGACGGAAGTTATCACCAAACACACGAAAATGAACGACCACCCACCGAAAACATCCAAACCAATCACAACACACAATGATCCACCGCCAAGCACCACACAATGCACACCTGGCAACACTCCCACCTAGCACCTGACTGCCAATACCCATTCAGACACGGCCAAGACACACACCATAAAATAACTCCCACCCACTCCACAAATCCTCTGCATCACTGCATAGCTGCTAGCAGGATACACAACTTAACTGACAGCAAAGACATATATCATTCACATAACCCACACCCAAACACACCCACCACACAAAGACCCACCACACCATTACTACACACCACACACCTGCACCTCCCCATTCACGCAAACCCACACCCCGAGCACCACACACCATGGCACCAAAAAAAACACCAAAATTCACTGACACCGAGTTAAAGGTTATGGTAGATGAGATAATCCGTGTCGAACCCCACTTATTCGGGGCCCTAGTGCAGCAGACCAGCATAGCCAGGAAAAACAGCATGTGGGACCGGATAGTCACCAGGGTGAATGCCTCCGGGAGCGTCCCGAGGACGAAGCAGGATATACAGAGGCGGTGGCTTGATCTCAAGACCCGAGTGAAATCCATTCGAGCCAAGAACTATCTCCGGGCAAATCACACAGGCGGTGGAACCCCCCCGGAGCCCTTACCCTACACCGAGTGGGAGGACAAGGTGATGACCATCATCCACCCTGAGACCCTTGATGGACTTGCTGAGGGAGAAGAGGCTGGTAAGTACAAACCAAGCACCACGAGCACAACTACATGGTGTGCCTCACACAACTGTGAAGACACATCTCCCAGACCCCAACCCATGCATGCAGTCCACATACTCACCAACGTCGAAATCACTCCAACAGGCCCCCATGTCCATAGGGATGGCGGTGGTGGTGGTGGGTGGTGGGTGCGAGGGGACGGAACTACAACTCCCAACAGGCCCCCATGTCCATAGGGATGGCGGTGGTGGTGGTGGGTGGTGGGTGTGAGGGGACGGAACTACAACTCCCAACAGGCCCCCATGTCCATAGGGATGGCGGTGGTGGTGGTGGGTGGTGGGTGTGAGGGGACGGAACTACAACTCCCAACAGGCCCCCAAGTCCATAGGGATGGCGGTGGTGGTGGTGGGTGGTGGGTGTGAGGGGACGGAACTACAACTCCCAACAGGCCCCCAAGTCCATAGGGATGGCGGTGGTGGTGGTGGGTGGTGGGTGTGAGGGGACGGAACTACAACTCCCAACAGGCCCCCATGTCCATAGGGATGGCGGTGGTGGTGGTGGGTGGTGGGTGTGAGGGGACGGAACTACAACTCCCAACAGGCCCCCATGTCTATAGGGATGGCGTGGTGGTGGTGGGTGGTGGGTGTGAGGGGACGGAACTACAACTCCCAACAGGCCCCCATGTCCATAGGGATGGCGGTGGTGGTGGTGGGTGGGGTGAGTACCAGTGCAGACAGAATCGGCAACAAAATGAAAACAACCTGTCAAGTCCACATTACTCATCCTTACATTTTCGTTTTGCAGGTCATCCTAATCTGACAGCTGGAACCAACACCCGCCCTCCAGACTCGCCACACACAGAAGTCTCAGGGGACGATTGGGCAGCCACCTCCGGGGCAGAGGATGATCCCGGCACAAGCAGGCAGCCAGGGCCATCTGGCTCCCAGGTCACACATGCACCAACGACTACGGCCTCTGCCATTGTCACAACACCGGCCACTGTGACCTGCACAGCCACCACCAGCACCACCTCCACCACCACCACTACTACCACCACTTCTGCCCCTGCCACCCTGCCCAACCCACCGGCCAACGCCGTGCCAGCGCCATCCCAGCCACGCAGGGAGAGTGTGAGGCAAGGCAGAGATGCAAGGCCAGATCCGGCAGGCAGGAGCATACGCCAAAGACGACATGAGGATGCCAACACACACAATGCTGTGCAACAGTCATTGGAAGCACTGGGCAGGGTGGAGGTAAGCTATCAACGTGGTCAGGCACAGGCAGACCGGGCCCACCAGGACTTTGTTGACAACACTGCTATGTTGGGGGCCATTGAGAGGCGGCTTGGCCAACTAGTGGACATTTTTACCATGACAACCAACATGCGGATGCCATGTAGATCCGCCAACACCACCCTCCCCACAACCCCACAAACAACGCCACCGCCACCGCCACCTGCGGCGGATGTGGTACCTGATGCGCCAGCACACCCAGCTGACTCCGTACCGTCACAAAGACGGAGGGGCCGTCCGAGGCTGGAAGTGGGCGAGAGCAGTGAGGAAGCAGCTGGCACACGCTCCAAGAGGAACCGAAAATGACTATAACAGTACCTGAGCATGCCATTCACCCTGCCAACTATCCGGTCCCACCTGCCACAGGCCTGCTGCACTAGGCAGACACCACCCTATGTGGTGTCAGCACGGACATTTTATCTGCCATAACCTTCTACTCTCACTCCCCCACCCCTTCACTCATTTGTAAATATGCACCTACACCCATGCACAATTTGTAAATAAATGCCACTTACTCACTCAATCATGTGTTGCCTCCATGTTTATTCACATGAATGCATCAGAAACAGATGTTACTAGGTACAGGTATCCAACTGGTACAGAATCATGGCGCTGCGGGAGTGACCTAGGGAAAATAGAAACCGCAAAGACACGTCAGGAAACATGATCACACTCATCAGAACACACTGCAGTGCAACATTGAACAACCCACACGCATCACAACAGTAATGGATGAGACGACATACATCATGGAGACGTGCATTGACCAAAAATTAACACACACACACATGCATGCATCACATAGCAGAACACAGAGATGAAGCACACCACAATGCCACAACACCAGCACACATTCACAGGGCATACCCAAGCAGCACAAGAGGAGCACACTTACAATCAAGGGAAGTAGCGATCAATGATCTGGCGCCTCTGGTCCACACCTTCCTCCTCACCACTATCCTCATCAGTTGACATGGGTGGGTCGGGAGGGCGAGGAACTTGCAGTTCATCAGGGTCCAACAGCAGTTCAATGTTATAGCGCACAGCCAGGGTGTAGAGCATGCAGCACGCTATCACAATCTTGCATACTTTGCCTGGTGAGTAAGGCAGGGCCCCTCCAGTCTTATCCAGGCACCCAAACCTAGACTTGAGCAGCCCAAATGTTCGTTCTACCACTCGACGTGTCCTACCATGGGCATCATTGTATCTCATTTCTCCATCTGTAGTGGGATTGCGTATGGGACTGAGCAGCCAAGGCCTGTTTGGGTAAGCCGAGTCGCCTGTGTTGGTGGAAGAGAGAGAGAGAGAGACATCACAACCTGCATTGTGGGGCACACCATGCCACACAGATATCACTCCTGTCACCACAGCATACTCACCAACAAGCCACGCTTGTGCCGGACGCAGATTAGCCATCAGTTGGGGGACCAAGCTGCTCCGCATGATGTGGGCGTAATGTGCAGAGCCAGGGAATCTTGCACACACGTGTGAGATGATGTTGTCGGCGTGGCACACCACCTGCACGTTGAGGGAATGGAAGTGTTTCCGATTCCTATACACCTGCTCACGTGCCCGTGGTGCAATGATAGCGATATGCGTGCCATCAATGGAACCCACAACGTGTGGTATACGACCCAGGGCATAGAAGTCAGCTTTGACCGCTGCCAACTCCGCCGCCTGAGGGAAATGTATATAGTCATGCTTGTACAGCATCATGGCTGTCAGTACATCCCGGAGTACCGTGCTGAACATGGCCTGTGACATTCCCCCGGCATGTCCAACTGTGTACTGGAATGTGCCTGTTGCAAAGAAATGGAGTGCCGCCATCACCTTTTGCGTGGGTGTCATGGAACCTGGATAGGTTCTTCGCGGCTGCAGGTGAGGAGACAATAGGGTCACAAGGTCCAACAATCGACGGCGATCCAGCCTGAATTTCCGGATCACCTCCTCGTCCACCATATCCTCCAGCACAGTGTATGGGCGATGGACATTTGGAGCCCTCCTGTGTGGGAGTAGATGGAATGGAAGTCAATTCACATACAACGCATGTGTGTGCAACTCACTCACATGTCAACGCCCTCTACCAACATGTAGTATCCAGTGTATGATTGTCAGATGTGTGACTTCTCTGATTGTCAGGACAACATGGATTGACGTAGCAACAATGTGCATCCACTAGCAACATGATGTTTAGCAACATGTGCAATGCACAGTGTCTCACCTCAACATTACTGCCAACCAGACATGTGACATGACCCACATGTGTAGGCCCAACATCACATGCACACATGCAAGTACATGCACACATACTAAAATAAACACCCCCCCCCCATTTCATGATGCACCAATGGCAACACCAATAATGGTGGCCATACGGACATCACATGCATGGGGACACAATAGGCAACACACATGTACAGTACACAACAGAACCCCCACCATAGTCATCCTCTGACACATACCACTCACTGACAACTGATTCACAGGTGCCCATACATACGGGATCTACTGTGTAGATGTGAGGTACGACAAACTTGTGTAGGGTACTACCCGATGTGGACATGCAGACGTGATGGACACTTGTGGCTCACCGATGGCCATGGTATGGACATACATGGGATAGAGCATGACATGTGTAGCCACGCAATCACGCACACAACCGTGAGCAGGCAGCTGCAGACAATGGTACAAGGTGCATCATCAGCGAAGATTCAAACATTGACCCCGCCATGGCGGTGCACTGCTTCCGCTGTTTATGTCTGGGCATACGCGGCCCGCCTTCGACATTCACATTGTCTGCACGCGCACAGACCGTCATGCTCACACACCGGCAAGTGCATGTGCAAGGTTCCGGGACGGATGGTCGATTTGCAACAATGTTGTATCACTGGCGCCAACATGGCGGGGCACGTGTTCGGCGGGGGACGTGCAGGCCAACACATCCATTAGCTGATGTCAATGCACATGGCAGGTCATGCCCCCCCTTACAGTGACATTGCATCATCCAGCCTTCACCGGCCGGCCGGCCGGCCCTGCCCTGCCCAGGACCGCCGTGCCGGCCATGCCAACCACCGCCGTTGCACGGCCCTTCCACTACCGCCGTGCCAGGCCCTGCCCAGGACCGCCGTGCCGGCCATGCCAACCACCGCCGTTGCACGGCCCTTCCACTACCGCCGTGCCAGGCCCTGCCCAGGACCGCCGTGCCGGCCATGCCAACCACCGCCATTGCACGGCCCTTCCACTACCGCCGTGCCAGGCCCTGCCCAGGACCGCCGTGCCGGCCATGCCAACCACCGCCATTGCACGGACCGCCAGGGAACGCCGGTAGTGGAAGGGCCGTGCAACGGCGGTGGTTGGCATGGCCGGCACGGCGGTCCTGGGCAGGGCCTGGCACGGCGGTAGTGGAAGGGCCGTGCAACGGCGGTGGTTGGCATGGCCGGCACGGCGGTCCTGGGCAGGGCAGGGCCGGCCGGCCGGCCAGCCGGCCGGCCGGTGAAGGCTGGATGATGCGATGTCACTGTAAGGGGGGGCATGACCTGCCATGTGCATTGACATCAGCTAATGGATGTGTTGGCCTGCACGTCCCCCGCCGAACACGTGCCCCGCCATGTTGGCGCCAGTGATACAACATTGTTGCAAATCGACCATCCGTCCCGGAACCTTGCACATGCACTTGCCGGTGTGTGAGCGTGACGGTCTGTGCACATGCAGAAATGGGAGGTGCGAACAAGGGCGGCGTGTGCCCAATAGAATGTACCGTATGCTGTGCAGCGCAACACCAGGGCCAGTCATTGGCCCATTTCCAAACACGCTTCTAGGGCTGACCAATGGCTGTCGCCGTATGCCACTGACATGGCCACAGGGCCCTATAAATGTGTCATGTGCAATACCACACATTCCACGATGACCACCGACTGCTGCCTGTGACCATCACCTCCAACTGCTGCTGCCGAGCTGACCACCGACTGCTGCCTGTGACCATCACCTCCATCTGCTGCTGCGGAGCTGACCACCGACTGCTGCCTGTGACCATCACCTCCAACTGCTGCTGCGGAGCTGACCACCGACTGCTGCCTGTGACCATCACCTCCAACTGCTGCTGCGGAGCTGACCACCGACTGCTGCCTGTGACCATCACCTCCATCTGCTGCTGCGGAGCTGACCACCGACAGCTGCCTGTGACCATCACCTCCAACTGCTGCTGCGGAGCTGACCACCGACTGCCGCTCTAGTGCCCTACTCCGTGACCTTGCCATGTCGAGTGGCAAAGAGATCCGGTCTCGTCCCTTCACCGCCGCGGAGCTGGATGTCCTCGTGGACGGTGTGCTCCGCAACTACGGACGCCTGTACGGCGCACCCGGACAGGTGGTAAGTGCAGTGGGGGACAAGTTGGTGTGCATGAGGTGTACCATGACACCTGGGCTCTGGGATCTTGGCGGTGTGATGTGGGACCAACACATGATTCGCAATGTGCATGGCTGCTGAGAGTAACGTGTTGCCCCAATCTGTGTGACTGGCCAACTGTCCACTAACTTGCACCCTTTTGTCTCCCATCATGGTAGGTCAAGCTGCACCTTCGCAAGAACGTGTGGAGGAGCATTGCACGTGATGTACGAGCAGTGGGGGTGTCCAATAGACGACATACACACTGCCACAAACGCTGGGACGACATTTCCAGGCTGAGCAGGAACGTAGCGGAAGTGACACTAGGGATGATTCCAAGAACGGCACGACTGGCCCGACGCTCAATGACCCCTCTAATGCACCGTATCATAGCTGTGACGCCTCCTGCCCTGTCCGAGCGGTTGCGTGTGGATGACCAGCAACGTGGCGGTAAGCATTCTGTCAGTGAATGTTGCTTGTGAGTGCAATGCATGTTATGTTGGCCAGACACATTAGTGACTTCCGTGAATCGTGCGTCTCGTTGCAATGCCATGTTGGTGACATTGGCGCAGTTAAAAGTCACTTTCCGGTGCGGCATGTTGAGACGGCACTCGCTAAGCAGTTGAGTGTTGATGCACATGCTGTAGTGCTCCGTCACCCCATGGCAAGACTGGTGTGCAGATGTAGTTGCTCATGCCCTGTCCGCATGCTGTACATGTCGCACGGACAACGCCACTTATTTCGTGTGAAGATGACTGGTAGGGGTGGCCCGTGTGCAGGTTGGGGGATCGAAGTACATCGTCAGCAATGGCAATAGGGATTCCGTACCAGTACTGTACGTGAGTGTGGCCGTGACTTACACCTCTTTTCTGTGAATTTCAGCTTTGGCAGAGGACACTCAGCCACAGACCGAGGAGATGTTTGAAGCCAATGCATCCGGATCAGACGTCGGGCACACGCAGACTGACACAGAAGGGGGCAGCGCCGGAGAGGGGGACAGGACCGTCCCGGAGGACTCGCATGTGGAGACAACATCGTCAACATCTTCCGACAGTGTTGGTGAGTCAGCACTGTTGTCACAGACTGGGAGTGGGCAATCAACACCTTTGGTCGGGACACAGCACACAGGGCCCACCCTGCCGCCAACTGCACCATGTACTGTTCGTGCACGCAGGAGTAGGGGGAGCAGGTAGCGTTCGGTGCCGGAACCGCTGCCCCGGCCTCCGTGAGCCAAAATGCTCTTTGTGCTGAGGCTGTTGATCTGCTGCGACAGCTGTGTGTGGGGCAGACCAATATGATTAATGCTTTCCAAGACCACGATAGGAAGTTGGGGCAGGTGGTAGCTTTCATGGAAGGTATGCATGGCGATCTGGCTGCTCTACACAGGACAGTGCAGTCATTGGGGAACAGTGTGTCGTCTGCCATTGTACAGTCGCAGGGACTGGGTGCAACTTCTGTTCCACCATCTACAACACTGGATGTCTCAGGGGGGAGTCAATTGTCTGACCAGGACTCGAACACAGGTCATTGCACTAGAAGCAGCGTCAGCCAGCACGTCAAGTCTCGGAGGGCTCAGACACCATCCCCTAGGTCAGCTAAATCTGTTCACAGAGACACCGTCAGAGACAGTGGAGTACAGACACGTGATCCAATAGAGGGTTTGGGTTCAATGGCAACACATGCTGCACAGGCATTCCACACACAAGGTACTCCCAAGGCAAACCTTACTCCCAGTTCCATTGACACTACCTTGGACATGGACAGTGAGAAGAGGAAGGCACCTCATGAGAGCAGGGACACTCCCAGGGGCAGGGAGACTAGGAAGGAAGGAGCCACTCCCAAGGGCATGGAGACTAGGAAGGAAGGAGCCACTCCCAAGGGCAGGGAGACTAGGAAGGAAGGAGACACTCCCAAGGGCAGGGAGACTAGGAAGGAAGGAGACACTCCCAAGGGCAGGGAGACTAGGAAGGAAGGAGACACTCCCAAGGGCAGGTAGACTAGGAAGGAAGGAGCCACTCCCAAGGGCAGGGAGACTGGGAAGGAAGGAGCCACTCCCAAGGGCAGGGAGACTAGGAAGGAAGGAGCCACTCCCAAGGACAGGGAGACTGGGAAGGAAGGAGCCACTCCCAAGGGCAGGGAGACTAGGAAGGAAGGAGCCACTCCCAAGGGCAGGGAGACTAGGAAGGAAGGAGACACTCCCAAGGGCAGAGACAAGGACAGTCACAAGACATACGCACCTAAGAAGAGCACGGACACTCCCAGGGGCAGGGACACACACAGGGAGAAGGTGTGTCCTGGGGATGTGTACACCAAAGACAAGTCTGCTGCCTGGGACAGGGCACCATCCAGGGAACAGGGAAGATCCACAGACATCATTCCTCCTACGGAAATAGGACATACAAGGGCAAAGGCATCTCCCATGGACAGTGGTGCTGTCAAGGACAGGCATACATCACCCCTTGATGCACTGCGGTTGCTGTTTTCTGGGAAACGGAATACAGATGTCTCCGCAGTGGAGTCACCCCTTACCTCCACTCCCATCAGGGCCCGTCAGGAGCGCATGGAGGTTGACCCTGTAGTAGCATCCCCCATGCCACATGTTGCAGAGGCCAGAAGGCAGCCACACAGCAAACGACAAGCTGGCTCAAGCACGTCCCCAGAGAGCATTCCCCCGCCAGCAGATGCACCTCCCATGGTGGGTGATATTTCTACCCAGTCAGGCCCACTTGCCAGTCCTGTCCTGTCCAGGGTGCAGTCACATGTCACCAAGAAACGGAAACACACACCATTGACACATGCCCAACCCGATGTCGGCCAATTGCAACTATCCCCCGCTCCCAGAGCCACCCTGCCTCCTGGCCCATACAGCCCTGTGGCTCATCATTTCAGTGGTCCCGGTGGCGCCGCTGCAGTTGACTCGCATGTGTCAGGTAGTGGCACTGTGTCTGTTGTTTGCTGTCATGCATCATGTAGTGGCACTGTATCAGTTGTGCCTCATCCTGTATCAGGTGCTGGCAGTGTGTCTGGGTCTGTGGCGCATGTGTCGGTCACTCGGGCTGTGGCTGTGTCTCACACTCCTGTTTCAGGTGCTGGCAGTCTGTCTGGGTCTGTGGCCCATGTGTCGGTCACTCGGGCTGTGGCTGTGTCTCACACTCCTGTTTCAGGTGCTGGCAGTCTGTCTGGGTCTGTGGCCCATGTGTCGGTCACTCGGGCTGTGGCTGTGTCTCACACTCCTGTTTCAGGTGCTGGCAGTCTGTCTGGGTCTGTGGCCCATGTGTCGGTCACTCGGGCTGTGGCTGTGTCTCACACTCCTGTTTCAGGTGCTGGCAGTCTGTCTGGGTCTGTGGCCCATGTGTCGGTCACTCGGGCTGTGGCTGTGTCTCACACTCCTGTTTCAGGTGCTGGCAGTCTGTCTGGGTCTGTGGCCCATGTGTCGGTCACTCGGGCTGTGGCTGTGTCTCACACTCCTGTTTCAGGTGCTGGCAGTCTGTCTGGGTCTGTGGCCGATGTGTCGGTCACTCGGGCTGTGGCTGTGTCTCACACTCCTGTTTCAGGTGCTGGCAGTCTGTCTGGGTCTGTGGCCCATGTGTCGGTCACTCGGGCTGTGGCTGTGTCTCACACTCCTGTTTCAGGTGCTGGCAGTCTGTCTGGGTCTGTGGCCCATGTGTCGGTCACTCGGGCTGTGGCTGTGTCTCACACTCCTGTTTCAGGTGCTGGCAGTCTGTCTGGGTCTGTGGCTCACGTGTCAGTCACTACATCTGTGGCTGTGTGTCACACTACGGTTTCTGGTGCTGCCAGTCTGTCCGATGCGGGAACTTCACGCAATCCACCTGATAGTGTGATGTAAGGTGCTGTTGTCTTCACTCACATGTAATTGGACATGGTGTGTGAATTGTCCATTGTACACAGTCTTCCACTGCTGTGGACCTTGTTACGGGTTGTTGGTCATTCGTACTTGTGGTGCCTCAGATACTGCTCTATGCCCTGTGATGTACTGCCTCTGATGTACCTGCTCTGGTGTCCACACTGCCCTGTTGCTGTTCTCATGCTGCTCTATGCCCTGTGATGTACTGCCTCTGATGTACCTGCTCTGGTGTCCACACTGCCCTGTTGCTGTTCTCATGCTGCTCTATGCCCTCTGATGTACTGCCTCTGATGGACCTGTGCCTTGCCAAGGACTGTTGGTGCACTTAGCCCCTCTCATGTGCTGCCTCTGATGGACCTGTGCCTTGCCAAGGACTGTTGGTGCACTTAGCCCCTCTCATGTGCTGCCTCTGATGGACCTGTGCCTTGCCAAGGACTGTTGGTGCACTTAGCCCCTCTCATGTGCTGCCTCTGATGGACCTGTGCCTTGCCAAGGACTGTTGGTGCACTTAGCCCCTCTCATGTGCTGCCTCTGATGGACCTGTGCCTTGCCAAGGACTGTTGGTGCACTTACCCCCTCTCATGTGCTGCCTCTGATGGACCTGCTCTGGTGTCCACACTGCCCTGTTGCTGTTCTCATGCTGCTCTATGCCCTGTGATGTACTGCCTCTGATGTACCTGCTCTGGTGTCCACACTGCCCTGTTGCTGTTCTCATGCTGCTCTATGCCCTGTGATGTACTGCCTCTGATGTACCTGCTCTGGTGTCCACACTGCCCTGTTGCTGTTCTCATACTGCTGTATGCCCTGTAATGTACCTGCTCTGGTGTCCACACTGCCCTGTTGCTGTTCTCATACTGCTGTATGCCCTGTGATGTACCTGCTCTGGTGTCCACACTGCCCTGTTGCTGTTCTCATACTGCTGTATGCCCTGTGATGTACCTGCTCTGGTGTCCACACTGCCCTGTTGCTGTTCTCATTCTGCTCTATGCCCTGTGATGTACTGCCTCTGATGTACCTGCTCTGGTGTCCACACTGCCCTGTTGCTGTTCTCATGCTGCTCTGTGCCCTGTGATGTACTGCCTCTGATGTACCTGCTCTGGTGTCCACACTGCCCTGTTGCTGTTCTCATACTGCTGTATGCCCTGTGATGTACCTGCTCTGGTGTCCACACTGCCCTGTTGCTGTTCTCATACTGCTGTATGCCCTGTGATGTACCTGCTCTGGTGTCCACACTGCCCTGTTGCTGTTCTCATACTGCTGTATGCCCTGTGATGTACCTGCTCTGGTGTCCACACTGCCCTGTTGCTGTTCTCATGCTGCTCTATGCCCTGTGATGTACTGCCTCTGATGGACCTGCTCTGGTGTCCACACTGCCCTGTTGCTTTTCTCATGCTGCTGTATGCCCTGTGATGTACTGCCTCTGATGTACCTGCTCTGGTGTCCACACTGCCCATGCTCGAGCCTACACTGTGATGTTACCCCGATTATGTGTAAATAAAGTTGTCATTCATGTGTCGTGGGTTGTCGGAGTCATTCTTGCGTGTGTGATGCTGGTGTGTATTTGTTTTTCCTTCAAGGCAGTGTGTTCGGATATATGTCTCTCCCCCCTACCTAGGTCACGACTCTTGCAGGTGCTGCCGTCCACACGACTGAGTGGTTTCCGGTACATGTGACTCCCCCCTACCTGGGTGACGACCCTTGCAGGTGGTGCCCTCCACATGAATCATTCGTTTCCGCTACATGCCACTCCCCCCTCTCTACGGCACGTCCCTTGCAGGTACTCCTCACCAGGCAGCGAAATGTTTGTAGCCTACCTGCGTCGTCCTCGATGGTGGGCCAAGACTAGGACGTGGTGGATCGCGTAGAGTATCGGGTATGCGTGTAGTGCAGGGTCCATGTCGGCGAGCGGCTCGTGGTGGGTATGTTCGCTGTGGTGAATCCGCTGTGTTCAGGCAGGTTGTTTTTCCGCGGCGCTTTTATGTGTATTTTCCGCTATCTTGATTTGGTGGACGGGCGTAGACGTCAGTCCGTACGGCGGCGTATCTGGATTGGTTACGTCCGCTGCGTGGTTGGGTGAGGTTGTGCGGCGGACCGTCATCTACCGCAGCGGACGGATTTTGACCTCTATTTGCTATCCTGATCTGGCGGACGGAGTGTCCGCGACGGGCGGACGGAGAATAGGCATGTTCCGCATACTCCGGTGCTGCGGAGGCACTTCCGTCCGCCATCCTAATGACCCCCTTATTGTGAGCCTTCATCACTTTGAATGGTGATTCATCAGCATACAAAGCAGATCTATGTGTAGCAGTAGTAGTGCACATCAGTACATGAAAATTAGAAACTGAGGATTGAGCACCATGTCTCTACTAAAAAAAGGAAAAAGGGTTCTTGTTGGAAATGGGCCTTTCTGCAGGGTCAACCCTCAAATTTGCTTTGCCTTCAGACCTCCTCTTTTCATTGAAGTCGTTTTTGTTGGCTTTAAGACTATGCACACTTTACCACTGCTAACCAGTGCTAAAGTGATCTTTCCTTAAAACGTGGTAATTTTGGCTTATCCACAATTGGCATATTAAGTTTCCTTGTAAGACCATAGTAAAGTGCACAACCTGTGCCCCGGGCCTGTAAATTAAATGCTACTCATGGGCCTGGAGCACTGATCATGCCGCCCATTCAATTACCCCTTTAAACATGTCTCAGAGCTACCATTGTAGAGCCTGTGTGTTCAGTTTAAACCACCATGTCAACTTCGCAAGTTAAACCTCTTAGCAGGCTCAAGCCGTCCTTTTTAATTCAGATAAGTCACCCCTATGGTAGGCCCTGGACAGACCAAGGGCAGTGTGCAGTGTATTGAAAATGTAGGGCATGTACTTTTAAATTTTACATGTTCTGATAGTGAAAAGCTCTTACATTCGTTTTTTCCCATAGGATAGCATTGGGATTACATTATTACGTTTTATAAGTGCAATTCCCAATTTTGAAGAGGTAGACTTTTAAAATTTGGTGTCTCTGAAATCATATTTTAAAATCCAAATTAACCGCGACATCAGATTTTAAACTATATTTCTAAAAATTCCACTTTTAGAAAGTTGGCATTTTATTGTTTTAGTCATTTGGTGCCTGCTGCTTGTCTCTGAACCCATCTGGGCTGGGTCACAGCCGGGCTTTGTGTATTCCACCTAGATAGCCGCACACAATGGGAGCTGAGTTGTGACTTGATGAGCCATCCTGGCAGGATGGGAGGGAAGAGCTTGACTTATACGGGAAAAGGCTGTGTTCTGTCCCCATATAAAGGGCTGCATACCTCACCATTTCAGCACATTTCTGAACCTGTGGATATTTCAACAGAAAGAAGGACTGCTGTGCTGCTAAAAGGACTGACACAATGCTGGAATGCTGCTCTGCTGGACTTCTGGTTCACTGTGCTGACCAGCTGCCTGCTGCCCTATTGCCTGGGCGAGAAGGACTGGACCTACATCACTTGAACCCAGAACGCAGAGCAACTCCAATGGCTTGTTGGCTGGCCTCCTGAACTGAAGTCTCAGGGACATAAAAGACTTTCAACCACTCTGCTTCTGTACCAAGGCTCTGACATCTTTGAGTTTGCCCTGAGAAATGGTGCCACCCCTTGAAATTGGGCCTAAGGTGCTTTCTTCAGCAGAACTGATGCATCCTCTGTCAACCCAATGCATCACCGCTGCTGCATGAATCAGAACCAGCGCATTGCTCTTGTTGCGAGGATCAGATTCAGTGGCTCACTTCTGCTGTGTGGTTCAACACCGGTGCATCACTTCTGCTGCGTGGATCATTGCCTTCAGAACCACCACTGCACGACGCTCATCTTGGTGCAGAGGGCTCGCATCTCCATCAACGGCAGGGGTATCATCCTTCCAGGATTGGAGACCTCTTCACATGCAGGGAGCAGTGTGTCCTCCCACAACCTATCCCCAAAGTAGCTGGAAGAGAGGAAGGCCGAGAGGAAGCAGAAGCAGAAGCTGGAAATGGCTAAACTCAACATGAAGGAAAAGAAATTGACTCTGGAAACAGAGCAAAAGTAAATGGCCTTAGATACAGAGCAAAGGAAACTATCTATGAAGGAGAGAATTGCTTTAGAGCATTTAGCTCATGAGAGGAGCCTTAAGGAGCTGAACATCAAGGCCAGATAGGCGGAGTCCAATATTGATTTTGGCAGCATTTCTTCAGTGCCCTCTAGAGACAAGAGAATCCACATTCTAAAGGTCTGATACCTGAGTTTGATGTGAGGGACAATATTGATAAGTCGTTAGAGGCATATTAGATTGTCCTGCAGATGCAAAAGATCCCCGAGGGGGGTTGAGGGGCTAGTCTGTGGAGGCTTGTTCCAAGCGAGGGGAAGGACACCCTACTGGCCCTGAAGAAGGACAGGATGAGGTATCCGCCAAGAAAAAAGCTGTTATCAGAAAAGTGTAGGCTGAAGTTCAGGGACAACCAGAAGCTGCCCCAGCAGTCCTGGGTGGATTTAGTGGATTAATTTTGCAAGGCACTGGATGATTGGGTGAATGGCAATGAGGTGAATGATTACAAAGAGCAGCATGATCTAATTACTAGAGAGCACTTATTCAGTAATTGCTTTCCAAATCTATGCCAGCACTTGATTAACAGTAAGCTCAATGACCCTTACTAAAAAGGCAGACCTCTGACTCAGCACCAGGGTCCAAAACAAGGTATCGGGGGGATTATCACTAGGGTGGCCAGGGTCCTCAACAGAAGACGGACGGTGAGGACAAAAATAAAAGCAAGGAGTTCACTAAAGGGCCCCAAACTAGTTCCTCTGGTCAGGAATCCCATCTCCCCAAAATAAAAAGAGATGGTTCCTTGACAGTTGGTCTGCAGGGAAGGCACCCCCTAAGTGCTATGAGTGCCAGCAGCAAGGGCACTTCAAGGGGGATGGTAAGTGTCCCAAGCTGGCACAATCCCTCACCGGTGGGCAGTAACTCGGGTTGTCTAGTGTAGGGCTTGGGGAGGAGATTGCTCTAGATAGTGTGGGGAACAGAGTAGAGGTTGCCCTAGTGTCCCTGGGTGACAGAGAGATGGTGCAGAGAACTCATATGCCTAGTAATACTAGTATATAGACGCAATGGGTCACAATCAATGGGCAGAGGATGGAGGCTCTGAGAGACACTGGAGCCAGCATGACAACTGTCAGATGTCATCTGGTGACCTCAGAACCAGCAGTCCCTAATGTAATCCACCAAGTTGTTGCAACTTACAACCATGAGAGTCACTACCCGGTGTTTCTGGTTCCCTTTAAATGGGGATTGGGGTCTCAGGGTCCTTGAGGGTAGCTGTGAGTCCGTCCATGCCTGTGGATTGTCTGCTTGGCAATGACCTGGAGCATGCCGCCTGGAAGTAGGTAGTGCTCAGGTCCCACTTGGAGATGTTAGGGTTGCCTGAGTGGGTGTGCCTGACCACCCCGTCCAAGGCAGCCTAAGAGGGTGGTCAGCAGTGCTGAAGCCTGGAAGAATGGCACAGGTGCCTGCCAAGAAGAGGCTAATTTTCCTTTGAAGGATAGAGGGGAAGGCACAGCCTCCCAAAAGGTGGAGAGTGCCTGGGTCAGAGTACTAGATAAGGACCATCAACTGCACTGTTTATGGTACCCTCACACATCCCTTAGAGGATGTCATCCTTCATCGTTGGGCAGGAGCTGAAATGCACTATGGGTCCCTTGAAGGGTCACTTTGGCAGAGGTCTTTTAAGAGGCTGCTGTATGATGAGTGCAGGTGAGGTGGTTTGTGATGTGAAGTGGTGGGGTGTGAAATAATCCATTTGCCGTGCTTGGATTATCGTGTGGTGGCCTAGAGCTTATCATGCTCTAGGAAGGTGACTATTACTTGGAGATTTTTGCATGGATGTTGCTGGCCTGCAGGTATTTGCCAACTGTCGTGTCGTGGGTCCCTAAGCACTCTCCAAGGGCTGGTTGTCTGGCCTCCTATCCACGAGATCCCAGGGACAGAAAGAATCTCCCCATTTCCAAAAGATCATAAGGACTGCGCAGAAACGGAACAGAAGCAGAAACGGGTGGAAGTGATCATCGGTTGGGTTAAAGATGGTCCTAATGTACACAGTAATCACACTGTGCAGGGTGTGTGCTCATAAAGATCAGCAGCCCACCTGTTGTGCTGAAACATGAGAAGTTCGAGGAGTTCTGGGGATGTTTGCTGAGTCAGAGGGATCCAAGCTTGCACTCGGAAACGTGAGCTAGTTTGCAATCCATAGCATGTGGTGTCCAAGGGTTGTTGGGGGACATTTGCTGAGGCTAGACTGTCTTTGACCTCCAAATTGGGAGGACGACAGTGCCTGAAACTGCGGACTCATTTCAAGGCTGACTGTTCCCTCTTCCCGGACCCATGCCACAAGGTACTCTGTTGTCGGTAACATTGTGGCTGGACCAGGAGGGTCTCATTGTGTCTGTGTGCAACAACGGCTAGCTGCTGGGAGCAGCTGCAGCTTGCACCTCCACCTGGGGAAAAAAATTCTCTAAACTGGTTGTGTGCCAGCTTCCAGTGTCACAGTCTTTTGCCTACGGGGGATAATGATCCTGCACTTGTGAAGGTGCCGCTGGTTGCCTGAAGATTAATGTGGGTGGACAGAAACATGTAGCTGTTTCCTTCTGATTTATGTTGTCCAACAATCTATCAAGGTGTTGGAAGCGGGTACAACATGTATCATTGGCTGGTGTTCTTTGGGTAGCTGAGGGGCTGGCCCATGAGGTGTAGTCAAAATCTGTGATTTCTAGACCATTACAACTATACGTGGTATGTGAATCAGGAATGTCATGTTTTGTGCTGATAGCAGGAAAGTTGAATACCTCTGAACAGCTTGCATATGTATGTCTATCATTGTTATATGGGAGGGATTGCTTAGACCATGAATACCTCGGGGAAGTATGCACATCAGTTTATGTCACTTACGAGGATGAGGTTATAACAGGGCAAGTAAATGCCTATAGCTAGTAAATATATATTTATGCTGTTCTGCTGCTAATGGGAGAGTTCGACAATTGCATATAACTGTAAAGCCTATAACAAATGTGTATTTTATTTTGATTACAATGTGTGTGTAATACAACAACCAATGTTTTATACATACGCTGTTGTGTCTTTCTTTGTAGTGTACTCTGCTTGTTACGAGGGTGGTGTTGTGTCAACACTTTACACTTTGACCCTGAGGATAAGCTCTGTACCACGCTACCCAAGAGTGAGCACAGGTTATCAGATGAGTGTATTGTACTCATCCTAACTAGGATGGTGGATTCTGCCTGGCTTTCCTGCTTCCCAGCTGGGTCTAACGGTGGTTAAAAACCCTACACGGTCAGACACAACATGAAAGCATTGGACTTTTTTACTACTTTCCCTTTAGAAACAGCGACTTTTCGTAAAGTTATGTGGAAAAGTATGCTGTAAAGTTGTTTGCAAGAATTTCAGAAACAATATTCTTGAAGAGGTTGGGCTTGCTTGCTTTTTTGATCCAGTGAAGCACATCGAGACAGGCAAATTTTAAAGAGCACAAGTTGCCACTGGATGTACCTCAAAACTGAACTGGAATCTGGCGATCATATTCAGCTAGAAGAAAAAGCAATCTAGGATTCGACAAACTTTCACAGCCAGTAAACTATGACCATGCACTGGGGTGTGGTGAATTCATCATCTTTCAAATTTGTAAGGCTAGATTTAGGTGTCATATCCAACTGCCAATTATAAATATGTGCAATGTGGACAATCTGCATAACAACACCCATTCCTTTATCTCTTTATTCTACCACTGTGACTGTTGTGGGGTATCGATTACAACAGCAAATTCACCATATATTTAATCTTTTGTCCCTGCAATACTGGCTATCCACTTACAGAGCATTTTCATCTCATACATCCACACAAGAAAGACTTCACCTTCATTGGTCTGGAAGTAGTCTGTCCAGCAAAAAGAGGGGGAGATCGTGAACTGAAACTTAGAAGAAGAGAAAGCGCAATTATTCTCAGATTCAAGCCAGTGACACTGCGACTGAATAAGGATGCTAAAATGCACTTATGACTGGGAGATGACTAACTCTAATTCTAATCATTGCTCCCATAATTTTGCACATATCAGCTATGTATGACCTAATGGGGGGGCTCACGCAACATGATCCTACTATATATCTCCCTATGTCTGGTCCTAATCTAGACTAAGCCTTGGGTCACTCATAACCTAAGACTCCCAATGCCCTGCGCCTATGTGCCCCATTGGGACCTGACACCTACCATAGCCCCAGACATGGAGGCTTTATAACCTGTCTCCCCTTATGCTTTCAATCTTGATAGGTCCGTCATTTGATACCATAACTGAAATGTTGGCTCTTTGGCCCAATATCAGGTATTATGACACTTACCAGCCGCTTCCCCAGAAGCTTTCACCGCTCTAAGATGGCGCCCAAAGTGAGAAATCGGGCTGAACTGAATATCCTCTCACTAGAATAGCGCCCAATTTCTCATTTTCCTCTATTACCCACTGCCCATGAGGTTATATACACAGCGTTTAATTTATTTAGTTCCTTTTTAAGTTCCGTCTTGATACTTCCTGATGACACCACCCCCAGTCCTTTAAGATGGCACACGCCCTAAGGGACCAATACGGTCATACCTGACCCCTTAAGCAGGAATCACTACGCAGTGGAATTGTATTTAATGTCATCCACCTCCACGTGAGGCGCAGACCAGTTCTATTCCAAAGACTTAACGGTGGGAATTATGCCCAAGACTCTATAGGTAAGCTCCCCTTCTGGATACCTCTGTCTCCCTCATCCTAACAACCCACTTTTTCCACCTGTAGATCATTTTAAATCATACCCATATTTTCCCTTAGATTGACCCATGACCATAAGGATATTTTTTCTCAAGGGAGATACAAGCCCATAAGTAAGGGTAAGAGAACTTGACCTAGACGTCCCCAGGCGCATCCGAAGCACCGCTAATAGCTTTGTTACCTGCCACTCCTTGCAGCGACCCCCCACAGCACCGAAATAGACATTGCGTCCAGAAATCACTCCCAGTCACCATCACGCCGTCCCCATTCGCATGCATGCCGGGGTGACTCGCACCTCCCCATAAGGGATAGGGCGAGCCCAGTGCCCACACTGCTTGAAGAGACTCTAGTGCACTAATAACTTGGCACTGCTATGCTATCCCATAATGCTGTCCCTGCACAAACTTAGTCGCATGGTGTTTATTTATTTTTCCGATCCCAACTCGACCATGAAACATGCTTCTCCATCTTGCAATATAACTATACTACTCACTTCATATTATATATAATATTTGTCACAAATGCATACATAACCTGCCTCACCCATGTTTAAATGTCGCTCTCTCCGATAACAAAATGCCACATGATGATCCGCATATATCACAATGATGCACCACGCTGCACTGTGTAATATCTTACCTAGCTCTCTTTTTCACCATTGTGCATATCCTCCTCCCCCCACCCTCCTTCCCTCTTCATGAACTGTCTGCGATGTCTACATTGATAACATTCTTCACGCACTATGGCCAATTCCCCTAACTCCTTTAAAAAAATGAAACTATCTCAAATACAAACACCCGCTCGCTTTGATCCTGTCAAAATATTTCGAAGGCGCGTAATGATTTGAGTACGTACTGTCGATTTGAACTATAATGACTATCATTACTCTGTGACTTTTCCTAAACTCTTACTGATCTTCGTACTGCTCCTCTGCGTATCCTTACGGGTCGATTCTTTTTGTGCCCTTGACATGATTAAACCTTCCTCGATATCCTATACATATCAAACTGCTCTTATGTGCATATTATGAGTTGTCATCATACTATGGTCCCCTACTGCATGTGATGATAACGATACCATTTCTTGCTTTATTAACTTCTGCACCTGTTGCTTGCACTCACTCGTAATTAGTTTCTTGTACTGTTGTGTGTCCGTTTTTGATTATGTTGTGTTTCAACTTTATTTTATATTCCTCATTTTCCCCTTATGGATATGTGCCCCTGTCTAATGCTATGTGGCACTGTGCACTGGCCCTACATGTCAATGTCTTATGTGTATATGTATAGCCCTGAGGAAGCCCCAGGCTGGATGGACATGTAAAGGGGCGAAACACGTGTTGGCTGTTTGTCACCTCCTTGCAATCCAACTCAGAATTCTCCAATGAGTTACATTACCTCTATATAAAGAATTTTCACCATGAAACCAGCGTACTGGAATTTTTCTGGAATAAAACCATTACCCTGACTTGTCCAGACAACTCTTTTTTGACATTCCCATGGGTGTAGCATCCAGAAAACTCCAGATCCACCCAGAAACAGCCCAACATTGATTTTATGACTTGCATACCACCAGGCGATATATCTGATGGCAATAACATTTTGTTGGGCCATCTCCACTTGACTATGGTTTGTCCAATAATGTATATCACTCACAAGAGTCTACGATGACAGTGAAATTTTTCCCATCTATAGTAATATTACAAGACGGATATTCTCTATTTGATTTTCCGTCGCTTATACTAAATATAGTAATTTTGTTTATGTTTATGTTTACAAGTTTTATAAAGCCGAGCCACTACTCTAAGTGTGTCTCGGTGCTAAAGAAGGTACAAATCTCACAGAGATCACAGTAGTTAGTACGCAGTGCTGAACAACCTAGTGGCGAGCAATTTTTTAAAAAACAGAATATCCTGCGTAGCTCACAACTGCTGTGGAAGGGAATTACAGATAAAAGTAGAAACTGCCACCCCATCTTTTCCAGTATTAGGAATCTGATCAAAATTGCCTCCATTAGTCACACTGACATCACCATCTTGTTTGACGTTTACTTTCATAGTGCTAAATCTACATACCCTATTGAAATGCCCTTTCTTATTGCATTTTGGAACATACCTTACATGCTGCTGGAAAATATCTGGAGTTGCCTATACATAATGCACTGCCACATCTACAACACAAAATTGCGACTTTTTATAGTAATTTTTGTACTGTTTCGTTTTCCCCCCCCATTTCTTATCGCTACATGGACCTCATTATCCAGACTAACTCTGATTTCCTGTACAAATTTCCCAGAGTTCTCGATGGCTTTTGCAATATATATAGCAGCATTGAGGGTCACACCTGTGCTAGTCCATAACTGGAGAACCGCAGCCTTAAGGCCCGGTGGCGCAGGGTACGTCTAAAATCCCCGGGATTCACCTGCCTTGTCAAATACAGAGACATGGACTCTTCGTCTGGCGTAGAAGATGGTATTTATTAGCTGCAGCTAGTACAGTGGTCTTAGAAGTCGTCAGTATAACGAGGTTCAAAAGAGACTGCCACTTAACTCCGTGGCGCACAGGTTTATATATGGTACAATACAATGCAAAATACGATCACACAAGAGCAGGAGACATAAACAAATGTTACAAACAATGCCTTAAGCCCAAAGTAACTCAAGTTTCCCGGTTGTGTTTGTTACGCGACCCCTTGTGTAAATTATCGAGTGAATCCACACAATTCAATTTACAAGCAGAGAAAACACAGCTGTATGTGTTAGAAGAACAGTCGTGAAACAGGAGAATACATGAGACATATAGCGAAGGACGGCAGATAAGATAACCTGGAGGAAAGAATGGTGTGAGCCAACAAATAGTCCGGACGGGGATTTTATCAGCTCAGACAGGAATTAGTGTACTCGGCCAGACCCTGACACCCATAAGTAAACATGAGCAAAGAAGCCACCTGACACGTGAAGGTGCAGGAAAACGACAAAAACATCGCGTTCGCCGCGCTGCCTGAGTGAGGGCAACACAAGATGGCGGCGATTACAAAATGGAGGCTGAACACGAACGAATTCGTAATTTACAGAACCTCAGACCCTCCTTTTGCCATTACTCGGGCAAAAACAAACCAACTAACGCTAATCTGAGTCGGAATCAGCATCGATGTTCATAAAGTCCTCAAGCTGTTGCTGCACCATCATCCTAATGTTCTCTGTCCTCTGAGTTACAGGACGTAGGACACATAAAGTAGCCAATAGGCCACATACTGCGGGACCACATTGAACACAGAGACAACAAGAAAATATGATGGCCAAAATTGCTCCCAGGAATGTCAAGATCTTCCATCCCCATGTCGACAGTATTCTCCAAAACCATCCCATAAAAGACCAATCTCCTTCGTCCTGATGAATCGACTCGGAGATGGTATGTAATTTGGAAATGGCTTGGTATACTGCCGGAGCCTCATCTGGAATATAAATGCAGCAACTAGATCCGATCAAATTACAGACACCTCCTCGGTCTGCCAGGATCACATCTAACGCAATTCGATTTTGCAACGTCATAAGACGATCAGCCTGAAGCTCTGCTGTAATGTTACCTATTGCGCCTACAGTAACATTAATAGTGGTCTCGACCACTCGAACCAATTGCCTGATGTGTCTGCTGTTTATCATCGGGCCCCAGAAGGGAAGAAATCCCTTGAGGAAATCCCCTCCTTCCTGGGCCGCAGTGTACTTGGCATCAAATATCCCTCGACTATATCTAATTTTATGGTGGTCTGATGGAGCCGAATACGTAGGGGGAAGAAGGAAGGCTACATAACAAGTTCCAGAAAAGTTGGAAGGGAGCCAGGTGTAAGCTCTGTCCTTACACACAAAATATGTTCCCTGAGACGGAACCAATGGAGGGAAATCGGGGGACGAGAAAATGTAGGTGTGTAAACAATTCTGCTTGTTATCAGTTTTCTTACTGTTGACTTGGCGACAAAGATTACCTTGATGTGGTACAGTCCATACTGGGGAGGACTCACCCTTTTTAGTTTTGTCACCAAGACCAGAGACATAATGGGTAACATTCCATCCTTCATAAGCTCTCTTCTCATCCAGCGGAATTTTTCCCTTTTCTACAATTTTAGCCATCACCACTATACCCTTGATCAAAGAGCTGTGGCTAAAATCCAATGCAGTCCCAGAAGTTTTTACAGGATTTCTAAGTCTGTTGTGGTATGCAGCCAAAAACATAGTCAGGTAAGCCCAAGCTGAACCTTCATATGAAAAAGGGAGGACCAGATAAGGCATTCCTTCTGTGTATTATGTGGAATAAGACCGCACACCCAACAGTCTGTCATATTAATGGCCAACTGGTGTTGGTGCAATAACTGGATAAACGTATTATTCATATATTCAGCTCTCCTTATCTGTTCATGAGGGGGTAGAGTATGCATTTTATGTGAAAAGACAGAAAGACGAGAAGGCAAAGAAGTAGTAGAATTAACAGCATTTCTCGGGTGTAAAATATGAACGATCCAACCTATGCAGGTTATTAAAATACACAAAAACATAAAAATACATAAAGTTACGCCAAATTGACTACGCAATGATTTGCAATATTTCGATCTCATTTCTTGTTTTCTATTTTCCCTACCTATGGTTGTCGTACCATCCATCTTTATCTAAAAAAAATTGTTGCTCACGGCAATCTTCTTCAATCACTCAGCTATGTACTTCTGTATATCCTGAGGCGCTAGCCACTTACTAAAAGAACAAAAACCAGGTTACAGTCTGAGTCTCCTACTGTGACCCTGCGAAGGAGACGGATGGCACATCTAATACTAAAATATCGCATACAAAAAAAACAACAAGAAGGCAAGAGATCAATACATATATAAAAAAGAATATCTTTTGAATAATACATTTTTTTTTCAAAATATTCAGTTTTTCTTGTCAGCTCTCGACCTTAAGTTGTAGCGAGTTTTGCTCGGCACTGTCTGATCCTTAAACAATGTCTTTGGATCTGTAGTGTCTATTCGAAGGTGCGCAGGCACAGCAGCTTGAAGAATGTCGTTGTCTGCTTTTTCAGATTGAGTTCCATAGATTTGAGCATTACTGAAGGGCGCAAAACAAGGGACGGCTGCAGTATCCGATTCTCTCATACCACTGTGAATCCACTGATCGAAGGGTAATGGTAACGGCACTTTTTTACAGTGCACACCATGCACCCAGTTTCGTTTACCGACCACTTTCACAGCCGTGTGGGTGACGAGCAAAACCTGCGTAGGTGTAGACCAATGAGGCTCCAAGTTCCTTGTTCGTTGGAAGTTTTTGATGCAGACCCAGTCACCAGGTAGGATGGTGTGACCTGGGTACGTGGAGGCCTCTGGCAGAGCACTTTGTACCTGTTGACGAATGATACTTAATTTAGTAGTCAAATCATGCAATTAATCGATTAACAGAGGGTATGGTATATCAGAATATTTATTGGAGCGAGGGACACCCCAAACATTAGCTGGGCTTCCAAATACCACTTCATATGGGCTAAGTCCCATATGAGAGTGTACGGTAGTTCTGGTTGACAAAAGAGCTAGGAGCAAAGCATCTGGCCAAGCAAGACCCGTACTGGCTTGAATCTTAGCTAGTTTAAGCTTGAGTGTACCATTATAGCACTCAACCAAACCTGCTGACTGTGGATGGTTTGCCGCGTGAAATTTTTGCCTGATTCCAAGACCAGAGCATACTTTCTGCATAATTTGACCCACAAATTCACTTCCATTGTCACTCCAGACAATTCGCGGCAAACCAAATCTGGGGAAGAACTCTTTAATCAACACTTTAGCAGTTGACAAAGCAGTGTTATCTTTCAAGGGGTAGGCCTCTATCCAACGGGAAAAGGCACATACCACCACCAGAACATACTTAAGATTGTTGCATCGATCCATATGAATGTAATCGATCTTCAACACTTCAAAAGGATATGACGGGGGAGCAAAACGACCTGCTGGAGTTGGGGTACCCTTTCCTGGGTTATGCATTAGACAAACAATACAATGGTTAACCACGTTCTCTGCACATTTTGGAATTCCTTCATTCTGCCATACAGGAGCCAAAAGTTTACAAATGCCTTTTGCATTAATGTGGGCTGGACCATGAGCCATAGTTACAACCGGCAATACATAAGCGTCCGGTAATAACCATCGCTGATGTTCTGACAATTCCGTCCAACAACCCGACAAGTCCAGCATTCCTGTACTTTCTTCCCATGTTCTTAATTCTTTCTCAGTTGCTTCTCCCTGAATCGTTTTCACACTCTGAATCGTGTCTTCACACATTCCAACTTCCCTAACCCAATTTGCAGGACCTGCCACATACATTCGACTAGCTGTATTTCTAGCTGTAGCTTGCTACTTCATCTGCAAACCCATTTCCACGACCAACATCATCTGTAATTTTCTTATGTGCGCTGCACTTTATGATTGCTATCTGTGCAGGTAAGGTAAGTGACTCAAGAAGTTCGGTCACTAATTGACCATGCTGAATTTTTGTCCCGTGGGAGGTAAAGAATCCTCTCTCCCTCAATAATCTGCCAAAACTATGGGCAACGCCAAGAGCATACTGGCTGTCCGTGTACACATTCACTCTCTTTCCCTTTGCCAACACACATGCTCTAGTCAAGGCTATTAATTCGGCTGCTTGGGCTGAATTATGTCCAATGCGTGCCGTCTCAACAATAGTGCACAAGGTAGTAACAGTATAAGCAGAAGTAGTTTCACCATTTGGAAGCTTAAACAAGAACTGTCCACCCATAGGGTCCCATCCGGATCCTTGAGCGGAGTGTCCTTCAAATCAATCCTACCCTTCGTCTCTTCTTCAATTCGGAGAAAACAATCATGTTTTTCTTGAACATCTTTCTCGTCTGGCAGTGGCAACAGTGTAGCTGGATTTAACGTGTTACATCTTTTGATGTACACATGACTCGCTAGGAGCGTCAGCTCATATCCAGACAAATGAGCACTCGTAAGATGCTGTGTTCTGGTTCTGTTCAACAAGGTATCCACTGCATGTGGGACCATAACAACGAGTGTGTTATCCAACACTAATCCGACAGATTGTCTGATAGAAATCGCTGCAGCTGCCGTAGCTCTAAGACAACTAGGCAAAGCTATAGCTACTGGGTCTAATGTAGCGGAGAAATAGGCACATGGCCTCTGTTTATCTCCAAATAATTGTGTCAAAACTGATAATGCGCAACCCTCTCTCTCATGAACATACAATGTAAAGGACTTGCTATAATCTGGGGTACCCAACACAGGAGCAGAACATAGAGCTGTACGTAGGTCAACAAAGCTTTTCTGGCATTCATCCGTCCAAGGGAGCGGATGTGGCGTATCCTTCAACGTTAATGCCAACAATGGTTTAGCCAAAAGTGAAAAATTAGGAATCCATTGTCTACAGTAGGAAGTAATACCCAAAAAGGAACGTACTTCTCTCTGCGTGGTGGGTACAGACATCTGTGAAATAGCATGAATGCGTTCTGGGGTCAATCGCCTTCCCTCCTTCGACAAGAGATGACCGAGATAGGTAACCTCTTGGCGGGCATATTGCAACTTAGAGGGAGACACCTTATGTTGTAGAGCAGACAAATGATGCAGCAATGCAACAGTCACTTCCTTACACACGTCTTCCGTATCAGCAGCCACCAGCAAATCATCCACATACTGAATAAGTGTAGCGTCAGGAGGCAAAGAAAGAGCATCACGTTGTGATTTAAGAGCCTTGCTATAGATAGAGGGGCTTTCACAATAGCCTTGGGGAGCTCTCTTAAATCTAAAACTTTGACCTCCGAGAGAGAAACCAAAGATATCCCTACTTTCTTCAGCAATAGGAATACTAAAGAAAGCATTTTTGAGATCAATAACCGAAAACCAGGCTGTCGAAGCAGGAATCATTGTCAACAAAGCTGTAATGTCCGGAACAACAGGAAACTGTGGCACCACAATTTTATTGACTTCTCTAAGGTCAATAACAAATCGATAGTTAGGAGGCTGTGAAGGATCAGTTCTTTTAAGGGGTTCCATGATGAAATATCGATTACAAAAACACCGACCAACAAAAATATTGTCACAAAATCATCGTCTACAAAAATATCGTCACCATATACTTAAACAAGGATTTATACAAATATCGATAATTTTTTATCGACTACATTAATATCGTTTACTATTATATCGAGTACATAAATATCGACTACTACATTATCGACAATCCTTGAAATAACATTACCATCTACACTAATATCGATAACACAAATATCGAGTAACTTAGTACCTAATTAAATATACTAAAAATATCGCCTTCCTCTCTATAACATTAAATACACAATACCTTCAACTAATTATCTTTTTTATTATTATTTAAATTATAAAAAAGCCTTTCAAACATATATGTATATACTATATATTTTAAATATTAATATATAATATTTAAATAAACATTACTAATATAAACGTAACCAAAAATTATTATACACTCATTTTCGATTCGTTTTATTAAGATTTAACATATATTAACATTTTTAACATTATTAACTATTATAATAAAACACATACAAAACATTTTCTAATATAAAGTAGAACAAAATAATTATTACTACAGGCTCATTACAAAATAACGGTTTTCAAATTCAAACTAAGGTTCTCATCCAATGATTTTAAAATACATGTAATTGAACCAATCAAAATGAACAATTACTTAACTCACTACTATAAAAACAATTACATAGTTAACGAAAATTACCATTTTTGGCCCAAACTTGGAGAAAAACGGTTACTTTGCTGAAGAGAAGAGAATACACACCTACAACAACGACTACAACACAGTCTACTACAACTCAAGTAAGTGAACTCCCATTTTATGTAGCATAAAAAGATCACGAAAAGTAGCTAAACTCCCTGAACTAAAGAAATGCTCTCTCTTTTTTGTAAAATATAACTAAAACATCCTATCAAGAACAGCCACAATAAATTAATAAACAAAAATATGAACAGCCTTATCAACTTCTACTTAGAAAATGTTTAATTAACTAAGAATATAACAAACAGAAGTTCCAAATGACTTGATATGGTATAAGCTACAGATATCTCCAATTATAATAAATAACTAATATTAACTTTTTTTCCCAGACTATACAAACTTCATCCACCAATCTACAACTACACAAACAACATCTTCTACTAAATTAAGTAAGTATACCCACTGTGTCTATTAATAATCATAAAGTAGAAACAAACAAGTATCAAACTATATCATTAATTACTACTATTCTCTACCACAACTACAGGACATTAAACAGTGAAACTCTGAATATAAGAACTGAAAACATCTGATTAGCAGAAAAACAACATTGTAAGTACATTTTTAAATTTCTCATTTTAGCCTAGACATTTAAATAAATGTTTATCACTTGTACTAAATACACATATATATGTCTTCACAGATCTACCTTAGACATGGCAGAAGGAGCTACTTTTATAACTTCTCAAAAGGGGAAGATAATGCTCAGCTACATGGGTTATACCTACACCCAAGAAAGAGTCAAAGAGAAAAAAAACCATTGGAAATGTTGTAAATATTATTCAACTGCATGCTATGGTAGAGCAACTACTGTTGATAACACTGTTGTAAATGTACGTGAGCATAACCACCCACCCAATGTAACAGAAGTCGAAGTAAGAGAAGCACTAGAAACATTGAGAGAAGCTAGTACAGGCTCCCAAGAAACAAGCACCACTATTTTGAAAAATGTTTTAAGCAAAGTCCCAGAACATGTAACAGGACAGTTACCTTCAATCCCCAACTTGAAAAGATTAATAGCTAAAACTAAACGAGCTTCTGATCCAACTCCACCAGCACCTGAAACTTTCCAAGAGATTAAAATATATCCAGAATATACTATTACCCACAATGAAGATAAATTCTTAATGTATGATAATCAAAGTCATGATAAAAGAATTTTACTTTTTGCAACAAATAGCAATTTGCAAAAACAAAAATTGTGTGAAACATGGATGATGGACGGAACTTTTAAAGTTTGTCCCAAACCTTTCTATCAACTTTACACCATCCACGGTGAATACCAGGAAGCTAATATCCCTTTAATTTATACACTGCTGCCAAATAAAACAAATGCAACCTACGTAGAAATTTTAACAACTATCAAAGATTTTACTGATAATTACTATCCACAAAGAATCATAATAGACTTTGAAATAGCTATGATTCAAGCTATACTCAAAATAGATCCACACACTTCAATACAAGGGTGTTATTATCACTACAACCAAAGTATATGGAGACACTTACAAAAATCAGCTTTAAGCATTGAATATTCTACTAACAGTAACTTTGCTTACCAGATTAAAAAGTTAATAGCACTGGCATATGTGCCAACAACAGAAGTCACTAATCATTACAATTTATTACTTGACAGCCCTTTCTACCGCAGTAGTGAGAAAAAATTAACTCCCTTCTTAGACTATTTTGAAGACACCTGGGTGGGAAGATTACATCGTTCTGGTCACCGCAGACAACCTAAATTCCAAATTCCATGGTGGAAAGTGTATGCTAGTACTATAGCACAGAAAGCCAAAACCAACAACGCGGTAGAAGGATGGCATAATGCCTTCCAAGCCACAATAGGAAGAACACAACCAACACTTCATAAACTAATCCAAAGCATAAAAAAAGAGCAAAGCTACCAAGAACTAAGAATCGAGCAATTTCTATCAAAAATCGGGCCAAAACTAAGTAAACAAACATTAAATATGTACGAATACCTACAACAAAAAAACAGAATGTACCCAAGTATCCAAGGTCTAGAATACTTAGACCTAATTGCAAAATCTATCCTTTAACAAAATACAAATAAGAACGCATCAAACAATAAATAAAACAGACCATTTTTTTTTTTACTTAGTTAAATTATGTCATGTAAAAATAAATGTAATTTATTATTACAAGACATAATGGAACTAAATTTTAAAAAAATTAACTATTTTGCATAATCCACCCAAAAATAAAAAATAATAATAACTTATGGTTCTGCAGCTGTAGAATGTGTTGCAAGTAGATGATTTCAACACGAATACAACCAAAAGCAATCAACATCGTAAAAAATATCCCCACAAAATGCTAAAAATACAACTGTATAATAAGGGTCCAACGTAGCAATCCTCCGATTAACGGAACCATAAAAAACCCGAAAATAAATCACGAGAAAAAACGCTCCGAAATCCCGAAAAATAAGGAAATGTATTTAAACATTTCCCTGTATGTAAAAAAAAAAGAGATGAAATCCATCTGGTCACCAAAACAAACACCTGTAAATAAAGTACAAACAAAACCCACCCGCAATAAATACGAAACCCACAAAGCCTAAAAATAACATATAAAAGACAGTAAGATACATAAAGTAATACTTTAATACAATAGATTAACATGACATCCATATTAAATATCAATCAAAGTACGCTATCAATAACGTCCTTAAATAACACGTACTTTTCACATAAACAGTAAAATAAAACACATAGCAACACGTACACACTAAAACTAGCTCAATAATTTCTTAAATTTTACTTAAAAGTAATGAAAATTAAACTTACATTCACCAACACGAAGCAGCTCCCAACCGCGAGGTTCCGTTTTCTGAAATGACCCAAACAACGATGTAGATAGACTAAAAAGTGAAGTACACCACACAAAATGGCAGCATAATAAAAACAAAAATAGGACTTAATCCCCATTATAATAAAGAAAAAATGTGTTATGAATTGCAAATTATTTTCCATCAATTGTAATAATTTTCTAAATGTTTACAATAAACATATGAATAATGTTAAATATACAATATATTTTTTTAAATAATTATATATTAATAAATTATTGTATATTTAAAATATGTTTATTATTGTAAAATATTTATTTTAATTATATAAAAATGTGCACTATTTCATGTATATACTTTTGAAAATGGCAATTATATGTAAATTAATTAACATATTAATTTTAAAATAAAAAATTTAAAATTTAATATGCTAATTAATATAATATTACAATGTATATGTTACAAATACTGCAATGTAAAATGTGAAGATATAAAAAAATTGTGTAAAAAAATGTTTAAATGTTTCCATCTACAAAAGAAAGTAATAAAAAAAACTTCACAAGACTATATTACTATTGTACTTAATAAATGTTTTAACTTGTGATTAAAATGTTAAAATGTATAAAAAAATATATTTGTTTCTTTATAAAATTCATATTGAAAATATATTTGTAATAATAATTACAAATATAAAGAATATTTTTTTTTGTTATATAATTTTTTTTTTTAATTAACAAGTTTTAATAATGTTACTCCAAATCCAACATAACTCATTGAAAATGTTGCACAGTAAACCACAATAATTGACTATTCTAACTCCAAATCCAACATAACTCAGAGAAAGTGCTGGACAGAAAACCATAATAATTTACTATTCTAACTCCAATCCAACATAACTCAGGGAAAGTGCTGGACAGTAAACCATAATAATTTACTATTCTAACTCCAATCCAACATAACTCAGGGAAAGTGCTGGACAGTAAACCATAATAATTTACTATTCTAACTCCAATCCAACATAACTCAGGGAAAGTGCTGGACAGTAAACCATAATAATTTACTATTCTAACTCCAATCCAACATAAGTCAGGGAAAGTGCTCGACAGTAAACCATAATAATTTACTATTCTAACTCCAATCCAACATAACTCAGGGAAAGTGCTGGACAGTAAACCATAAAAATTTACTATTCTAACTCCAATCCAACATAACTCAGGGAAAGTGCTGGACAGTAAACCATAATAATTTACTATTCTAACTCCAATCCAACAAAACTCAGGGAAAGTGCTGGACAGTAAACCATAATAATTTACTATTTTAACTACAAATCTAACATAAGTCAGAGAAAGTGCTGGACAGTAAACCATAATAAATTACTATTCTAAATCCAATCCAAAATAACTCAGGGAAAGTGCTGGACAGTAAACCCTAATAATTTACTATTCTAACTCCAATCCAACATTACTCAGGGAAAGTGCTGGACAGTAAACCATAATAATTTACTATTCTAACTCCAATCCAACATAACTCAGGGAAAGTGCTGGACAGTAAACCATAATAATTTACTATTCTAACTCCAATCCAACAAAACTCAGGGAAAGTGCTGGACAGTAAATCATAATAATTTACTATTCTAACTCCAAATCTAACATAACTCAGGGAAAGTACTGGACTGTAAACCATAATAATTTACTATTCTAACTCCAATCCAACATAACTCAGAGAAAGTGCTGGACAGTAAACCATAATAATTTACTATTCTAACTCCAACCCAACATAACTCAGGTAAAGTGCTGGACAGTAAACCATAATAATTTACTATTCTAACTCCAATCCAACATGACTCAGGGAAAGTGCTGGACACTAAACCATAATAATTTACTATTCTAACTCCACATCTACCATAACTCAAGGAAAGTGCTGGACAGTAAACCATAATAATTTACTATTCTAACTCCAATCCAACAAAACTCAGGGAAAGTGCTGGACAGTGAACCATAATTATTTACTATTCTAACTCCAAATCCAACATAACTCTGGGAAAGTGCTGGACAGTAAACCATAATAATTTACTATTCTAACTCCAATCCAACATAACTCAGGGAAAGTGCTGGACAGTAAACCATAAAAATTTACTATTCTAACTTATTGAAAAATTGTATTTTTAATTTCACTACGAAGCCCTAAATCCAGCGCTCACTCGCTCTCACCTTTTAGCGCTTCAGCGCTCAGCTGACTTGATAGCTGCTTGCTGCCCCCAGCTCCTCGCTCACAGCCGCCATCACCTGCGGCGTGCGCGGTGACCACGCCCACTGGAGGCCACGCCCCCTTCTTTGTACTACTTAAGCCGCTGACGACTAGCGGTCAGGTAGCAACCCGTAACCCAGTCCTGAGGCGGAAAGCCGGGGCTGGAGGTACTCATTTGGTTTTAATAACTGTTCTTGCACCACGCTCGCTGTTGTGTGGTGTCACTTATTGAAAAATTGTATTTTTAATTTCACTACGAAGCCCTAAATCCAGCGCTCACTCGCTCTCACCTTTTAGCGCTTCAGCGCTCAGCTGACTTGATAGCTGCTTGCTGCCCCCAGCTCCTCGCTCACAGCCGCCATCACCTGCGGCGTGCGCGGTGACCACGCCCACTGGAGGCCACGCCCCCTTCTTTGTACTACTTAAGCCGCTGACGACTAGCGGTCAGGTAGCAACCCTTAACCCAGTCCTGAGGCGGAAAGCCGGGGCTGGAGGTACTCATTTGGTTTTAATAACTGTTCTTGCACCACGCTCGCTGTTGTGTGGTGTCACTTATTGAAAAATTGTATTTTTAATTTCACTACGAAGCCCTAAATCCAGCGCTCACTCGCTCTCACCTTTTAGCGCTTCAGCGCTCAGCTGACTTGATAGCTGCTCGCTGCCCCCAGCTCCTCGCTCACAGCCGCCATCACCTGCGGCGTGCGCGGTGACCACGCCCACTGGAGGCCACGCCCCCTTCTTTGTACTACTTAAGCCGCTGACGACTAGCGGTCAGGTAGCAACCCTTAACCCAGTCCTGAGGCGGAAAGCCGGGGCTGGAGGTACTCATTTGGTTTTAATAACTGTTCTTGCACCACGCTCGCTGTTGTGTGGTGTCACTTATTGAAAAATTGTATTTATAATTTCACTACGAAGCCCTAAATCCAGCGCTCACTCGCTCTCACCTTTTAGCGCTTCAGCGCTCAGCTGACTTGATAGCTGCTCGCTGCCCCCAGCTCCTCGCTCACAGCCGCCATCACCTGCGGCGTGCGCGGTGACCACGCCCACTGGAGGCCACGCCCCCTTCTTTGTACTACTTAAGCCGCTGACGACTAGCGGTCAGGTAGCAACCCTTAACCCAGTCCTGAGGCGGAAAGCCGGGGCTGGAGGTACTCATTTGGTTTTAATACCTGTTCTTGCACCACGCTCGCTGTTGTGTGGTGTCACTTATTGAAAAATTGTATTTTTAATTTCACTACGAAGCCCTAAATCCAGCGCTCACTCGCTCTCACCTTTTAGCGCTTCAGCGCTCAGCTGACTTGATAGCTGCTCGCTGCCCCCAGCTCCTCGCTCACAGCCGCCATCACCTGCGGCGTGCGCGGTGACCACGCCCACTGGAGGCCACGCCCCCTTCTTTGTACTACTTAAGCCGCTGACGACTAGCGGTCAGGTAGCAACCCTTAACCCAGTCCTGAGGCGGAAAGCCGGGGCTGGAGGTACTCATTTGGTTTTAATAACTGTTCTTGCACCACGCTCGCTGTTGTGTGGTGTCACTTATTGAAAAATTGTATTTTTAATTTCACTACGAAGCCCTAAATCCAGCGCTCACTCGCTCTCACCTTTTAGCGCTTCAGCGCTCAGCTGACTTGATAGCTGCTTGCTGCCCCCAGCTCCTCGCTCACAGCCGCCATCACCTGCGGCGTGCGCGGTGACCACGCCCACTGGAGGCCACGCCCCCTTCTTTATACTACTTAAGCCGCTGACGACTAGCGGTCAGGTAGCAACCCTTAACCCAGTCCTGAGGCGGAAAGCCGGGGCTGGAGGTACTCATTTGGTTTTAATAACTGTTCTTGCACCACGCTCGCTGTTGTGTGGTGTCACTTATTGAAAAATTGTATTTTTAATTTCACTACGAAGCCCTAAATCCAGCGCTCACTCGCTCTCACCTTTTAGCGCTTCAGCGCTCAGCTGACTTGATAGCTGCTCGCTGCCCCCAGCTCCTCGCTCACAGCCGCCATCACCTGCGGCGTGCACGGTGACCACGCCCACTGGAGGCCACGCCCCCTTCTTTGTACTACTTAAGCCGCTGACGACTAGCGGTCAGGTAGCAACCCTTAACCCAGTCCTGAGGCGGAAAGCCGGGGCTGGAGGTACTCATTTGGTTTTAATAACTGTTCTTGCACCACGCTCGCTGTTGTGTGGTGTCACTTATTGAAAAATTGTATTTTTAATTTCACTACGAAGCCCTAAATCCAGCGCTCACTCGCTCTCACCTTTTAGCGCTTCAGCGCTCAGCTGACTTGATAGCTGCTCGCTGCCCCCAGCTCCTCGCTCACAGCCGCCATCACCTGCGGCGTGCGCGGTGACCACGCCCACTGGAGGCCACGCCCCCTTCTTTGTACTACTTAAGCCGCTGACGACTAGCGGTCAGGTAGCAACCCTTAACCCAGTCCTGAGGCGGAAAGCCGGGGCTGGAGGTACTCATTTGGTTTTAATAACTGTTCTTGCACCACGCTCGCTGTTGTGTGGTGTCACTTATTGAAAAATTTTATTTTTAATTTCACTACGAAGCCCTAAATCCAGCGCTCACTCGCTCTCACCTTTTAGCGCTTCAGCGCTCAGCTGACTTGATAGCTGCTTGCTGCCCCCAGCTCCTCGCTCACAGCCGCCATCACCTGCGGCGTGCGCGGTGACCACGCCCACTGGAGGCCACGCCCCCTTCTTTGTACTACTTAAGCCGCTGACGACTAGCGGTCAGGTAGCAACCCTTAACCCAGTCCTGAGGCGGAAAGCCGGGGCTGGAGGTACTCATTTGGTTTTAATAACTGTTCTTGCACCACGCTCGCTGTTGTGTGGTGTCACTTATTGAAAAATTGTATTTTTAATTTCACTACGAAGCCCTAAATCCAGCGCTCACTCGCTCTCACCTTTTAGCGCTTCAGCGCTCAGCTGACTTGATAGCTGCTCGCTGCCCCCAGCTCCTCGCTCACAGCCGCCATCACCTGCGGCGTGCGTGGTGACCACGCCCACTGGAGGCCACGCCCCCTTCTTTGTACTACTTAAGCCGCTGACGACTAGCGGTCAGGTAGCAACCCTTAACCCAGTCCTGAGGCGGAAAGCCGGGGCTGGAGGTACTCATTTGGTTTTAATAACTGTTCTTGCACCACGCTCGCTGTTGTGTGGTGTCACTTATTGAAAAATTGTATTTTTAATTTCACTACGAAGCCCTAAATCCAGCGCTCACTCGCTCTCACCTTTTAGCGCTTCAGCGCTCAGCTGACTTGATAGCTGCTCGCTGCCCCCAGCTCCTCGCTCACAGCCGCCATCACCTGCGGCGTGCGCGGTGACCACGCCCACTGGAGGCCACACCCCCTTTCCCTGACCTTCAAATGTGCTTACAGAGGAAGCGCAGCGGATGAGCGCAGCGGGAGCGCCGTTTGCGCGCCGAAGGCGCGCCTAAGGCAAGCCCGTCTGCGCCCGTCCTCGCCAAGGCCTCGCCTCTCGCCAGACCCCCTGCCCAAAAATCATATGTATATGACAGCAATATACTATGGTCGCTCAACCTTGGCACTAGATGTAATATTATGGAGGGATGCATTGGTCGAACCGCCCTTCACTGTAAAAATTGTAATCTGGTCATACCTGACCCATGCCCTATCAGCCACAAAGAGAACAAAAGAAAGGAGACGTCACTTACCATCATGCAGCTGAATGTCAGATCTCTGGCCAAACACCATGCGGAGGTAAGAACTCTTCTAATGGACGAGAACCCAGACATTATGTTTCTGTGTGAAACCTGGCTTAAAGACGACCTAACTAGCATCCCTAATCTAGCAATACCGGATGGGTTCTCTATGACTTGCATCAATAGAGATTCAAGAGGAGGTGGCATTGCCGCCATCCATAGATCCTCCTTTACCTGCTCCTTTCAAAAGGAAAGTATTGCGGACAGCGAATGCGCTCGCTTCAAAATTTCCACAAGTCCCCATTGCACTCTTTCTGGCCTTTCTATTTACAGACCCCCGGGGCCTTCTACGAAATTCACTGAAGAGCTTACTGAAACAGCACACGCTATGATCACTGGCTCGGCCAACTTCACGATCTTAGGAGATCTCAATCTCCACCTAGACGATTTGTCGGATGCTAAAATCAGCAACTTCATTGCAGACCTAGCTGCCTTGCAGCTAATTCAGCTCGTCCGAACCCCCACACATGTCGCGGGCCATTTGCTTGACCCGGTATTTACTAACATACTAGAGGCCAAAGCTGACGACCCCAAACCCATGGCCTGGACGGACCACTCGTTAGTTACCCTCTCAATCCCGAACAACTCCCCTCCCGTAAAAAAGTCACCCACCTCGTGCCTAAAACGACCTTGGCACAAACTCCAACAATGTGATTTAGCGGTCAACCTAGGGGAACCTAACTTGGAGGATACAAACGACATTGAAACTTCATATGCGTCCTTCCAGGACTGGATCACCAAGGGACTGGATGCCATTATACCAGCCAAGTGGACAAAAGGGCGAAACAACCCTTCCAACCCCTGGTACGATGAGAACCTCAAAATGATGAGGAAGACTTGTAAAAAAGCAGAACGGCAATGGAGGAAGGAATACAAGCAGGAGGACAAAAACGCATACTTGGCCACTCTCAGAACATACCACAAGGCAATCCGGGCAGCCCGTGCTGCCTTCTACACTACTGAGATAAAAGCTAGCCCCAACCCCACGAAAACTATCTTCCAAATCGTGCAAAAATTGCAAAATGGAGATAAGCCGGCTTCTCACATCACCTCCAAGCAGCAATGTGAAGACCTAGCCACCTTCTTCACGGAAAAAGTGAAGAAAATTTACAACGCCTTCACCCAGGATAGTCCTGAGGACACCAGCCCCCCTAACGCCACCTTTGGAGACTCCAGGCTCACTTGCCTACCCGCTATTTCCGGTGAAGAACTTACCAAACTCTGTAAGAAAGTGAAATCTGGTGCCCCCACAGACCCGATGAGGCCAATTCACTTCCTGGGAGCTTTGGAATTCTTCCTCCCATCGCTGACCTCACTCCTTAATCTCTCATTTTCCACTGCCACGGTACCCACTTGCTGGAAACAGGCCTGGGTTACGCCGATTATAAAAAAAACTTCCCTTGACCCCTCTAAACCGGAGAACTACCGGCCCGTTTCACTGCTCCCATGGGTCGCAAAATTAGCGGAAGCCCACGCGAACAAAATTCTCAGTGATCACATGGCAAAAAACAACATCCTGGACCCCTCCCAACACGGGTTCAGGCCGGGCCATAGCACGGAATCCGCGCTTCTCACCTCTACGGAAAATTTACGGGAAATTATGGACACCGGTAAAAGTGCCGCGCTGATACTGCTCGATCTCAGCGCGGCCTTTGATACGGTCTCCCATGCCATCCTTCTTAAACGCCTTGAAAACATCGGGATCGTAGATTCGGCGCTTCAATGGTTCCGATCATTTCTAACCAACAGATCATTCAGAGTATCTGCCCCTCCATTTATCTCCCAACCCCAAGACATAGGACAAGGAGTCCCACAGGGCTCTGCCCTCAGTCCCTCCTTGTTTAACCTATATATGCAACCTTTGGCGGAGGTTGCCAAGACATGGGGCCTCACAATGGTGTCCTACGCCGATGACACTCAGTTGGTCATCAGCCTCAATGAGGCCCCCTCTCCCGAGGCCACTAGATTCAGGGATGGACTGACTGCCGTCGCGAAGTGGATGACAGCAAACTGCCTCCAACTTAACGGTGGCAAAACCGAGGTGCTGATTATGGGGAAAAACAGTGACAACTGGAATGACCTCTGGTGGCCCCAATCATTGGGCCCAGCACCCCTCCCGAAAACTCTAGCAAAAAATCTAGGAGTATGGCTGGACTCTACTCTTAGCTTCCAGTCGCACACCAAAAAAGTTGCCGCAACTTGCATTGGATTACTGAGAAGTCTCAACTCCATCTTAGGATACTTTGACTCCAAAACGCGACAACTTATCGTACAATCTACCATCTTGTCCAGGCTGGACTACGCGAGTGTCCTGCTGTTAGGAGCAAACAAAACTGAAATAAAGAGATTCCAACGGATCCAGAATTCGGCTGCAAGGGCTATAGTAGGTCTTCCTAGAAGGTGCTCAGCGAGAGCGACCATTCACAGACTTCATTGGCTACCCATCGAAACCCGCATCCGATTCAAGGCCCTCATATTCGCCTTTAAAATCCTGAAGAACGAAGGTCCAGAGCTCCTCCGTCCACTGTTGACCCCCTATATTCCCAAACGGAATCTCCGGTCCAAGGGGCAACATCTAGCCATGGTACCCCACATAAAGTTCTGCCGCATCGGAGGGCGTTCCTTCAAACTACTGGGGGCCAAGTTATGGAACTCCCTTCCCTTCCACATCCGATGCATCGACAATATGTTAGCCTTCCGCAAAGCGACCAAAACCCATCTCTTTCCCGCTTTGTAGGTCTCGTCTCTCGTTTCAGCTGGCTGTGTTATGGGTCTAGCGCCGGGACGCCCCGTTGCTGGGGCAGCTGTTTGCGCTTTACAAAACAGTTAACATAACATAACATAACTCCAATCCAACATAACTCAGGGAAAGTGCTGGACAGTAAACCATAATAATTTACTATTCTAACTCCAATCCAACAAAACTCAGGGAAAGTGCTGGACAGTAAACCATAATAATTTACTATTTTAACAACAAATCTAACATAAGTCAGAGAAAGTGCTGGACAGTAAACCATAATAAATTACTATTCTAAGTCCAATCCAAAATAACTCAGGGAAAGTGCTGGACAGTAAACCCTAATAATTTACTATTCTAACTCCAATCCAACATTACTCAGGGAAAGTGCTGGACAGTAAACCATAATAATTTACTATTCTTACTCCAATCCAACATAACTCAGGGAAAGTGCTGTACAGTAAACCATAATAATTTACTATTCTAACTCCAATCCAACAAAACTCAGGGAAAGTGCTGGACAGTAAATCATAATAATTTACTATTCTAACTCCAAATCTAACATAACTCAGGGAAAGTACTGGACAGTAAACCATAATAATTTACTATTCTAACTCCAATCCAACATAACTCAGAGAAAGTGCTAGACAGTAAACCATAATAATTTACTATTCTAACTCCAACCCAACATAACTCAGGTAAAGTGCTGGACAGTAAACCATAATAATTTACTATTCTAACTCCAATCCAACATGACTCAGGGAAAGTGCTGGACACTAAACCATAATAATTTACTATTCTAACTCCACATCTACCATAACTCAAGGAAAGTGCTGGACAGTAAACCATAATAATTTACTATTCTAACTCCAATCCAACAAAACTCAGGGAAAGTGCTGGACAGTGAACCATAATTATTTACTATTCTAACTCCAAATCCAACATAACTCTGGGAAAGTGCTGGACAGTAAACCATAATAATTTACTATTATAACTCCAATCCAACATAACTCAGGGAAAATGCTGGACAGTAAACCATAATCATTTACTATTCAAACTCCAAATCCAACATAACTCAGGGAAATTGTTGGATACTAAACCCTAACAATTTACTATTCTAACTCCAATCCAACATAAGTCAGGGAAAGTGCTGGACAGTAAACCATAATAATTTACTATTCTAACTCCAATCCAACATAAGTCAGGGAAAGTGCTGGACAGTAAACCATACTAATTTACTATTATAAATCCAATCCAACATAAGTCTGGGAAAGTGCGGGACACTAAATCATATTAATTTTCTATTCTAACTCCAAATCCAACATAACTCAGGGAAATTGCTGGACAGTAAACCATAACAATTTACTATTCTAACTCCAATCCAACATAACTCAGGGAAAGTGCTGGACAGTAAACCAAACTAATTTACTATTCTAATTCCAATCCTACATTACTCAAGGAAAGTACTGGACAGTAAAGCACAATTATTTATAAATCCTACTCACCCTTCACCCTATACAATCAACTAATAAATACTAAAACTTAATTTTTTATTTGTAAATATTTTTTTTAATATATTAAAATTTTGATCTTGAAAAATGTAATTTTGTTAATTTTTCAAATTTATTTTTGGTCAAAATTTAGTTATTATGACACATTAACAGACATTTTTAAATATTACTACCCACTCTTATCCATCATAATGCAAATTACCCACAAATAAAAGATTCACACACTAATTTTTTATTAAAAAATCATTTTATAGAATTTATTTCACATTTAAATTTCGCATTTAATTTTTTTTTTTTAATTTAACAACATTTTCACTTTTTTGAAAACATTCACACACATTATTATTATTTACTACCCAACCTTAGCATCTATATAACATACAACACACTAATAAAATATAACACACTTAACTTCATGCAAATTAAAATAGAAATTAAATTTCTATTTTCAAATTTCAAATTTCAATTTTCAAATTTCGAATTTCAAATTTTATATTGCGAATTTTTTATATAAATAAACACTCTAAATAAAGATTCACACACTTAATTTAATGTTAAAATATATTATATTATTTTCAAATTTTAAATTTCGATTTTCAAAAATCGAAATTTTATTTTAATTTAAAATGTATAAATATTAAATTAACAAAATTTAAATTACTACCCACCCTTATCCCCTATATAACCAACAACCCGCTACTAAATCTTTTACATACTTCATTAAAAATTTACATTTTTAATATCTAAATTATTTAAAATGTCTATTTTCTAATGTAAATATTCTTTTTCTATTTTTTTTCCAATTCTAAATTAATATTTACCCAACTTTTTTAAATTACTACCCACCCTTATCCCCTATAAAACCAATAACCCGCTCCTAAAGAATTTACTAATATTTTATATTTTTGAATAAAAAAAATTCGATTAATAATGACAATAGACATAAAATTACAAATAATTTAAAATAAAACATACATTTTTCAACATTTATGCAACACATCTAATTATAATAGCGATAATATGTACAACAATATTTCTCTCAACTATATTCTATACCACGATATTTTTATTTGTCGATATTTATGTTATTCTACAAAATCGATATTTACAACAACGATATTTTTTTTGACGATATTTTACAAAGTCGATATTCTTACCTCGATATTTATGCTAGTCGATATTATCCCGTCGATATTCCTGCTGTATACCCTTTTAAGGATCGGAAGAACAGGACTATTACATACATTTCCTCTCGTTTCTTCAACCACATCTTTCTGAATTAAATCATCAACAATTGCCAAAAGTGCTCTCTCCCCATCATTAGATATACGATATTGTGGAATGCGCGGCAGTTTTACATTTTCCTTCACTGTAACAACGTACGGTGGGATCGCAAGACAACCTACGTCATTCGGGCCTGTAGCCCAAAGACTTTCAGGAAGAGAAAGAATTCGGGTGGGAATTGATCTCGAGATAGATACATGGAAGACGTCAATTTCTTATCCAACGTTAAATGCACACCGGAAGGAGAACAATACAACGTTGCATGTAACCTTTTTAACAAATCCAAACCTAGCAAATTTTCACCGCAACCAGTTGTCAGAATAAGTGGAGCATTCAAATCATAGGGACCAATTGAAACAGGCAAGGGACAAGAAACCGGATTACGAACTGGGGCGCCAGAAAATCCTACAGAAGTATTTATTAAGCCAGACAAAGGTGCCCCAGGGAGTTTAGCATGCATAATAGAACTTCTCATTGCACCAGTATCCAAAAGAAACGGTTCCGAAAAACCCATAGTATTGATCGTGACATATGGCCCATTTTGATCTACTGGAATCGACACAACTCCCTCACTTCGTCCATGGCTGTCCTATTCAGTCGGAAAGTCATTAGTCCTATCATCGCAATATTCGTCATTATAATACTGCGTGGACTGAACTCTCTGTTGATCAAAATCTTTTGTAGTAGAGGGAACAGCAGAACGCTGTTCCTGAGAGGACACTCCTCGTCCTCTACCTCTAGATCCTGACTGAGAATTCCCGCGTCCTCGTGGAGCAGACATCCCATTATTACTCTGTAATGAAACCGGACAGCTATTCTTGAAATGTCCCTCTTCCCTACAGTACGCACATCCGGGCTTTTCGGTTAAACAGGATTGTTTCCAAATTATCTAGTATAGCGGAGTCAAAGCTACCATTTGGGGGCCATCTCAAAACTCCACTATTTTTCGTGTATCGGACCCATGTCTCGTTAAAGGTAATGGGACCAATACCATGTTTGGAATAGAGCTCATAAGTGGGATTTCCAACTGGAGAAATCGGACACGAATCTTACAACTGGGAATCCCTCGTACAACCTAAACAACAAATTCTTCTGAACTTACTTAACCCAGGCATCGTTACTCCTCTAGGTTATTCCCAAACAACAAGGGGTATAATTCAACAGAACAGTACTAACGTACTCACCCCTTTGCTTCAGTAATTGCAATAACTGAATCAAAACCCCCCCCAAAAAAAAACCAAAGGATTGTGGGAGCGACCCACCAAATACTTAACTAAGGATCGTCCTACACCAGCGAAGGTCCGTCTATCGTCTCGCTTTACCAAACATCATCAGAAGGGTCCAAGGCAGGGCGACAGTCAGGGAAGCAGTCTTCAGTAGCCGTTGGAAAGGAGTAGCCGTGCTGTGGGTACGAGCGTCGGTCCACTTGCGACATACAGGGGTCGATCACGTGGTGCGCGTCCTCCAGAATTTTCTTGCGGGGCTCCTCACGACCCTCGGGCTTAACCTCTACCTCTGAAGTCGCCCCACGCTGGGCGCCAGGTGGGGAACCGCAGCCTTAATGCCCGGTGGCGCAGGGTACGCCTAAAATCCCCGGGATTCACCTGCCTTGTCAAATACAGAGACACCGACTCTTCGTCTGGCGTAGAAGATGGTATTTATTAGCTGCAGCTAGTACAGTGGTCTTAGAAGTCGTCAGTATAACGAGGTTCAAAAGAGACTGCCACTTAACTCCGTGGCGCACAGGTTTATATATGGTACAATACAATGCAAAATACGATCACACAAGAGCAGGAGACATAAACAAATGTTACAAACAATGCCTTAAGCCCAAAGTAACTCAAGTTTCCCGGTTGTGTTTGTTACTCGACCCCTTGTGTAAATTATCGAGTGAATCCACACAATTCAATTTACAAGCAGAGAAAACACAGCTGTATGTGTTAGAAGAACAGTCGTGAAACAGGAGAATACATGAGACATATAGCGAAGGACAGCAGATAAGATAACCTGGAGGAAAGAATGGTGTGAGCCAACAAATAGTCCGGACGGGCATTTTATCAGCTCAGACAGGAATTAGTGTACTCGGCCAGACCCTGACACCCATAAGTAAACATGAGCAAAGAAGCCACCTGACACGTGAAGGTGCAGGAAAACGACAAAATCATCACGTTCGCCGCGCTGCCTGAGTGAGGGCAACACAAGATGGCGGCGATTACAAAATGGAGGCTGAACACAAACGAATTCGTAATTTACAGAACCTCAGAACCTTTCGTGAATTTGTTTGCTTTTTGTTCTCATTAAAATCTGGTTTCTAAGCACTTGTTCATAGATTATGTGTTCAAATTCCCTGGTTAAAGCTAAGGATCTCAAAGCAGATATGTGCTCTTATATAGACTCATCCACTCCTTGCTTTCGGGAGTAGAATTTAAACCTTTCAATGCCCATATTAGTTTTTTTTACCATACTGTATACACATCTGTTTGGAGGCATGCTGGTACATGTCAATATTGCCAGGATCAATTGAAACAGGTTCTTATATTCCTTCGAACCACAACCCTCAAAACAATGTTTTAACAGGACCGCTTTCCTTTCAGGCCCACAATTATCTCCCTCCAGAACATCAACATGAGCCAAAAACACTGCCTCCCATGTTTTCCAGTCCATAAGTGGTTCGCCAGACACAGCAAGAAATGAAGGTGGTTTTACAATCCCTGACATTATGCAAACAAATTAACAGAGTAATTGTTTTACAATTCAAATATCAATATTATACTAAAATTAGTATTATAAAACACAACAAAAGTAGTTACTGTCGTATTATATTACAAGTGGGTGTGCACATCACAATGATATGTAATGTGCCAGGAGCAGAATCCTCGTCCTGAGTTGAGTACTGGTCCATTACAGTCCAAAGTTTTTTTATGGATAAAATGCAGTCCTCTATTGCACTGAGAATGGTGAAATATCTGGAAAGCACAATTTGCTTGCTTAAATACTACGCCAAGGTAAAATATCCAATGAATTCCGAAGCATCACAACCTAATGCGCTGTGTCGAAGATAACAGGCGGTATCAAAAGGGTTAATACCTCAGGACACGCATCCAATGGAAATGCAGAACTGCCCTGTTCCCAATGGATGTATGCACCTGTGAATCACTTGTCATGCAACTGACGTACTGAGCCAATTACCGTGCCACAGAGTGTGGATGCCCAATGCGGCTCAACCTCAGCTAAACCAAAGGCCAATCTCCGGCTGGCAGAATGCAGCTGAAAATGATTTGCTCAATCTCTGTACTCTGACTCCTCCTTGGTCTCAACTGCTCCCTGCACTATGTTCCACGAAAGACTCCTGAAATCCACGTCATGGAAAACCCTGCTTGTCGCCAGTGTAGGAAAGATGGTGAGTTATCAGAACAAACTCCATATAGAGGTCAAGCGTTACAGAAGGTATGCAGTTTATTCTCTCCCAGTTTCCCGCTAGTGACCATTCACGATCACCCGCATTAAGATATCTCACAGGGAGGTGTTCTGGAGTAAGATTTTCCTCTCTTGCCAACTTAACGTTGACGAGTGAGAGAAAAAACTCAGCACCGCAGAGTTTTTCAGAACTCTGATGCATATTATCAAGCATGCCGTTAACATCATCGCCGCTTTAGCGCCAGAAAACTGCTGCTAAAAAGGCGATAATGGGCTTGATAATACGCCGTAGAGAATTCCCATAGAAGCCCATGTTCACACATGGATGATCAACTAGATCGGCATGGTGCCTCTATAAACCTACAAGGCACGAGCCACAATGGTGCTAAGGGTAATCACAACTAACAATTATTTAGTGGACGTCTGGACAAAAACATATCCACACAGCCGGGGGGGATACCTGTATTTCAGTCTATCACAATACCTGGTCTAGATTAGACTTCTGGTTGGTGTCCAGAGATGTTCAGACCTGGCTTACAACGGTGTTTGATCTACCACACACCCTTTTTGATCACGACCCAGCCCTCCTAACTTTGCAGATTCCACAGCAGCTCCTTGAGCTTTCTCTTGGCTCCTACTGCCGGATGCATTGTTAGTTATGGTGTTCAGAGAGGAAATTAGAAAATAAATCATAGAGTATTTTGTGCACAATACGGTCTGTGTGGAATAACCATTTACACTGTGGGAGGCATTCAATGTGGTGGTGACGGAAGCATGCATCGCAAAGCAATCTGGAGTATTGCGGGCTATAGGGGGAACTCTAGCAGTGCTGGAGGGGACATCCGAACTATGGAGGAACAACCTTACCCTTCTAATGATCCGGAAGTTCTGGCCAATATTAGAGACAAGCTCAGAATTTCAGAAGGAAGGCCTTCATAAGACTTGCTTTTTACACTGGCATATTCAGGCTAGATGATATCAGGAGGGTGACCGTCTGAGCAAAACACTTTCTATCTTGCTGCACACACCTAGAACTTTATCTTAAATTACTGAACTGATGAATGCTGAATCTAGCCTAGCTTGCTCCCCAGAAGCACTGCTTGTTGTTATTTTATCATTCCATGTTAACTTATACTCCACACCTCCGACACAGGATGTGACTGACCTGACTGAACTGTGCAGCTTAAACAGGCACCCGAGCCTATCTCGATGAGCCTCTCACCACCGAAGAGTTTGTGCTGGTCATACAATGCCTACCTGGGGATAAGGTACCTGGTTTATATGGGCTCACTACTACATTCTATAAGGAATATGCTTCTTTATTAGCCCCACATCGTCTTGCCATGTTTCAAGATTCTTTGATCACAGGGGTCCTGTGACCTTTCCTATGGTAGGCTGTGATCATTACACACCTCAAACCCGAAAACATGTCAACCTCTGTGATTCATATCTTCCTCTTTCCTTAATTAATGTCGGTAAAATAATTCATGCCAAGGTCCTTGCAAATAGACTACAGTCGCTTTTATCTATGAATGATCTTATGCCTGGATCAATCTGGTCAACGTCCCACAATTTACATATGTTATTTGCGGTAATGCATCACATTTTCTGTGTAGCTGCTCTGCTTGACGCCACCAAGGCATTCGATTCATTGGAGTGGACGTACCTTTTTCCTCTCCTGACCTGGCTCAGCTTTAGCCCCATTTTTTATCAAACAAATATGCCTACTTTACACACTCCCTCTTGCTCGGGTGCTTCCAATACCCGGGGCATGCGCCAAGGATGCCCATTGTGGCCGCTGCTGTTTGCCATCGGGATGGAACTACTCCCGGTGAGACTACGCCAACATAACGCAAGCAGGGGTATTTGCTTTGCCAAAACAAGGCTTTGGAATTCCAATATATGCAGATGATATCACACTGTACGCCTGTGATCCTGAAAAGAACCTTGCTCCACTGGCGTGTGAAGTGATCCGCTATTGTAGTTTCTCAGGCATACATATATATTGGGACAAATCCCTATTTTTCCCTCTCACCGAACACCACAATTTTCAACTGAATATGCACTGAAGTGGATGGACAGCCCAGTTAAATATTTGGGAATATGACTCAGCCGTGATACGGAGGAATTGTGGAGTACGAACTGCGGCTGGGCTGTAAACGGTTGGAGGAGAGAACAACTATTTGGTCCATCTTGTCCCTATCACGAGCCGGACGAATTGCAATAATGAAAATGATAGTCCTCCTTATAATCCTTTACTTATTTGCTAATATTCCACTCACACCTCAATTCTTTAAGTGCCTACGATCCTGTATGATTACCTTAATATGGGCAGGTAAACAACCTAGAATATCATGGGAACTCCTCAACCTCCCGCTGACACAAGACGGAATGGGTGCTCTGGATCTGACACTGTATGCCGACGGTGCCCAAGCCCAGGGCCGGACTGGCTACCGGGCGTTTTGGCATGCTGCTGAGCTGGGGGCTGATGTCACTGCGGTGGGGGCTAATTTTGTTGATGGAGACATGCGTGTGCTTTGAAATAAACAAATCAAAAAGGATTTTGTTCAGCACACGCAGGTCCCCATCAACGAAATCAGCCCCCAGCTCAGGAGCATGCCAAAGTACCTGGTAGCCAGTCCAGCCCTGCCAAAGCCCAATGTCTGCACTTCTGGCTGTACCCAACACCATATCTGCTCCACGAAACTGTTCAGGAGGACTGTGTCACCTCCTGCACACTGAGCACAGCACTTTACCAATCTTATAAGAACCCAGGGAGGGAGATACATTCTGCGGAATGTCTTCGATGGGCATGAGAGGGTTTGAGGAAATGAGCGAAACTCACACTTCTATATGCCTGTCTATCCCACTGGCTAACAACCCTCCATTACCCTCACTCTTAGGTGAAGGAGCAATTAGCTCACACATAAATACAAGCTGAAACTGGTCTCAGATCATATCCAGGTGGACAGTTCCTCATTGTTACAAGCTTTGGAGACCAGACCCTTCACGTTACTCGATACTCTATTATACTACCAGCTGTGGGCATCATGCTGTGCACTCCCTGATCCATTCACTGCCCTACCTCCAGCTCTCCCAGCATTGGAGCATATTCGCACAGATTCCTGTCCACATAAATGAATTATGTGCCTATATAATACTATGCATCGCTCCTCCCCAGTAACTGTCCCAAAATGTCTGGAGCAGTGGAAAGTGGATACCCTCCCTGCCCTCATAGACTCAAAGTGGCTCTTCTGCTGTAGACAGCTAGAACTCCTGTCCGCGACCTATCGCTTACAGCTAATTCATTTTATATGATTACATGGTATTTATCGCACCCTTTCTCAGCTGTTCCAAATGGGCTTGGTTCCTGATTCATACTGCCTGCGATGTGGGCCCCACAGGCTTAATTTCTCCATCTGGCCTGGCAGGGCCTAGAGTTTGCATCTTTCTGAGGGGACTTGTGCATGATATTCAAATGATCACAGGACAGGGGATATCATACTCGCCCCTTGTGGGTTTCTTGGGCTATGTTAAGGACACTCCACCTACATACCCTCGCTTCACCGCCATGTTGCTCCTACTGGCTAAATGCAGTGTGGCCCTGCACTGGGGCAGATGCCCCACTCCCATAATCAATGCATGGCTGCATGATTTCACCTATTGCCAAGAGCAGCTATACACCTTTTGGGAACTCATGCCCCTCAGATTCCGACCCAAAGACACATGGGAATCTCTTAGCCAGCAGGACTCTGACTCACCTATATCAGTGTCAACGCCATAGATGCCATACCTATTGCACCTCGACCACTGCCCTTGCAGATCAGGGACTATGGGCATTTCAAAGATGATGGAAGACCCCTCTCCGAAGCCCAACGGGAGAAAATATATAACTTGGGGGCATATTATCAAGCAACCGCGTTAAAATTATCGCCTCTGTAGCAGCAGGAAACTGCCGCTCAAACGGCAATAATGGGCTTGATAATATGCTGTAGAGAATTCCAACAGAATCTCATGTTAACACCAGTACATGGGCTTCTATTGGAATACTCAAGGGGATATTATCAAGCCCATTATCGCTGTTTTAGCCCCTAAAGTGGCGATAATTTCAACGCGGTTGCTTCATAATATGCCCCTTGGGACTGTAGAGGCGTGCTCCAATTGAAGTCACGCAAAGCTGCGCCAAATTGATTTTGAAGGTGAAGGAGACGGGGGTATATTATCAAGACATGCGATAAAAATATCGCCGTTTTAGCGGCAGAAAACTGCCGTTAAAACGGCGATAATGGGCTTGATAATATGCTCTATGGAATTCCAATTGAAGCCTGTGTTAAATGTGAAGGACATCTAACATAGGCTTCAATTGGAATTCCATAGAGCATATTATCAAGCCCATTATCGCCTGTCTTGATAATATGCCCCACGTTTTTTCTGGGGAACCGCAAGAAGACATTAATGTCGAAATCGAACATTGGTGATTTTTTCACCTTATTTCATTTCTGGCTCATAATCATTGTTAATTGCTCGCCAGACGGCTATATCATACTGAAATAAACACAAGGAACACCTTAATAATCACCACGATTTTTCGTGACAATAGATTCTGTGACTTCAATTGGAGCTTGCATTTACAGTCCAAGTTAAATATTTTTTCCCCTTAGAACTCAGAGACGGATCTCCCATCATCTTTGAAATACCCATTGTCCTGAAGAGGGTCTCATTGATTTGCCACAACGGAGTCCGAAATGTCAACGAACTGACCAATTTCCTCTAAAGTCATTGCTAAATACATTATTTACCGCCTAGTACTGCGTGCTGAACAGGCCAAAGTGTTATATATAGGATCTGGACATCTGATAGATTGTTACATGATCCTAAAGTTGTATATAATTTAACAATAACCGTTCTCAATGTATTGTGAGATTCATTTGTGTAAACCCCTATTTTCAATATATAAAAATTCACTTTTTCAATATAAAAAAAATGAATACACACACCTGTTTTAGTTTCCTGTGTTCTGGTTAAAATAATTTTGTTTTCTTGAATTGATTGCTAAATAAATTTCAATTAAGTTTTGATGTCTAAGCATGTCATATTGAATTGTACAAAAATCTTCATATACATGTTTAAATAAATCCCTTGCGGGCATTCTTACCTAGTATATTACATTGACCCAAGCTCTCAAGGGAATATTGGTTTGCCCTTCTCCTCTAAAAAACTTGCCGATCAAGGAGCGCGAACTGAACTATCTGTAATCTCCATTCGCCCCGCTGCTAAGGGGCCTTGCCTTGTAATCCTCAGCCTCGCTATTAACTCCTCTAAATGCTGTTTTGGTGGCACCTTACTGTATTATTATACTTCCATTGCCAGCACAGGTGGTTAATAATGGATCATGTAGGGGGGCGTGGCTTACGTGCCGACGCGAGATGGCGGCTCTCCCGTGAGCTCTGGAGAGCTACGAACTCCCGATGTGATTTTAGCCTGCTTTCTCCGTATTTGAGGCCGGACTTCCGTTTATTTATGCGGCGGAACCTCTGCGGCGACGATTGCTTCCAGTATTGAAGCTTCACACGCTGTTTCTGCAGACCTGCGAGCCTTTTCTCCTACAATGATATCGGGACGCGGGCGGCCGCCATTTTGAGCTGCAGAGCCCGCGTCGCTCCTCAAGGAATTACCGTTGCCTCAGGCTGCATCCAGAACTGTTCTTGCTTCATGCTTCACCTTATTGGCAACCCCGCATAAGGTATGGTGCACTCTCACCACTGGCTCCTCCCTCTAATACTTAACTTTTCTAAACATTAATTCTCCACCTGAATGAGTGACGACCGCCATTCCCCAAATTGTGTTGCAAGGGCATATTGAGTTCATACTTCTTTCAACCGCCGCAATGTGGTTCTTCAAAACTAGCTCTTACCCCTCAGTGCTTTCATGAACGCTTTGCGGTTATATTGTTTTCACCATCTATTGTGGATTTCCTCACCTTGCTAATTTGCGAAGTCTGACTGAACTACGTTCTCTCACTACATTGTATGAGGTTCACCTTGAGGTTCTGAAGTAGGGTATCTGAGTCATTTTACCCTTCATTTTTGAAGATTTTCTTCGCGCTTGCTGATTTTTTTGTGATACCTCTTTGCAACCAATATCCTTTTTATTCATTTTTCCTCTGTGTTCTTGGTGTGCCCCTATATTGGAATAATGACGCACGTCACGGGCAGCTTAAAGTCGTCGAACACAGGAACCACACCCAAGCGCCTTAAAAATGACCCCCCCTCTCCGATTCGCACCTCCCAGAATCCTATTCTGGACTCCATCCTTGAGGAGGTTCGGGGTCTCCAACCCTTTATGTCTGCCACCAATGAGAAACTCAAGCAGATTGAAGAGAGGTGGGTTGTTATGGAAGGCAAGGTCTTGAATCTGGAACAGCGTGTTAGTGATATTCAAGATGTCTCTACTAAGATACCCCTCATGGAAAAGGAAATACAACAGCTCAAACTACACGCAGAGGACCTTGAAAATCGCAATCGTAGAAACAACCTACGTATTTACGGAGTTCCGGAGAATCTTGAGGGGTCTGACATGGTGTCTTTCATTCGTCGGCTCCTGCATGAACTGCTAGAACTTCAACCGAGTGCTCATCCACTTAACATCCAGAGAGCTCATCGTCTCGGCCGGCCTACCTCTAACTCCTCAAAACCTCGGGGTATCATCCTCCTTTTCCTCGAATTCACTGAATTAATGACTGTTCTTAAAGCTGCCAGGCTCAAACGTCGCCTTGTATGGTCGGGTCATAACATCTTTATCTCTCAAGACTTGTCAAATGCCACCAATGCTCGCCGCAAGGAATTTCTGAATCTCCGCCCTCAGATGAGACAGTTAAACATTCAATATGGAATTCTACACCCTTGCCTCTGCAAAATTACCCATAATGGTCGTACTTGCACCTTTGATGATCCTCAGAAGCTGCACTAATTTTTGCAACTTGCCTCTACGACTAAGATGGATGTTACCACCTGATGCCTCCCATAGGCATCTTTTGTTCTTCCTTTTCTGCCAGCTTTCTGCTGTATTGTTGTACTGTTCCTAGCCTCAACATGTTCTCCTCCATTCTGTCGTGCCGTTCATGGCTTTTCTTTTCTTCTCTCCTGGCGTCCTGAGGGGGTCTGCTTCTCCTTCGGCGTCTCCTCGCTCCAGGTGTCTTGGTGTTTTCGTCCTTCTCAGATCTGGCATTCTTGCCTTGATCTGTCTACTTATGCCTCTTCCTTCTTATATCTCATTTCTTTCCTCCTTCTCGTCTCCCTTTTCTTCTTCTACCACTTTGTATTTTTGTTCAATATCTCTTTCCCTTCCTTTTCTTTTTTGATTGTTCTATTCCTTGATTTCTTTTTTCTGTTCCTTGTTAGTTTGTCGTTGGTACTTTTTGGCATGTTTCTTCGAATTAATGTACTTTTCTCGAATATTATTTCTATCTCTAATGTTTGTGTTCCTTATCTCTTTTATTTTAGTCATTCTCCTGCAGTGTGTTCGCCCCAGATGTTCGCCCCCCTCCTCACCTCCCATCATGTGTAATTTTGTCACGTGGAACGTTCGTGGTCTGGGTCACCCCGTCAAGCGTCAAAAGGTATTGTCTCACTTATCCAAGCTTAATTCACAGGTTGCCTTTCTTCAAGAGACCCATTGTACGGATTCTGAATCCTCTAAGCTCAAGAGACAATGGGTGGGTCAAGTAGTATATTCTCCTGCTATTAACAACAAGGGAGGTGTTGCAATTTTGTTTCACAAAGGTTTATGTGCCCAAATTCTCTCTTCCAAAGCTGATACTGAAGGTCGTTGGGTTCTGGCTAAAGTTGTTATCCAAAACAAAAGGCTGGTTTTTCTGAACATCTATGGCCCTACTCGCCCTTCTCCTGAATTTTGGAATGAGGTTAAAGTTCTCATTTCCTCTATTGACTGTCCCAATATTGTTATTTCTGGTGATTTTAACCAATTGTTGGATCCCTTCTCTGATAGACTCTCTTCCACTAAATTCCGTCCTGACAAAACTCATAAATGTTTCCAATCTGCCATCTCCTCCCGTCCCCTATATGATGTGTGGAAAACTTGTAATCCTGATACTTTGGAATACACGTTTTATTCAAATGTACATCATACTAGATCCAGGATTGATTATATTTTAGTCAGTAAATCTCTCCTCCCCACATTGCATAAATCTGAAATTGGTTCTATTTTTATCTCTGACCATGCCCCCGTCTTTGCAACCCTTGATCTTACCCTTACCTCTTCCAAATTCAGTCGTTGGAAATTCAACACCTTCCTTCTGTCAGATGCTGTCTTTATGAAAGAGGTTCAGAAGTTTATAGACAAATTTTTTACTTTTAATGTTCCTACGGACACATCAGTTCCTAATAATTGGGATGCCTTCAAGTCTGCCTTGAGAGCTTTTACAATCTCGTATGTCTCTAGAAAGAAGAAACTTAATACATCTAAATATTCGGAACAACTCGCTTCCATTAAGAAGCTGGAACATTTGTATTTCTCCTCTAAAGATTCTACTGCCCTCCATAATCTTATAAAAGCGAAATCCGTGCTGAATACAATAGCTACAACTGAAGCATGTAATACTTTATTGAAAATTAAATCTAAGTTTCATGGAGGTCAGAATAAGGCTGGTAAAATGTTGGCAAATTACCTAAAAATCAAATCTGAGCGTAAAACTGTAAAACTGTGGGCCCTATCCTGGACGATTCTACAAATTCATTAGTTACCTCTGACGAAGATATTGCAGAGGTTTTTCATACCTATTTTCATAATCTTTATACTGATGATACTCACCCCACAGATCAAAATGTATCCTCTTTTTTTGACAGTCTCCCCTCCCCTCCTACACTTCCTGATGAATTCGATCAATTAGAAAAGGATATCACATCTCAAGAAATTCTTCTAGCCATCAACTCCCTCAAAAAATCAAAGGCACCTGGCTGGCCCAGATGGATTGCCAATTGAGTTTTACTCTGCCCTCCATGCTATTTTTGTGTCTAAATTGCTACAACTGTTTAACTCTTTCATTGCTGATGCTAAGGCCTCTGGCTCTTTCTTGGATGCCCTCATCGTCATAATTCCCAAACCGGATAAAGATCATTCCCAATGTAAAAATTATCGCCCTATTTCTTTGATCAATTATGATTGTAAAATTTTTGCCAAAATCTTCGCATCCCGCCTTGATTCTATCATCCCACTCTTAATTAAAACGGACCAAGTTGGTTTTGTTAAAGGCCGACTTGCTGCTGATAATGCCCGTATGTTCGCTAATGTCATTTCCCATAGTAAACATTTTAAAGCCCCTCTAGCTGACTTATCCCTAGATGCGGAAAAGGCTTTTGACCGCATTAACTGGCAATTTATGTTTCGCACTTTACATTGGTTTGGTTTTGGTCCCTCTTTTATTTCCTTAGTCAAACTCCTTTACTCAGCTCCCCGTGCCAGCATTTTTGTCAATAACCAATTTTCCAGATTCTTTCCATTAGGTAGAGGAACGAGACAAGGGTGTCCCTTATCCCCGTTACTTTTCATACTCTGCCTTGAACCCTTTCTTGAGCGAATTCGCTCTAATCCCCAAATAACTGGTTTTATAATGTCCTCTGTTGAGACTAAATTGTCTGCTTATGCTGATGATATTTTAGTTTACCTGTCTAATCCTGTTACGTAACTTCCCCCTTTCCTAGACAAAGTCCTCCTTTACTCCTCAATTTCTGGATATAAACTTAATTTATCTAAAACTGAAGTACTACCTTTAAACTCTACTTGTTACCAATACATGTTTTCCTCCACTGACTTTGCATGGTGTCCCTCCAAAATTAAATACCTGGGCATTTGGTTCTCCCCTTCCCTTATTGACACTCTTAAAGCCATATTTGCATCCCTTAGTCAGAAAGTTCAATCCCTCCTCCAAAGTTGGTCCCCTTTATTTTTATCCTGGTGGGGCAGGCTAGATACCATCAAAAAAATGATTACGCCTCACATATTATATACTGTATCAATGCTCCCCATGAAAATTCCAAATTTCTATTTTACTCGTTTAAACTCCATTTGCTCCAAATTCCTGTGGAATAACAAGCACCCTCGTATTGCTTTACATAAAGTCATATGCCCTAAAATGGAAGGCGGGGTTCGTTTTCCTCATTTCAAGCTTTATCACTCATCATTTCTCATTAAGCAATCCTTTTCCTTAGCATTTGACTTCCATGAATCCCCGATTCCTAAATGGATTACCTTCGAACGGTCATTATTACAAGGTTTTCCATTCCAACACACTGTTTTTATGTCTAACTGCTCGTTTTTATCTAAACATACAGTTTTGAAATACTCACAAACTCTACTGCATGATACTTTTGCTAAAGATTTGTCTTCACTCCAATGTTTTTTGTCATCTTGTGTCTGGTATAACAAATTCCTGAAATATAAGAGCAGATCTTTCTACTACAAATACTGGAAAGAAAAGGACATTTTCTTTGTACATCAGTTCTTTGCCAATAATGCCATTATTTCTTTTTCTGAACTGCAAGTTTTATATAACCTACCCATGTCTTTTCTCAAGGAATATATGACTATTACTAATGCTATATCTTCACACTTATCAACCTTGACTTCCTCTGATACTCTACCTTCATTCTCTCCTTCCTCCCCCCTGTATCCTTTATTTTCCCTACATCAACCTAAAGCTGCCCTTGTCTATAAATTATTGTCTTCTAATGTTTTGGAACGATCTAAGTCAGCTACTGAGCTTGCTTGGGAATCTGATTTGTCAGTATCTCTCTCTGTTGATGAATGGAATTGTGTATGGAGCAAATTGTTTAAGACTTCTGTTGCAGCCCGCATTACTCAATCATTATATTTTATTTATCATAGATCCATTCTCACCCCTATTAGTATTGCCAAGTTCTCTCCGTCTTCTAATACTCTATGTTGGTCATGTTCTTCACTTACTGGTACACTCAAACATCAATTATATGAATGTCCCTCTGTTTTAGCTTTTTGGAACTCTGTTTGGGTTATTTGCATGCGTATATTTCATTGTTCTGTTCCCTTATCATTCTTAAATGTGTTTTTAGGATCTGCCTCAGCTGATTCTGATATTGCTCCTTCTAGTGTTAGATTACTGGATCTTTTTATTGCTATTGCGTTTAAAGTAATTTTATCTTGTTGGAAGGATAATTCCAAATTATCTGTTCTTACTTGGTGGAACTTTGTATGTGATGAACATAGGATTTCTATTGCTTCCTCCTCTTCTGTCTCCTCCAAAATTAAATCTGATCTTCTTTGGCTCCCCTTCTCCAACTATCTTTCATCACCCCCTTCTGTCTGATTGCTGCACTTATATATCCACTGTTTTTCTTCCTCCCTTCTTCTTTCTTTCTCCTTTCTCTTTTCCTTTTCTCTCTTTCCCCTCTCTTTTCTTTCTCTCCGTCTTTCTCTTCTCTCTCTCTATTTTTTCATTTTTTTCTTTTACAAATGAACCATTATTTTATAGATTTTTCTTTCATCACATGTGTATCACCTGGTTCTATTGTATTATTATATTATCTTTGTTTTGTACTTTTTTAAACAAAATAAAAATGTCTTAAACTGAAAAAGAAAATAATGGATCATGTATACCTGGTAATGACTTTCTGTATTTACCTTTGGGCTCCCCCTATTTCTTTTTTGTTGTTGTTATAATTGAGAACAATGTATTGTTCTTACTGTTTATTCAGAGAAATGGCAATAAAAAAACTCTGAAGGGTTCTGAAGGCACAACATCTTCAACGTATTTATTTATTCAACAGCCTGTCCGCATAAATGTAGGCAATGGACTATCTATCGACTAATAACTTTTTACTTTATCCTCAGGCAGGACTTCACACAAACTACCTGTATATTTGTGCAAAGCGTTTGGACTTAATTTTGCATACCCTTCCTTCAAAGCATTCCGAGAAGCCATCCGTCTTTCACTGGTGATGTGTCTGGTTCCACAGACCCACTCAGCATCAACAGGCCACAGCCCTCCCAGCTAACTTTCTTCATGTACAACAGTCAAGCGTTTGGCATTGACAGCTCTAACAAATACCTACACTAGGGCATGTGTATTTGGTCACCAGATTCCTGTGTGTGTGAAATAACTATTGAGTTGGATAAGCAGCTCTAGAACGAGTGACATTGCCTGATGGACACCAAGTGCTTAACTGCACATCACATACAGAGAATGGCACGTGTCAGGCAGTGGATGGTGGTGGTTGTATGTACTTGAGCCAAATTAGGATGTGTCTCTTGAGATTCTTGCACCTGGCGCTCTCCTGGTCTCCCTGGGACCACAGACAATCTAGCTGATGTTCTGACATCCAAGTAAGCAGGATAATCCCTATTTAGTGGTGATGTGTGGTTACATATGCCCCATGTACACACACTTCTATTTTACATTCACATGCTCACGTTTAAAGTAGATTTATTTTAGACAATTACTTTTAACACATTTGTTTGAGCAGCCTAATGAGATAAAATACTCAGAAATGGGTTTGCTTACAAATACACTTTTGAGGCACATTATCAGCCCTTTGAACTTTCTGTACAAGGACTTAGTACATTGAGAAAAATGATGTTGTTTGTTGTTATCCGCTCGGCGACAGCCCTGGGTGGATAGAGTCAGTCAGTCAGTCAAAAGTGCTTTATTCAGTTCATAGCAAAAACCATAAAAGTATACAAACATCAAGAATCAGGCCCAGAATACAGTGCAAAATTAAAAAACTATCAGTACTTAAAATACAATAAAATATCGTCCATTGGCAAACATTTTTGAGACAAGGGGACACAAAGCGGAACAAAACATTCTGTGACAGTTTCTAAAATTCACTATTTACAAAATGTCCATTCAATTTTTTTCCTTAGTCTCATGGCTACAGTCAAATAATTCGCTACATTAAAAATGTCCCAAACGTTAGACAATAGCTGAAGGTACAAAAGGGCTGGTTTAACTTGTCTAAACCCTTTATCTTTGATTAGGGGGTCGAATGAACTTTTTTTCTAATTGAGTTAAAATATTTACAAAAAAACATAAAGTGCGTAGTATCCATAATGGAGAATCCGTCACAAGGCCAGATCTCCAGGTCTATTGGCCTAGTCCACCCTGGACGATCAGTAAGAAGGAGGTGAAATTTATTCAGCCTGAACTTGGTCAGCAGGAATCTGTGATTGGCATTATTGACCACTCTCAGGTATAATTCTAACTCACTGGAATTTAATAGCAGCTGGTGAGCCCTTACAGTTGGTTTGGTCAATTCCTTTTCTTCTCTATCCAGACCCGTTCTGCGGTTATATGTATCTTTTACCCATTTCACATCCCCCTTAACTAGATTAGATGGCTGATCAGACAGTTCTGGGCGCCCTAATACAACAGATAATTTTTTAACATAGTTCAGCCATGGGATGGAATTGCTATACTCAAGTGCTAAACAATCCCTCAGAACCTCATGATTTAAATCCAATTCGGGATTCAACCATACCGCAATCCATTTTAAAAGTGGAGCTATAGCTATACAATCTTCCAGATAGTCCACCCCACATTCTTGGTGAACAATGTAACCAGGGGTCGATTGGGGGACCGATAAGATGGTCTTCAAAAACTTGTCCTCTACAATCTGTAACATCTTTACATTTTTAAAGCCCCATAAGCCTGCCCCATACATAGCTAGAGAAATACATTTGGCTTTGTAAACATTCAAAACAGCCTGTAATGGTTTTACTCCTATTTTCCGTGAAAAGGCAAGTACGGCCAGAGTAGACCTTGCAAACACATTACGTTTAGCAGCCAGTTGGGGCAACCATGTGGAGTTATCATCAAAAATGACCCCTAGGTAAGGGAATCTCGAGACCTTGGACAACACGTTCCCCTCACAATTCAGGGTCTTCATTTTATTGCCATTCTTACCCACAGCCATTACATGTGACTTTGAAAAGTTAACACTAAGGTCTAAGACTTTCATAAAATCATAAAATGAGTTTAAAAGTCGTTGTAACACTACTGCTGTGCGGGCTAAAAGAGCGGCATCGTCCGCATAAAGTAATGCCGGTGTAAAAAACTTGCTCTCGGTATGTCATTGCACGACTCCCCTAACACAGCACCCAGTTCATTGATGTAGAGGGTAAATAGTAACGGGGCCAGGATACAACCTTGCCTAACCCCATTCGTGATCCCCATCTTATTCGTGCAGTTGCCCTGACGATCATATCTGACTGTGGCCGTGAGGTCCCTATGCAAGTCTGCTAGGAAATACACAATGTTTTCATCAATGCCTAGCTTTAGAAGCAAGCCCCATAGTTTGGACCTGTTCACTCGGTCAAAGGCCGAGGACAGGTCCATGAATGCTATGTAGAGCGTACCTCTTTTGGCAATTGTATATTTCCCAATTAATAGTTGAAGATTGAGGCTTTGGTCTATAGTGCTTCGCCCCTTCCTGAAGCCAAATTGCAGGGCAGAAAGAGAATTAGTTTCTTCCAATTTATCTATAAGTTTACTCAGGACCACCCGGCCTAAGACTTTCACTGCAGAATCAATAAAGTAGATCGGGCGTTAATTACTAGGTTCGCCTCTATTACCTTTTTTAAAAATCGGTACAATGACTGATTCAGACCAAGTAGCCGGAATGCCAGATTTACATACTCTATTAAAAACATTAGATAAAACTTTGGACCATAGCTTGACATCTGCTTTAAAAAGGTCGGCAGGGACACCATCGGGACCTGGAGCCTTATTACTGGTCATATTCCCGATTGCTTCTGCCACCTCCGCCTCATTAACCAATAAAGTATACGAATGCCGAATAGGGGTGGATAAACCCTCCTCCCCTATGTTTACCCCTTCGTAGACTGATTTAAACTGAGAGAACCACTCCTGTTCCTGGATACCACAATCCAATTGATTGTTACATGGATCGTTAAAATAAGGTTTATTGACAACAGACCAGAATTTGGCGCTATTCTTTAGTACATCAGTGGAGGTTAATTATTCCCAGGCGTCTGCCCTAATTTCTTTTCTTCTGGCTTCCACAACACTTTTGTAGATTTTCCTTAAATAAGCCACAAGAGATCTGTCAACAGGTTTACATTTCAGGGCAGTCCTTAATTTTTGAATGGCTTGTGAACAGTTACGATCGAACCACCCCACTCCCCCGAAGTCCTTTGCTTTGCCCGGACGTTTTAAGATCCGCAGCTACCTGAGAATAAATTATTAGATAAGCATCTAAAGCCTCCTTATCCCCTGCTTCGGGGTCCCTACAAGTATGCAACTCCATGCCTCTGTCTGTTAAAAGGTTATTTAGGAAATCTTCAGGAACGACCTTACTCCATCTGATCCTACGAGCCTGATCTGTCAGGCAAATTTCATACTAGGTCTAAAATGCTGAGAGTCACTGGGTTATGGTCGCTGAAATGTGACCGGGCCACAGAGTAACTAATAATTTTATTTCCCAGCATAAGACTAGTGAAAATATAATCAATGGTAGAGGAGCTACCTCTACCCTTGAAAGTGGGTATATCCTCGTCTTCCCTTTGCGGGAGCATTAAACTATTGTCAGCCAAAATTTTGTCAAGAAGTTGACCCTGTGCAGAGTGCTCAAAATGAGTGTCACCCTGCTCAGGGGGGCCTAACTGATCCAATGATGAGCATCTATCTGGACACCCATGAATGTGAAAATCTCACAGGAGAATGATCAGACAATGGTTGTCATTGGCCTCCCTATAGTCCGCCAAAAAAAGGTTAAGGGTGACCAGATGGTCAGTCGTGGTGACTCTGTCATAGGAATTATGAAAATTTACAATTAAAATATTGCAACCCCCTGTGCTGGCAATTTGAACTGCCAGACAATAAGGAGAACCTGTTGCTAACTGTGTAAGAGTCCCAGGAATGGTTGAAAATATGTTGAATAACCATCTAGACTAAGAATGTTCCCTGTGTCCCAGGTTTCATGTAACCCAATAATATCTACTGCCCCTATAGATTCTCGCCAGATAGGGTCATCTATTTTGTTCCTTAAACCTGCAATGTTCCAGGTTACAAGTTTTATAGTTACACTACTGGGTGGAGTAGCCAACCTGTCAGTTGTACAATTTGCACCTGTTAAAGACTCGCAAGGAGCTGCTAGTTTCGGGATGTCAGGTACAGAATCCTCAGTCTTCCCCATAGTACCCAGAATCACTCGGTTGGCCGTTGCAGGATAAGAAGAAAGGGTTTCATTTCCAGTGGCTAACGCTTTTCCTCCCGCTTGTCAATCTACCCATCCCAAATCGGACAATGCATCAAAACGATTGGTGATGGGAACATTAAAGCGGTTACCTGCTTGATGAATGTTATAAAGATTGTTATGGGGGTAACCCCTAAAAGTGGTAAATACTGCTGGGGTGTTAACGCAGTGCCTTCTTTGTGCATAATTTGTCCCCTGTAAATGATTAGAAACATTTCCATTGCCAACCAAAGCGGGGGGAACTGGATAGAAGTAACTTAAGTCAAGGGACAGGATCCCACCCAAATGATCCTGATTCGGGAAACCGCTGGTGAACTGCACTACTTGTGTGTTTCTAAAGTTCACTATAATGCAGTCTCCCTCTAAATCCTTTACTTTACGGCCAACCCAGCTTACTCTCCTGACATTGATAATATTCCCATTTAGATCTGGTCTAAGGGGACGATTTTTTGGCAACCAAAACATCACCTTGTTTTTTAATTCGTGATGGGTTTCTACCCTATCATTTTTCCACTCTGGGACCCCTGCTAATACAATCACGAAGGGAAAGGACTCCCGTGGCAGATCAACTCCGTTATTGTTACTCCGGCTATAATGCGCCGACGGTTTTACTTGATCTGCTGTAGTGTCGATTTTCGCTGGCCCCTTAGGGGTACTCAGACTATTGGTAACCGCTGCACTGCCCTTAAGTGCTTGATTTGCTCGCTGTGGGGTCTTGCTTTTGGTCGAATTCCCAGCTTGTTTAGAGGAAGCAGTATGCACTGTAGGTAACTTCTCCTTAGAAAGAGGCTTCTTGGAGTTTTTTGGAGGATTAGGCAGGGTAGGTGCGCTAGTCGGCGACTGAGTTACTTCCGCCGCTCTCCGCAACATCTCTGAGTTCGCCAGGGTAACCTTGTGAAGGGCTTCTAGCTGGGAACCTATCCTTCTCAAACGCTCTACAAGTGGAATAATGAGGGATTTAACCATATGTTCGAAATTGTCTAATAAGTGAACTATATCCGCCTTATCACTAGATGCATTATCAGTTATCTCAAGGATAGAACTGTTATTTGTAAGGCCAGGTGTCTCCCCCTGTATAGAAGTATTGTTAGTAACTACGAGATCACAGGCCCTCTGTTTGGGTAACATAACTTTCGTCCTCTTAATGCGCCCCCCTTTCTGACCTTTACCACCGCGTTTACGCTTTAGGGCGGACGACGGCGTGCTTTCTAAAGATTTCTGTGTGACTAAAAGGTCGTTTCTCTGGTCGATGCTTTCTCTGGCCCCTGTCTCTATGCTTGGGTAAGCCATAAAGGAGACCAAACTAGTATCCAGCCCACTAATGTCAGAGTTGATTGAATGTTCCCTTATAATCTCAGATATGGGAGCACTCTGAATCTGGGATTGTGCTGGTGATCTCGCTAATGCTATGTTCCCTAACAAGGATTTTTTTTGGAACAAAGGATCAAGGGATAGTCTTCGAACCGTAAGGTCAATCTCCTTTTCCAGAGCCGAAGCGGCAATGGTGATGAATGCATCTATGGGACCAATAATGCTCCCTCCTTCTCCCTTATTGCCAGATTTTTCACTTTTTTTTTTTATGTCATACTCATATGTTGTAATATAACCTTAGGGAGACAGTTGTCGACAACAATTAATCATTCAACACCAACAAACGTTACCAATTGCTAGAGGGGGCCCACTGCAATGATATGAAGAGTGAGATATTAATGGGGTGGCCCAGTCCAGTCTCTTACTGTCTCTGACGGGCTCAGACGGGCCCGCCCTTGGCCCGCCATTGGCCCGGGCGCTCCCGCGCGCGACTCGCGGAGTGAGAGGCGTTCCTCGGTTTTCATGCGCCTCTGGGCGCTCTGGTGGCGTCACTTGCGCGCCATGGCAGCCGGGGCACCTGGGGATTGTAGTCCCTGCCCTCGCGGCGGCGATGGTGCTGGCGCTGCAAGCCGTACCCCTCACGGCGATAGAAATGTGACCCAGGACAACAGCAAGCCGTTCCCCTCACGGCTGGAAGTAAGTGTTAACGTCCTCCTCACAGTAAAACAAAGCTCTGGATAGAGTCAATAATGGCAAGAGAACCAGGACTCAGGCACGGAACAAGTGAGTGCAGTTTATTATGTAATTGACACTACGCCTCTATTTAGGCAGAGAGGCATCTCAATGGATTGTTGAAGGTCACCCTATGCCTGCAATCTAGTCCAGCTGAATTCCAAAACCCTCTTGAAGAGGAGAGTGGACGGCTCTATGACAAGACTGGCTGCCAGATGATACACACACACAGGTAAATGGAGTGTTAGACCTCTCTAAGGTATTCTGGCAGACCAGTTACCCTATGCTTTTAGGAAGTGCTAGGTAGGAGTGCAATTATATGTATGCATTTAATCTAATGCAAAGGCATGATGGTTAAGATATTCATTCTGTTCACAATCCTTGTAATGCTGGCAACATTGTATTGCTCCATTGTATTCATCATTGCAGCACAGGCATTTTGCATAAGAGTACAATTGATTTGGTTAATCAGCACAGGCGGCAGGCGGCCCCTAAGCCTGGCCGCTAGATAGCCCCTCCCTATCCTCCAACTGTGCACTGGCATGGAGATGGCATGCAGCTGGGATAAGATTACTCTGATCGATATCCCTGGCATCAGCTTAGCACATGAGGTGCTTGAAATAGCAATGAGGTTTTAAGGTTGCAACTGTACTAGCGCGGCATATAATTTGAACATGGAGAAGATGCAGAGCGGTAATGCTTTTCTTTGAGGAAGAAAGATGAAAGGATGTGACCAGTGCAAGCTGTTATCTCCCAACCACCTCTCTTCCACACAATAATTTTTGTCCGACTGCTTGGACCTGGAGCGCTGCCACAGAAGTGCATAAAGCACCTGAAGAGTTTGAAAAATGCCCTGGGAAGCAGGCAGGGGCAGCATTAAGACGCACTTGTCGGACATGACTTGTGGATTAAGGTGCAACTAGTGGCGGGTATTGTGAGAAGTTGGCCTGATAGGTGATGTTTCCAATTCTGGAACCACCGGTTATCAGACCACACAATCCCTTAGGGTGTCTGGTTGTAAGTCAACCTTATTAGACAAGCTATCCTAGGGGTAGCATGGACTAAGCAGCCTAAAGGCTTAACTTAAGAGGTCGTGTTAAGCGAGCTGTTTTACCACATACAATCCTGTAATATCAAATGAAAGGACACCACACAAGTATATATTATAAAAATATATGTATTTATTACTAAAAACAATCCCCAGTATTCTTTATGAATAAAGGGGCACAAGCGTTAAATCAAAAGCACAGTTTAAACATACAAAGTTGCACAATTATGGATGAGGGCGGGGGGCCACTCAAACCATATACTAAACAAGTGGTATAGGAGATACCAATCGAGCAGTGGTTAGGCCTAGGGCCTAGGGAATCGCTGGGAGCAGTCGGGACAAGCAATGCTGAAGTCGGGAGAGGCCCACGGGATTCGGGAGCAGTGCGGAAAGCGCATGCATGCACCAATGTTAACCAATGGTGCGTAAAAGTTGTAAAGTTAAAGTTTATGGACACTTCCGCTGAACCTAGAGCAACAAAACTTAAGACACAGACCCTAGAGATGTGTACCAGTGTGGGAACACCGGCGGAGCAAAGTTACCTCACCCACAGGAAGCGGGTGTACAGGGTCGTAGTTGAGTCGGGTTTCGTCACGCAGGCTCTTGGTGCTTGAAGCTGAAAGGGCTGCAGGCGGGGTGAAAGAGAAGTGTCCGGTGGAGTCCAAGGGTGGACTCAAGTCGAAAAGTACTTGAAAGCAGAGGGGACAGAGTCTGGGTCACTCAGCAGTGACCAGGGTGGAACCAGGACGGAACCAGGCAATGTCGGGCGCAATCAGGTGGTCGTCGAGGAGCTTCTCTCCACTGTCACGTGGGCTCTGGGGCATCTGCGACGTCCAGGAGCGGGTCACGATCTGTCCCACGAGGGCTCTCACCGTCGGCGCAGTCAGATTCAAGTTTGGAGCAAACAACACTTGGCAAGAGCAATCCACGTGGAACCGGGAGATTGCTTCTCACTCGAACCAGGAGGGTCAGAGTGGGGGCTCCTTTTCAGGGGAGCTGGTGCAGATCTGGAGCAACCAGATTTCTAGGTCGAATTTCAAAGTTCGTCGGTACAGGGGCCACTAGCCGGCTGGCAAGTGACCGGACCAACGCGTTGAGCCAAATGGAGCAGAAGGGCCCCACGCAGCACTCGTCGAGTGTGGAGGGCTGAACTTCGGTGCAAGAGTGGCTCAGGGTTGGGGCTTCTCAAACCCCGGTGTACAGCTTCGAGGGTCACTCGTGAGCTGCACGGTCAGCGTCTCGTGGTCAATTCAAGATGGCGTGCCCCGCGCTTCCGGTCGCCTCCACGGGTCTCAGCTCTGCAGGGACTGTGGATCGGGCTGTGGGAAGGCAGGCAAGCTTGATCTCGTTGATCTCTGTCGCTCGAGTTCCGGCAGGAACTGCGACAAAGCAGACGTCGATGGCTGGATGGTGCCTGTTTGCACAGGGTGGTCACTCCTTGACCACAAGGGAGATTCTTCAGTCTTCTACGTTGAGTAGGATGTCGAAGGGTCCAGAGTTTCATTTCTTATGTTTCATCAGGAAATCTGAAGTGCATTGGCACTGCTCCCAGTCTTATACTACTTTTGGGGGCTGGATTACCTGCTAGGTCCCCTCCTATGGGTGGGACCCAGGAAGTGGGTGGATACACCCCCTTCCTTTGATCCAGGCCGCCCTGGCACGAGGGCTGGAGTGCCCCAGAACCGGTTTGGCCGGATTATGCAAGGGGCAGCCTTGTGCGCCCCAAGCAGTGTCTGGTTTCTTTCAAACCTCCCTGCTACAATCCACTATCTCCTGTCTGGAGGGTGGTAACACCCCCCTGAGACAGGAAACCCTTTGTCCAGGCCCCATTTGGCTGAGTTTCAGTCAGCTGCAGGGGGTCAGACTCTTGTCTGTGGCAGAGGCATCCATTTTGTGGATCTAAGGTCCTTTTAGAAATTAACCGCATTTAAGTAAAGTAACATGTCTTACCCCTCTAGAGGGGTGGAATGCTATCCCCGTCACCAGAACTGGCGAGGGGATAGTATTCCAAATCGTATGACACCTTACACGACATGTTTTGATAAAGCCAAACCAGAGTTGCTATATAACCGCGAGGATTATAAGGCACTTAAGAGTATATGGTATGGCATTATCCTGAAACAGCTTAGGGAGTTGTTCCCGACAGCTGCAGACAGGCTCAGCTCATGCTAGAGCTCCATCTCACATCAAACCACGCACTCTGCCTCCAGGATTGATGAGGCCTTCCATAGGAGTGGCTCACAGGTTAATATGTGTCCAGATATAGGTTTAGATATAGATATACTATATCTAAGTAAGGGGTGATTACACCACCTTACCCCAGCTGAGTGATCAGCCAGTTGTGTCGATTTAAGAACCAGCCAGGGGTGGCAAAAGATATGCTGCAGCCCCTGGTAGGCCTTGGTGGCCCCTATGCCCTGGGCACCTATAGTGCATTATACAGGGGCTGACAAGGAGTCCATTTCCAATTGTGGTATGTACCTAGGGTACATGGAATCCATTTTACAGAGAGAGCAGATGGCCTGGGGCCCTGATTAGCAGGGAACCAGGTCAACTAAGTCAAAAAACCAGCTAAACACAGGCAAAAAATCTGGGGTAACCATAGTCAGGTAGCCACCTTCCTACACAACCCCCCCCCCCAAACGAAAGGAGATAAGGCTATCCTTGGCCAGGTAAGCCTATATTGCCTGAGTGGCCATATAAGGAAGTACCTGCACTAGCATGGGTACCCCCTGTCTCATGGTCCACTAAGCAGTCCCTCACCCTTGGGGTATTAGAGGGTCTCCACCATAGGGAATTACTACCTTGGGTGTGTTTATGCAAAGTTAAAGGCTAGTTTGGATATGGAGTATTGAAGTGAGGCTCTACTAATTTAGGGCTTAGCTTCCTCCGATTATCTTCCACCATGTGTGCCTTTCTTTGTTTAACTGAGTTGCACTGTGCTCTCAGGGTCAGCCTCTGGCTACCTAAAGCTGGAGGCTGGGTCCCTCTGTTTGGCTTGCTGGAGGGACAGTTCAGGTTTGGGCCCTTTGGGTCCCAGGTTTGGCTGTGCCCAACAGAATCCATCTGTGGGAGGTCCCTAACTGTTTTTAAGGGGGCTCCCTCAGGAGTTTTTAAAGTTTTCACCTTACTAGGGCTACTAGTTTTGGTGCCCCTAATCTGTTGATGGGGGTGCTTTATTTGACAGGGGGCCCTCTGGGTCTCACTGTCCTTCTTGTCCTCTGGAGCCCTGGGCTGGCTAAGGCAAGGGAGAGAGGGGCAGGTTACCTGCTCCAGACTGGGTCCCACCTGAGAAGGGTCCACTGCCATCAGAGGCTCTGTCAGGCCAGGCCCAACAACCTCCCGGGCAGTTCCTTCATCAGGGGTAAGATCAGTTCCCTGAGGAGGCTGATCCTTTCCTAAAGTCTGGTGAGGGGGAGATTTCTCGTCCTCCTCTGTGCTCTCAGTTTGTGTGGAGTTATCCATCATTTCAGGCTTCACAACACACATATCAGTTTGAGTTTGGGCTGTGGCCATCACAGCCCCACCAACCTTTTCAGGAGGAGACTCAGTTTGGGTTTCTGCTGTTATCATAACAGCTTTGCTACTCTGTTCAGGAAGAGCTTCTGCTAAAGATGGGGCAGAGAGTATCTCAGCCCTACCAACCTTTTCAGGAAGGACATCTTGGATTGGGGCTGTAGTCATTACAGCCCCACTAACCTTTCCATTGGAATTTACCATTCTAGAATGGGTTTCCTGTTCAACCTCAGCCCAGGCTGAGATTTCCAAATCATTACCAAGTAGGCAGTCTACAGGCAAGTTCGATGACACTGCCACTCTCTTTGGGCCAATGGCACCTCCCCAGCTGCGACTCACTACTGCAATGGGATGATTTGTTTTGAGGCCGTCAATGTTTGTCACCTGGTATGTGGCACCAGTAAAAGTTGTTTAGAGGGGACTATACAGTCAGCCACCATGGTGATGCTAGCCCCTGTGTCTCTAAAAGCTTCAACTTTCAAACCATTGATGATGGGCTCTTGTCTATACTTGCTCAAGGTATTTGGGCAATCAGAGAAGTTGGCAAACCCCATGCCAGTCTCATAAACAAGATCATTGGGTGATGGGGACCTGGATAGGCCAGGGTCCACCTGAGCTCCAAAAGTAAACCCACTCAGATTCCTGGGTGTGCTCCCACTTCCTGGGGGATTACTGCTGACAGTAACAGGAGGTGTTGGAGCTGGCTTTGGAGGTATGTTTTCTTTATTGCCATTCTTGGGACAACAGTTGTCTGTTTTGTAATGCCCAACCTGTTTACAGACATGACAATAAGGCTTTTTCTCTGTTGAAGAAGTGTCTTGGGACCCACCCCCATTCTTGGAGTTTTGGGGCCCTGGGGAAGTCTTTTCTTTATTTTTATCCCCACCCTTATCTTGAGGCTTGGTAGACTCCTTCTTCTGGTTACTGTCCTGATTCTTAGGCCTAATCCTGGTTCTGACCCACTTGTCTGCCTTCTTTCCCAATTCTTGGGGAGAGGTCAGATCAGAGTCCACCAGGTGCTGGTGTAAGAGCTGGTTCTGACAATTACTTAGGATCTGCTCCCTCATAATCAAATTATACAATCCTGTAAAGTCATGTACTTTGCTGCCATGTAGCCAACCCTCCAGAGCCTTAGTAGCACAATCTACAAAATCAGTCCAGTCCTGTGTCTGTGTCTTCTGGGTGTCTCTGAACTTCAACCTGTACTGTTCAGTGGTTAAGCCAAACCCATCTATTAGGACACTCTTCAGGACTTTGTAATTGTTTGCATCCTCATGTCTAACAGTGAGGAGCTTATCTCTCCCTTTCTCTGAAAAGGAGTACCATAAGATTGCTGCTCACTGTTCCTCAGGAACCTGCTGTACCATGCAGGCTCTCTCAAGAGCAGTTATCCACTTGTGGATGTTATCCCCTTCCTTGTAGGGGGGCTCAATCTTTGTCAGGTTTCTACTATCATAGGACCTGGGTTTCTCTTTAGGAATATTGCTGCCACCAGTGGCATCTAAGCCACACAATTTCTGCTCTCTTGCCAAGGCAAGTCTAGCTTGAGCCAAGGCTACCTCCTCCCTCTCTATTTGGAGTTTGACAGCCCTCATTCTGGCCCTATGCTCTATCTTCTGAGAGGCAGTCATACCTCTCTGAGATTCTCTTGAGGCACTAGAAATATGAGAGTCCCCTGAGGGAGATCTCACTCTTCTGTTGCCTGGGAGAATGATATGGTGGGATCTGGGGAGGTGCTGGCCCTCTCCATTTCCCAGTAGGTCTAAGTTGGCCTGGTTAAGCCTGGCAACTAGGACCTGGCTACCCCTCTGATCCTGCTCTTCTGGGTCCTCTACATCTGAGTCCTCCTCCTCCTCTTCTTCCTCCTCTTCTCCTTCCTCTGGAGGGGTATCAGTTACAGGGGGGTTCACTCCATCTCCTGATTCTAAGGGAGCTTCATTTCCCTTCTCTAAGTCATCCTGCTCTAGAATGGCTATCAGGATAGGACAGGTGGGACTTCTGCCCCTTTTTAACCCTCTTGATATGCACAAGGCAATCAAGTCCTTTCGGGTTAATTTGTCATAGCTGGAAGTTGCCTTGGTAAGGTCAACTGTCACAGGAGCAGACACTGAGGCTTTTCCTGTGTCAGACATGACTCTAGTGTGGTGTAAGTGATGCACCTACCTACACTAAGTGTTTCCCTACTGTACCTTGCTAGTGAGTTGTAGTCAGGGTGTGCTAATCCCTTTAATCTACAACTACTAAGTTCAGTAGAACTTATATATGCTAAGCTTTTGATTTTATATGTACCTAGAGGTACTTGATGTGATCTTTCAATTTGATAAAAGATTGCAATGGTAAAACAACAGCAAGCTCAAATCCGCACCGCTGCTCACCAATGTGAGAAGTTGGCCTGACAGGTGATGTTTCCAATTCTGGAACCACCGGTTATCAGACCACACAATCCCTTATGGTGTCTGGTTGTAAGTCAACCTTATTAGACAAGCTATCCTAGGGGTAGCATGGACTAAGCAGCCTAAAGGCTTAACTTAAGAGGTCGTGTTAAGCGAGCTGTTTTACCACATACAATCCTGTAATATCAAATGAAAGGACACCACACAAGTATATATTATAAAAATATATGTATTTATTACTAAAAACAATCCCCAGTATTCTTTATGAATAAAGGGGCACAAGCGTTAAATCAAAAGCACAGTTTAAACATACAAAGTTGCACAATTATGGATGAGGGCGGGGGGCCACTCAAACCATATACTAAACAAGTGGTATAAGAGATACCAATCGAGCAGTGGTTAGGCCTAGGGCCTAAGGAATCGCTGGGAGCAGTCGGGACAAGCAATGCTGAAGTCGAGAGAGGCCCACGGGATTCGGGAGCAGTGCGGAAAGCGCACGCATGCACCAATGTTAACCAATGGTGCGTAAAAGTTGTAAAGTTAAAGTTTAAGGACACTTCCGCTGAACCTAGAGGAACAAAACTTAAGACACAGACCCTAGAGATGTGTACCAGTGTGGGAACACCGGCGGAGCAAAGTTACCTCACCCACAGGAAGCGGGTGTACAGGGTCGAAGTTGAGTCGGGTTTCGTCACGCAGGCTCTTGGTGCTTGAAGCTGAAAGGGCTGCAGGCGGGGTGAAAGAGAAGTGTCCGGTGGAGTCCAAGGGTGGACTCGAGTCGAAAAGTACCTGAAAGCAGAGGGGACAGAGTCTGGGTCACTCAGCAGTGACCAGGGTGGAACCAGGATGGAACCAGGCAATGTCGGGCGCAATCAGGTGGTCGTTGAGGAGCTTCTCTCCGCTGTCACGTGGGCTCTGGGGCATCTGCGACGTCCAGGAGCGGGTCACGATCTGTCCCACGAGTGCTCTCACCGTCGGCGCAGTCGGCTTCAAGTTTGGAGCAAACAACACTTGGCAAGAGCAATCCACGCGGAACCGGGAGATTGCTTCTCACTCGAACCAGGAGGGTCAGAGTGGAGGCTCCTTTTCAGGGGAGCTGGTGCAGATCTGGAGCAACCAGATTTGCAGGTCGAATTTCAAAGTTCGTCGGTACAGGGGCCACTAGCCGGCTGGCAAGTGACCGGGCCAACGCGTTGAGCCAAATGGAGCAGAAGGGCCCCACGCAGCACTCGTCGAGTGTGGAGGGCTGAACTTCGGTGCAAGAGTGGATCAGGGTTGGAGCTTCTCAAATCCCGGTGTACAGCTTCGAGGGTCACTCGTGGGCTGCACGGTCAGCGTCTCGTGGTCAATTCAAGATGGCGTGCCCCACGCTTCCGGTCGCCTCCACGGGTCTCAGCTCTGCAGGGACTGTGGATCGGGCTGTGGGAAGGCAGGCAAGCTTGATCTCGTCGATCTCTGTCGCTCGAGTTCCGGCGGGAACTGCGACAAAGCAGACGTCGATGGCTGGATGGTGCCTGTTTGCACAGAGTGGTCACTCCTTGACCACAAGGGAGATTCTTCAGTCTTCTACGTTGAGTAGGATGTCGAAGGGTCCAGAGTTTCGTTTCTTATGTTTCATCAGGAAATCTGAAGTGCATTGGCACTGCTCCCAGTCTTATACTAATTTTGGGGGCTGGATTACCTGCTAGGTCCCCTCCTATGGGTGGGACCCAGGAAGTGGGTGGATACACCCCCTTCCTTTGATCCAGGCCGCCCTGGCACAAGGGCTGGAGTGCCCCAGAACCGGTTTGGCCGGATTATGCAAGGGGCAGCCTTGTGCGCCCCAAGCAGTGTCTGGTTTCTTTCAAACCTCCCTGCTACAATCCACTATCTCCTGTCTGGAGGGTGGTAACACCCCCCTGCGACAGGAAACCCTTTGTCCAGGCCCCATTTGGCTGAGTTTCGGTCAGCTGCAGGGGGTCAGACTCTTGTCTGTGGCAGAGGCATCCATTTTGTGGATCTAAGGTCCTTTTAGAAATTAACCGCATTTAAGTAAAGTAACATGTCTTACCCCTCTAGAGGGGTGGAATGCTATCCCGTCGCCAGAACTGGCGAGGGGATAGTATTCCAAATCGTATGACACCTTACACGACATGTTTTGATAAAACCAAACCAGAGTTGCTATATAACCGCGAGGATTATAAGGCACTTAAGAGTATATGGTATGGCATTATCCTGAAACAGCTTAGGGAGTTGTTCCCGACAGCTGCAGACAGGCTCAGCTCATGCTAGAGCTCCATCTCACATCAAACCACGCACTCTGCCTCCAGGATTGATGAGGCCTTCAATAGGAGTGGCTCACAGGTTAATATGTGTCCAGATATAGGTTTAGATATAGATATACTATATCTAAGTAAGGGGTGATTACACCACCTTACCCCAGCTGAGTGATCAGCCAGTTGTGTCGATTTAAGAACCAGCCAGGGGTGGCAAAAGATATGCTGCAGCCCCTGGTAGGCCTTGGTGGCCCCTATGCCCTGGGCACCTATAGTGCATTATACAGGGGCTGACAAGGAGTCCATTTCCAATTGTGGTATGTACCTAGGGTACATGGAATCCATTTTACAGAGAGAGCAGATGGCCTGGGGCCCTGATTAGCAGGGAACCAGGTCAACTAAGTCAAAAAACCAGCTAAACACAGGCAAAAAATCTGGGGTAACCATAGTCAGGTAGCCACCTTCCTACAGGTATCATGAGTAAAAAAATGCCTGCTCTACTGCTGATACCCCTTTCCTCTCTCTGCTTTCTGCCCCTGTTCAAAACTGGAACGTGGCCTGTGAATATTAATGGCATTGGCTCTCATCTCATCTTTGAGTGCTAGCTGAGAGCTGGGACAGCGCTTTTGAGAGGGGGTATTCGGACTGTCTCTCAGATAGCAGAAATGCTAATTGAAGCTGAAGCTGAGAAGGCAGGGGAAACGAAATGATGAAGCTGCAGCTGAGTGAATGTTTTCATGGCAGTAATAATATGGCTGCATCCTTTCAAAAGGGGAATAGGAAAGACATTTAGGGAAAGAAATCTGCAGCAAAAAAACACAAAACCTTGCCCATTCAAGACTGACCTTATGAAAACCACCAAATTAGATTCAATCTTTCCAAAGGCAGTGAAAGCATGGAAAGAGGCTCCTAGTTAATTAGTCCACACCCTTTCCCCATAGAAGAGTTGATGGTGCTGTTGATAGCTGATGAATGGATTCACCTATGGGGTGACTCACGGTGGAAGGAGATGGCCAGGATTTAGATTCAGATAAGCCAACCCAAAGTGCTCCGATGTCAGATACTCTGTTAAAGGAGCACAAGAAGTAAGATGATAGAAACCAGGACTTACAGAGAGAAACTGATGTAAATATGGCTGTAAGTATGAAGGAGGGTAGGATGTAGGCCTGGGCATGAAACTCCGCTCCGTTTGTGAGTTTTACCCACTCTGCGCTCTGCGTAGAGCATAAGTTCCCCAAAAACTCTCCCCCGCATAGCGGAGTGGAGTTTTTTCTTGTTCACGCTGGCCAGCGTTAAGTTGGCAAGCACAAGCAAGGAAATTCTTACTACAGACCACCTCCCTGTTGAGATTTTTCTACACTGGCAGTCGCAGATGGCCACGACTGCTCTCATTGAGATACCTTCCATTCTTTTTGACGAAGCTGCTGCTCAAGCAGAAGTTTTACCCTAGCAACAGAAAGAAGCTGAGCCCTCTTGCACTGCACATGCTGCCATTCACTTAGGAAAAACACCCAGCTCTAAAAATTAGTTGAACGAAGCGACCTAGAGCACTCGGCCGTTTACGGAACTCCGCGTAGCATGGAAGAGTTTTTTTGGTCTATACGCAGAATACTGAAAACTACGCCAAGGCCTGGTAGAATGAGAAAATAACCTCTCTTCTCAAAACCATCAAGAGTAATCGAAGGGTGAAGGAGAATCTAATATGCCAGAGCCCTAATTTGAAGGATATTAGCTCATGTCAAGCATTAACAAATGGAAAGGGAGGAGTGAGTCAACTAGAAACATCAGACCAAGCAATGACTCAGGCAGAGACTTGCAGTCCTGGTAGATCTGGTGAGCCTAAATCTATGATAGATCTACTAGAAAGCATTCTCAACAAGATAAGAGAATTGAAGCCGGTCCAGAGGGAAGAAATTGCTGCACTGGGTCTTCGACTCATGTTAATTGAAAAGGCCTTGACACAACTTCCTGGTAGACTCCGGGAGGCAGAGCAAAGAATCTCCTCTCTAGAATATGAGACACAAACGTACAAAGCTGATTTAATGACAGCTCAGAAAGAAATTCGGCAGTGGTCAATCCAGCTAGAAGATCTAAAAAATCATAGTAGACGCACCAATCTTTGCTTCCTGGGCGTCCCAGAGGGTGAAGAGACAATCAGCAGCCATTCTGGTCCAATACAACTGGTGAAAAAATTGATAGGAACAAACATTTTTTCCTTGCTTCAACAAGGATCTGACACTTATGAGAGCACATCGAATTCCAGCTCAACAACAATAGGAAAAAGGAGCAGATCCTAACAGCTGCTATTATGTAGAAAGAAGTCTCTATTGCAGAGAAGGTGAAAATCTGCGTACTCTCTGACATGTCAATAACAGCAGCCCGATGAAGAAAAGAGTTTCTGGGGCTTGCATGCTAGTTTAGACCAAGGGGTGCCCAGCCTTCAACATTTCAGCAATCAAAATTGAGAATTCATATAAAGGGCAATTTCACATCATTATCTATATTGATAAAGCACTTAACATGCTTATAATCGTCCTTACCCCCATGGGGGTCTCCCATGAAGGAAAGAAAGTTAAGGACAAATATATTAACTGCACGTTAGAACATGATAGGGTTATGGCTGCAGAGTGGGGAGCATACCTTTCCACCTATTGCAGACGGGTGGGTACCACCTTGGTGCACATACAGGGCACCCGTAAGTGATGAGGATATTTGGGTGCTCAATGGGCCTCTCTCACCCTAGTAGGGGGAGGGTATTTTTGGGAAGGGCTTCTGAAGTTTAGTGTGGGTTTTAAGGGGTTGAGGTGGATGGGACACAGCTGTTAGAAAAGGGAAAAGTTCATACTCTGATAAATAGAAAAGACTATTAAATACAGACAGTGCAATAAAGAGGTGGATTATTGTTACATATATGTATATAAACATAAGTGTATTTTTTTAAGGATTTTTAATAAACAAACAAACAGTTCCAGTCAGATACTCATCATACTTTGGGTCATCATATATTATACTTGTCACATTGTGCTGGGATTACTGGCGTGTCCAAACAACAAAGCGCATGTATCTTAAGCAGTTCAACATAGTACACATAGATTCGGTTTGTGCTCCCATATCCCTCTGGTCCCATCCCCTTCTAAGCTCTTTATTTCTCCCAGGGCACATACGTGTATTTTTATTTTATTGCACTTCATGACATGGCACTTTATATTTTCAGGAGAGGGGTATTTCTCCCTGCTGATATTGATGGATTCTCCCAGTTCCATGTTAGGAAGCACAGTGCACTTTTCAGAACTGTATGCCTAAGAGAGGTAAATGTACTCAAGCACTTTAAGTATGTAGTATGCAATATGCTGGTGAACTGATGCAGTACTTATGTATATAAGTATACATGTTTCTTTGTATGGCACGTTATGACATGGCAGATTTTTAGGATTGAGGTATTCCTCCTTGGTAACTTTGATGGAATCTCTCAGGGTTGTGTTAAGGAGCCTAGTACTCCCAATGGATTTATATGCTATAGGTAAGTACTTAGAGCTAAGAAGGGGGCTAAGTGGAGCTATATGCACCAATAACGATACAAGACGTTACTGTAGCATCCTTATTTAAATGTACAAATGCCTAAAGTTCCCAACATTAACAAAGGACTACATATTACTTTAATACAAAAAGCTGCGGCCATATTGGCCTGGTCAAGATGTGAAGATTCAGAAATTGATACAAGTGTTAATATGCACACAATGTCATTTCAGCATATTGTGCCCCGTGACTGCCTTACCTGTATGTTTGTCAACGTGACTTATTCATAATAAAGATACTTAGGATGGCAAACATCAACATAAACAATGGACTATACATTACTTTAAAGTGAAAGGCTATCGGCCAAATTAATCCGGGCACGTTGAGTATTATAATGGTTCTTCCACGAAAGAAAAGAAAACAAAGGGGTGTTAATATACACACACTATCCCTAAATAAAGTTCTAGCGATTATAGATCCATTCCATTCACAGCTCATTTGAGATGTCATGAGTGATGCCATGAGAGATGTAACTGACCATGTCATGAATGATGTAATGTCTGAGGTCATTAGCAGTACATTGCGGGGGCGTAATTTATACTTAGTTCAGGTAACTATAACTGCTGATTTTCACTGGTTGTGTATCAGTGAAATCTGTATCTAACTATTCCGCCCCTGTAATCTTTGTTTTTTTCAGTATTTTTTTAACATTAAGTAAGATGCATATTACAAAGGATGGTGGGGGTTGGAAGCAGGGCCTGCCATTGTGCGGTCCCCACCCAAGCTTGCTGTTTCTGCTTCCCTCCTCCTAGCCATCCATTGTCCAATCCATGTCCCTGCTCCCTTATTACAGCCCTGTGTGGCCTTTGTTCTGCCACTGGCCTTACCACCTTCTCTGAACAGTTAGCTTGCTGCCCCATCTACCTACTCCCTATCCTTTGTTGTCTTAATCCATGGACTAGTCTCCTCCCTCCTGCCCTGCATGGTCTGAAGTGCTGCTACTGCCCTCCATTCAGCATAATGTACCAGTCCACTCCTCCTGCCCTCCATTGCCCAATTCTATGCCCCATCATTGACCTCCTGCTTAGCCTCTGTGCTTAGCTTGCTGCCCCTATTCTCCTTCCCCCTGTCCTCCGATGTCTATGTGCATGCCCCTGCTCCATCCTTTTAGCTCACCTTGTTCCATGGACCTGCCACTCCTATCTACTCTGAGTGTTCTGTTGAGCTGCGGCTCCCCTCCCACCTGCCTAGCATTGTCAGATGACTGTAACCTCTCCCTGCCACCTCCACCCTGCCTGTCCACATTCCATGCCCCTATCCCCTTCCTCCTGTCCCCCATGGTCCAATGTACTGCCACACCCTTCTGTCCTTCCTGGTCTGTTGTGCTGCAACTGCTCCTCCTAACTGTCACATGTGGTCTGTTGTGAGGCCCCTTCCCCTGAACTCTCTTGTCTGTGCCCAGGTCCTGACCCTCCCTTCTATCCTCCATGGTCCTTTGTGCATGCCCCTGCACCCTCCTTCTTGCCCATTATAGCCATTGTGCTGCCACTAACCCTCCCGCTTGCCATGCATGGGCTTCTGTGCTGCCACAGCACCTCCGACCTTCCCTGTGTGGTCAGCTAGCTGCCCTTGTCCCCTCCCACCTTCCCTTCATGGTCTGTGTGTATGCCATTATATTCTCTCTTTCGCTCTCCATGTTATGTCTTGCTTCTAGTGCCCATCCTGCCTGACCTCCATGGTCATCTTGCTGCTCCTGCCCTGCCCCTTGTCCCCAGCCCTCTGTTTCCATGTGCAGACCCCTATTACCTCCATCTGGGCTTGTCTGTTCCATTGTAATGCCCCTGATCCGTCCCCCCTGCCCTTTATGATCCGTTATGCTGCAGCTTTCTCTCCTGTTTGTCCATTATGGTCAGCTAGCTACCATTGCCTCTTTCCCCTCTGTTCTCTGTTGTCCATGTGCATGGTCCTGTCCCCTCTGTATTGCTTTATTTGGATTGTTTTCCTGCACTCCCGTCCTGCATGCCCTTTGTCAATCAATCAATCAATCAATCAATCAATCAAGATATTTGTAAAGCGCACTACATATGCGCGAGGGTCTCAAGGCGTTAGGGGGTGCAGCTACTGATCGAAAAGCCAGGTCTTGAGGAGTCTTCTGAAGGCCAGTAGGTCTGGGGTCTGCCATAGGTTGGTGGGGAGGGTGTTCCAGGTCTTGGCGGCGAGGTGGGAGAAGGATCTGCCCCCGGCGGTCGTTCTTCGGATGCAGGGGACAGTGGCGAGGGCGAGGTCGGCGGAGCGGAGCTTGCGGGTGGAGGTGTAGAAGCTGAGTCGTCTGTTGAGGTATGCTGGGCCGGTGTTGTGGAGGGCTTTGTCTGTATGGATGAGGAGCTTGAAGGTTATCCTCTTGTTGACGGGGAGCCAGTGAAGGTCTCTCAGGCGGGGTGTGACGTGGCTGTGGCAGGGGATGTCGCGGATCAGACATGCAGAGGCGTTCTGGATGTGGTGCAGCCGTCTCAGGAGCTTGGATGACATTCCTGTGTAGAGGGCGTTTCCGTAGTCCAATCTGCTGGTGAAGAGGGCCTGGGTGACTGTTCTTCTTGTTCGGTGGGGATCCACTTGAAAATCCTGCGGAGCATTCAGAGGGTGTTGAAGCAGGATGAGGAGACGGCGTTGACCTGCTTAGTCATGGTGAGGGTGGAGTCGAGGATGACTGCTAGGTTGCGTACGTGGTCAGTGGGGGTCGGAGCTGTTCCCAGAGTGGTTGGCCACCAGGAGTCATTCCAACCTGAAGGGGTGGTTCCGAGGATGAGGACTTCCGTCTTGTCCGAGTTAAGCTTTAGTTGGCTGTTCCTCATCCATTTGACGACGGCCTTCATTCCTTTGTAGAGGTTGGTTTTGGCTGTGTGAGGGTCTTTGGTAAGGGAGATGATCAGCGGGGTGTCGTCGGCGTGGGAGATGATGCTGAGGTCGTGCTGACAGGTGACCTGGGCGAGGGGTGCCATGTAGATGTTGAACAGCATCAGGCTGAGGGATGAGCCCAGGGATACGCTGCAGATGATCTTGGTGCCATTGGAGCGGAAGGGGGGGAGGCGGACGATCTGAGTTGTGCCTGAGAGGAAGGATGTGGTCCAGTCCAGGGCCTTCTCTTGGAGACCGGCGTTGTGTAGGCGTGTTTGTAGGGTGCGATGGCAGACCGTGTCGAAGGCGGCTGACAGGTCCAGGAGGATGAGGGCCGCTGTTTCTCCGTTGTCAAGCAGGGTCCTGATGTCATCGGTGGCGGCAATGAGGGCAGTGTCAGTGCTGTGGTTTCTGCGGAAACCGGACTGGGATGGGTCCAGGATGTTGTTGTCTTCGAGGTAACGGGTTAGTTGTTTGTTGACGATTTCTTCAGTGACCTTTGTCGATAAAGGGAGCAGAGAGATGGGGCGGAATTTCTTGAGGTCCTTGGGGTCTGCCTTGGATTTCTTGAGTAAGGTGTTGATCTCGGCGTGCTTCTGGCTTTCGGGAAAATTGCTGTCTCGAAGGAGTTGTTGATGGCTTTGCTGAGATGGGGTGCAATGGTTGTGCTGGCTTTGTTGAAGATGTGGTGGGGGCATAGGTCTAGTGTTGAGCCCGAGTGGATGGTGTTCATGATCTCGCTGGTGTTTTCGTCGTTGGCGCTGGTCCAGGAGAGCAGATGGTTGGTGCAGATGGTGGTAGTGGGGGCGGTGGTTGTTGGGGCGGTTGTGGCGTTGAAGCGGTCGTGGATGTTGGTGATCTTGCTGTGGAAGAAGGTGGCCAGTGAGTTGCATAGGTCTTGAAAAGGCAGGATGTCGTTGTCATTCGAGCTGGTGTTGGAGAGTTCCTTCACAATGTTGAAGAGCTCTTTCCTGTTGTGTGCGTTGTTGTCTAGGCGGTCCTTGAATGAGGCCCTCTTGGCGGCTCTGATGAGTTAGTGGTGTCTGCGGGTGGCGTACTTGTGGGCTGTGTAGCTGTCCGGTGATCATTTGCGGAGCCAGTTCTTCGCATGTTGATTTGGAGGCCTGGAGGTCTTCGTGAACCAGGAGGCTTTCTTGCTGGTGTGGCTGTTGGAGGGTGTCTTGAGCGGGGTGAGGGTGTTGGCGCAGTCATCAATCCACTGTCTGAGGTTGCGAGCAGCAGTGTCGGGGTCGGTGGAGTCGGCAGGTGGGTTCTGGGCGAGGGCGGTGGTTAGCTGGTCTTCGGTGACCTTGCTCCAGCAGCGTTGGGGCAGCAGCTGGGTGCGGTGGTGCGTGGTGGGCTTCTTGAAGGCGAAGTGGATGCAGTGGTGGTCGGTACAGTAGGACTTGTTGGTGTGGTTGAAGGAAACGTGGGGGCTTGCTGTGAAGATGGGGTCGAGCGTGTGGCTGGCGACATGGGTGGGTGTGGTCACGAGCTGTCTGAGTCCGAGATTGGCGAGGTTGTCGATCAGGGTGGTGGAGTTGGTGTCGTTGTTCTAGAGGTGAAAGTTCAGGTCTCCTAAGAGAATGTAGTCTGTGGAGGTAAGGGCATGCGTGCTGACGAAGTCAGCGATGGAGTCGCTGAATTGTGGTCTGGGTCCGAGGGGTCTGTAAATGAGGGTTCCTCTGAGGATGGTGTTGGGATCTGTGTGGATCTGGAAGTGCATGTGGTCAATGGTGTTGAGGGTGTCGTCGGTGTTGGTCGAGACTCTGAGGGTGTTCCTGTGGACGATGGTGATTCCTCCTCCTACTCCGTTGGTGCGGTCCCTGCGGGTGATCTTGTATCCCTCCGGAATGGCAATGGCGATGTCGGGTGTGTAGGTGGGGTTCAACCAGGTCTCTGTCAGGAAGGTGACGTCGGGGGAGGTAGAGTCGAGGAGGTCCCAGAGCTTGGTTGGTGGTTTGGTTGGCCGAATGCTGGTGAAGCTGTGGTTCCAGCAGGTGAAGGGTCCTTGTGCGCGCTTCGGGGTGGCCCGGTAGCAGATGTGTTCTCATCCAGGGTTGAGTGCGTGGAGTGTGCTGGCATTGTAGCGCAGTCAGGTGTTGTTGCATCTGCGGGTACCAGGGGTTCTGGTACTGGGCGCGGTCCAGGCGCGGACGGGCGCAGACGGGCTTGCCATAGGTGTGCCTTCGGCGCGCCAGCGGCGCGCGCGCGCTGCCGCCATAGGTAGGGGAGGGAGGAGCAGCTGGGAGGAGGAAACTAATTAACGGGGTTGGGGGACGGGGCTGCAGGGGACGCAGCGGCGGGAAGCGGGAGCAGCAAGGGAGTGGGAGGCAAAAACAAGCACAGGCAAAGGCAAACCAAGCGTGTGGTTTATTGTGCTGCTGCAAACCCTGATGCCTGCCTTGTAGGGTCAGTTTGGTGCACCTTTCCATGTCCCTCCTGTCCTCTGTTATCCGACTCCATGTCCCCACCCCAATTCCTCCTGCCTTCCATGATCCAATGTACCATACTTGCTAACATTTTGACCTTGGTAAGAGGGAGATTTTGAAAAAAAAACTGGGGTATTGATTTTCCCCTTTGACTTACATTGAAAAGGAGGAGATTGTAGGCAGGAGACAGATCAAATAAAGCCTATTTGGGCTTAAAAACATTGGACGTTTCCTGGCTGAATCGGGTCTGTTGGCATGTATCTTTGTACTACCACTGCCTCTTCCTTGTGCCCACAATGGTCTATTATGTTGCCACAGCCTCTCGTGCCAGTCCTGTATTGTTGGTTTGTTACCCCTGCCCCCTTTCCACTGCCCTCCATGGTCTGTTGTGCTGCCACTGCCCTTCCTGCCTGCCCAGGGTGGTCAAATTGTTGCCTCTGCACCCTCCTACCTGCCTTCAATTTTCAGACTCCATGCCCCTGGCCTCTGCCTCTCAACAGTATCCTAATGAACAACTAGATTGCTAACATTCTATATTTATTACAAAAGTGTGGAACGCCTGACGTCATCTTGATGTAAACAAAACTGTAATACCTAGAGCATTTCCTTTCGAAATTACATATATGAGAGGTCTTATTTGCATCAAAATTATGGTTAGTGCTCTAAAAACCTAAAATGAGGACATATTTTCTTAGTTTTCAAATAGCGACAAAGCACTTTTAAATTGTTTGTCATCTTTATGTTTTTTTATCCAGTTGACCACTTGGTTAAATGTTGCACTTAGGGGAGAGGATGTGGTGTTACTTCCAGAGATGCGGACTTTGCAGCTGGGGAACCAGGTTGGAGTTTCTGCTTCAGCTCGAAATTCTGTGATTCTGGTCAAATCACTTAATCTCCCCATGTCTAAAACCAAAATGAATCTGTTCTTGTGTGATGTAACCAATGCTCATGTAAAGCACTCCAATACCTGGCAAGTCTGCACTATATAAAACTGAAAGAACACAAAAAATAAAAAAGTGTTTTGCACACTTCTGTCATTGGGCTACATGTGGGCTACATCTGGGTGATAATTGTGCTACATTTGGGTTCTTTAGTCTCTGGTGGCCATCTTGGGAGACTTTTTTTATGAAGTTTCCAAATTTCCTCATTTACTGCAGTCTCCTCAGTAGGAAATACTTTCAGTTTTTTACTTTGGTTCCATCAAGAAGGCATTCAGATGTGTCACACATTTGCCATAAATTCTGAACGTTAGCACTCTAGTTGCTCATTAGATCACTGCAGTAAAGCTACTGCTCACCAGGGAAGTCTGCTGCTGGTATTCAAAGTGCATGTTTCAGTCTGCATGTCAGAATTTCTTAATGAAAGAGAAGAGGATTTGAGAAGTCAAAATGTGCCCTCATTTTTCTTTCTGCAGCACCAATCATAATTTCTATGGCAAAATGAAACCCCTCATGTTGTTCTTTTTTTAATTAAATGTTTTAAGAGTTACCACTTTATTCCAATAAAAATGGCTTCAGGTGTGCAATAAGTTTGTCATAAGTAGGAGGACTGTTAGCGCTCTAGTTGTTCTTTAGAACACTCTGGGAAGCTGCAGTAGAAAACAAAGGAATCAACTGACAGTCTCTGCCCTTTTTGGATGTACATGTTTTACTGAGAATATCAGACTTCATTCTCACATGACTGAGAAAGATAATGTGATTTTACAGAAAATATGCTCTCAGTTTAGCTCATAGATCACCTTTCAAACCTCTGTGGGAAAAGCATGAGAAAATAGTTTTCTCTCAAACATGATTCATCATATCCCAGCAGAAGGCTTTTTCACATGGTAAAATCACTTTAGAACACACCACAATTCCTAAAATGAGTATGGTACCATCAACAAATGATTTATAATGTACCTAACGTCTTAAAACCTTCTATTAATTGCAATGCTTTTTAATGAGGTGTTATCATGTATATTGATCCCAAGATGGCTGCCAACACTTCTTGGATGAAGTGCTAACAGCCAATCAGATCTCACGATGAGATGTGTGGTTAGGCTCCGCCCAGATACATATATTTATTTTTCCATTATTATATAAAAAACTACGGAACGGATTTACACCATTTAACAAAAAGGGCTCTTTCTGAACCAAGGGCTACCTTTTTGCCAAATTCGGTGTAATTCCGTTCAGCAGTTCGGGCTGTAGCTGTGTCTAAAGTTTCCTATGGAAAATTGCATGGAGAAAACAAGTTTTGGGACCCTCCTTTTTTCTCGGCCCCTGCTTGCCGAATCACCCCGAAACTTTCAAGATAGGAGCGGACCTAAGTGGGCCCTAAGTTTTGAAAATTGTGCAAAGATTCGTCTATCGGCACCAAAGTAATTGGGAATAGAATGTTGCAATTTTCCTATGGTAACTAGGTCCTAACTATAACTACCTACTGGCAACCGCCAGTAGGTAATATATATAAATATGTATATATACACACACGAACACACACACACACACACATATATATATATATAACCTACACATAACCTTTTTCCGATCGCCAGTAGGTAGTTATAGTTAGGAAGTTAGGAACTCGTTTTCATAGGAATAGCATTTTGGTTTTGCCAATCCCTTTGGCACCATTTGACAAATCTTTATGAGATTTAAAAAAACTCAAACACTATTTCTTTCAGCTGCAGTTTTGAAAGTTTTAGGGTGATTTGTCTAACAGGGGGTCTCAAAATGAGTTTTCCCTATGTCATTTCCCATAGGGATTTTGAACATGAGTACAGACAGAACCACTGGATGAATTGACACCACATTCGGCAGAAAGCTAGCTCTTGGTTCAGATAGCATGCCTTTGTGATTTGCTGTAAATCCATTCAGCAGTTATTGAGATATTAACTTCAAATCAACCTTGTATATCTAGGGACACATATCCTTTGCGGATCCACCCACAGCTCCATTCACCAAAGCAAAGTCCTGATTGGCTGGCCGCAAATTGGTTAAAAAGTTAAATCAGCCATTTTATTTATCAGGAAACAGTCCCCGGAGCTGAACAGTAGCATCTAAAATAAATAAAGGGTCAGTTTAGAGCTTTCCTGGCCCCTTTGAGTGTTCTAGATGTGGGGAAAGCATGTGCAAACGTCAGAAAAATGGCAAAAAATGTATTTTTTTGTGCCACGCATGACATCTGCGGATTGGTTGCGGGCCTGAGCATAGCCACAATATAAATCTGTGAAAGATCCACAAATCACAGCACAAAGTTAAAAATATATTATATATATATTCTCACACACCCACTCTGACATCCATACAGACACTCTTACACCCATGACACCCAACCTGACACACTCACACCCAGTCACACACCCAGACAGACGCTCTTACACTGACAGTAACCCAGGATTTTTTTTCTAAATCAGTACTATCTTATATTAACAAATATAGATGCAAACTTATAGTAGTATAATGTTAAATGATGTAAAGGACCCACCGCAAAGTTACACGGTGGGCCACTCTGAACGTCGCAGAGAATTTGTGTATTCGAGGAAAACAAACAACCAGATTGGGCTTCTTCGCAGGAAACATGGAAAGAGTTGAAAAAATACTGACCATTTAGAAGTGGTATAGCAAAAAAAGAAAAATGGAAGGAAGCCTGTCATTTGTTAACTAGAGCACCATATGTTGGAGCACATGGTGAACGGTAGCCATTTGACATGCTTTTTTACTGAGAGAGCAGGTGGTTTACAGGAATTCTGTCTGGAGATTCCACATGAAAACAGATGTTACCAAACATGAAAATGAAACTGAGAGAACAGCGAAGAGCGTTTACATGTATGCTAATTAGGTTGCAGAATATAAAAGTAAAATTAGAAAAAATAGGGATTATAAGCTGAAAGAAAATGTGCAGCTTCTAAACACTATACTAGAAAGGAAAATAGAAGGTTGCTTAGATGAGAACATTAACTAAAAATACAGTGAGCAGGAAAGGAGAAAGAAGCATTGGTATGTTGAATGAATATACATTTTATTATCCCAGTATAAATTTATGTGTTTAAGATTAGATGTGGGTGCCTGCCTATAGAATGTAATTTAATGATACGTAATTTACACTCACTCATACAGTCAGGGAGACACTTACAGACCCAGTTATGTTCCTACAAAAGCACGTATGTACCCATCACTCATATAGCCAGAAAATGACTGCCACACTCACACAAGCATAAGACCATTCACATACCCATTTACTCACCTGTATCTCCAAGTATGAGTACTATTCAATCAAATCCTTCCGAGCACTCATATCAAACCATTATTGCTAATAACTCAAATCAATCGGCAAATGTCACTGTCCTTATAAAGTATAAAAAATATATCTCCAACTCTTCTCCAGATCAAGGTTCTTGTATCTTTATTACTTCATTCTTCAGAAGATACACCATGGGCACTTGTTACATCAGCCAACACGTGTTTCGTCGTGTAGTATTACATCACTTTGACTTCCTCAGGGCTGTAACCAAGTAAACAGTTCCCATAAGAATTCGCGACCTACGTAGATAAAAGGAGGTGTAAAACATATGATTAATATATATATTAAGCTGATAACGATATGTACAGTTTAGTAAGACAGATTGTGATTTATTTTCAGTTACTGAGATAGTGATGAATATTACTTGCGAACTGATGGTGTGACGATTGGGAGAGAAGTTTCTACTTAAACAATAAGGTAACTTGCAGTAGATATGTGCTGGGAGATGGGTAAAAGAGAATAATTATTGAGATTGGGGACGTTGTAGAGTGGAGAATAGCTTGGCGCGGAATCTCAGTTAATATTAATACTAAATAACAGATACAGTAGTAGTGTTGAAGATTATTAACTCAGAACCAGAGTTAAGGCATTGAGAGAATATAGTTAATTTGATGATTTTTGGTTTTAGGTTCAAAAGAACGAATTGACTTAGATGAGCCTGATGTGTTAGAATGAACCATGGAGCTTTAGGTAATTTCTGGTATTTTATATGGAACATAGCGCATTATTGCTACCCTCTCGATTCCACTCTGGTATGGGGTTATTCTTGATTTACAACCTGTTCACAATTTGAGGGTTTACTGTGAAGTGGTAATGGTACTATTTTTCCTGCACCCTTCTGCACTGGGACCTATAAACCTTCAGATGCTAATACACATTCTTTTATGGTGTTGTACCTTCACACCACTAAATTTTAGCCATACGTAGGTCGTGAATTCTTATGGGAACTGTTTACTTGGTTACAGCCCTGAGGAAGTCAAAGTGATGTAATACTACACGACGAAACACGTGTTGGCTGATGTAACAAGTGCCCATGGTGTATCTTCTGAAGAATGAAGTAATAAAGATACAAGAACCTTGATCTGGAGAAGAGTTGGAGATATATTTTTTATACTTTATAAGGACAGTGACATTTGCCGATTGATTTGAGTTATTAGCAATAATGGTTTGATATAAGAGTGCTCAGAAGGATTTGATTGAACTTTATTCTGCCCTTGCAGTGACCTGTGGGCGTCGGATACACGCTCACCTTCCTTGGAGCACCACAAGAGATATTACTTTAACGGACATACCCTGAAATTATACTGTTGTGCGCCCTATTATCTGTTAAGTGTCCTTTTGCTTGTAAGTATGAGTACTAGTTTGCCCGTAGAGTCTGCAAGGGCATCTACAGAATGCAATCTACACTGCATGAAGATTTTTAAGAGGACTATTTCTGCACTCTTCAGAAGAGAGATCCCTGATTATAGTTGACCTAGAATCAAGACCCCTAAGGGTACTGGCTCTGAGAAGGAGGGAAAGGAGTAGAGAAATGACTGGGCAAAGGTTCAAGAGGTGAAAAAGGATCTCCAAAGAGAGAGGGTTCCCTACTAGATTTGATGCATAAAATAATGTCTCCTCCCAACCCCAGTACCTGAGGAGCTCAAGGATAGACAGTCTGAGAGGGACTTGAGGCTGCACCTGGACCAGATGACTGCAGAAGAGAGAAAAGCTCAGGCTAAGAGAGCATTGGAAGAGAAATGGGTCCTGTTGGCTCATGAAGTGCCGCTAAGGTGGATTTGAAGGCCAAATGACTGTTTGAATCTAGGAGAAGTGGTGGGAGCAAACCTACTCTGGCCAGTGCAGAACACAGAGTGCATTTACTCATAGGCTTGGTGCCTGACTGTAATGAGGGGGTTATATAGACAGGTTGTTTTTGAGCATATGAAGTAGCTTTAGAGGTACAGAGGATCTCTGAGGAGGATTGGGGAGCTAGCCTTTAAAGCCATATTCCTGGTGATTAAAGGGACATCCTGGTGGAGCCTAGAGAAGGGGAAGAGATTGAGGTACCCCATTATGAAGGAGTCCCTTGTTAGTAAGTAGGAATTCAGCCAGAGGAGTGCAGGTTGAAATAAAAGGGCAGTCAGAAGTGTGTCATCAGTCCCTGGAGGAATTTGTGGGGTACTCTTGAAATGTTTGTAAAAAATACTATTGGCTTTTAAGAAGCGTTTTCTAACATTTTTATAAGTTTTCTTTTTTAAAAGAGAATTAGGAAGAAAGAAGTGGCTTCAGACTGGGAAAGACATGAAGGTTCAATTGGGAGCTAAGAAAAGAAGTATATATTTCTGCTTGCAGTACATTAAACACGTGTGTGAATGGAAACAGTACTTTCTGCTTCATGCTTTTAACCTCAATGTCTTTTGGAATGGTATATGTAATAGACAGTTCTGTGAAAGAAAGTACAGACTCATCTGTGTCTTTTCCAAATGTAGGTTAATCTTTTACCCACAACATTATATAAGTATGGGGAGCACATCTTTCTTGGTACTCCTTGTGCATAAAGAAACCAGTCACTTCTCCAAGAAGTGGATTTTTGTGTTACAGATGAAAGACAGCATACTTTCAAATCTGTTCTTAAAGCCCCTGCAAATTTGATGTCTTTAATGCTACAGTTTATTAGTGTAAAAACGTTAATTAAGTTATCGCATAGATGTTCTGCACAGCTCAGAGTTAGAAACCAAGTTTTTTTGTACTATATTTATAATTGATTTTCCCCACTTTTCATTGATGATTCTTTCAGCAGTGCATCACTTTTGGTGTATGAGTATAGAACCTGAGAATAGTCAGAAAGGGAAAATGCACCCACAGAAGACATTTGTATTTTGAGAAGCATGTGGCATTTTGCACTGTGAGTAAGCATCTCAATTACATTTTTGAAGGCAGTTGCTATTATAATGACTGCAGCTGGTGGTGGTTTCCCCAAGTGTTTTTTACAGGTAGATAGTCCTGCTGCACCTATTTTGCCCTGCATGATTTAGATGAGGCTCCTTTCTGGAATTGTTTTTAAGTACTTCCACGTGGATGTTGTTCCATGTAAATAATGGTTTGTAGTGCCTCTGGAAAATTGCTTTGCTGCAGTATTGCAGAACAGATATTTATCAATAACCTTTTTTCCCTTTATGGTATTGTAAGATGATTCAAAACATCCCTTTGTTTTGTGCTTCCTGAAGTACTTGTGCACAAAAGTGTATTTGTAAATAGTTAAATAGGTTATGTTATTTTTTTTGTTAATTGCTTGGTTTAAATTAATTTATAATGAGTTCATGAAATGTTTTTGTAAAATTATAAAATGGATATTAGTAATTTTAATTATATGTCACAAACACACTCACACAGGTACTCATATATAAACTCACACATCTATAGAGTCATTTACAAAGGTGCTGACTCACCCACACATACACCTTCTGAAGCCACTCAGAATCCCATACAGTCACACTCCCATTTACACATGGAAACTGCTACTTAGATAGACTAATTCACTAAACCAGCCATTTTCACACCGACTCACACACTCATACAGTAACTCGCACACCAAGGCACACACCAATACAATGACTCATATGCCCAATTATAAACCGATGCACCCGCTCTCACACCAAAACACATTCGCAATACAGCTACTCTCATACCTAGTCATACACTGACAACACTGCGCAGACACTGACACATTGATGCACAGACCTATGCAGCCACTGACACACCCAGGCAATAAGCGTTACAGCCACCGGCAGACCTAGGCTCACACTGCTACAACCTCTGACACACCTAGGGACACACTGATACAACCACTGACAACCCAGACATACACTGACACAGCTACTGATTCACCTAGCCACACTCCAATATAGAAACTGTCACACCCAGGCACAATAACACTTTCAGTCACATATTTGTACTGCCACTTAGACATTCAACCAGCCACTGTATGCATCTCAAGCACCCATATACCTACTGATATAGCCAGTTATGCACCCAACCACACACTAATACAGACACTAACAGAGCCAGGCAAATACTAATGCATCCAAACATACACTCAAGCACACACTAATGCATGCACTGATACTATCAGGCATACACCAAAAGAGACACTGATGCTCCCAGCCAAACATTAATGCTTTCAATAATGTACTCAGCCATACACTAATGCATACACTTAGATAGTCTGGCAGACACTCATCCATACACTAACACACTCAGTTGTGCACTAATGCATATGCTCAAACACCAAGGCAGACACTGGTGCATGCACTGACACACCCTGGCACACACTAATTCATACCCTGCAACAACCAGGCACACACTCATGCATACACTGAACCACACAGGCACACATTACCACATACACTGACACACCTAGTGACACACCAGTGCAGACACTGACACACCCAAGCATACAGCAATGCAGACACTGACACACCCAGTCAAACACTAATTAATCCAATAACATAGCCAAGCACACACTGATGCACAAACTGGCACACCCAGACACACAGCAGTGCAGACACTGACACACCGAGCCCAACACTAATGCATCCAATAACACACACAGGCACACTGATGCATATACTGACACACTGACGCATACAATGACGCAGGCTCATCCACACGTACAGTGAAACAGAAACTCACACACCCCGCCATACACTAATGCATACAGTAACACACTGAAGCACGTGCACTGATCAATAAACAGCCACACACAGTGACATACCAATGCAGACACTAACACACCAAGCCATACAGCAAAGCAGACACAGACTCACCCAGTAAAACCCTAATCATCCACTAACACACCCAGGCATTCACTGACGCACACACTGAACCACCCACTCTCACACTGATACAGTGAATGGTACATTAAAAACACAGAGTTCACTTTTTGTTTGACCAGATGGTAGTTCATACAAGAAATGTTCTGTTTCTGGAAGGGTTTTTTAATGACTTTTAAATTTTATAATCAAACAATTTTTTTACAAAAAGTAAACAGGGTAGTAAAAAAAGGTAAGAACAGGGAAATGCAAAGAAGCAACTGGCTTCAGTCTTCAAAAAACATTATGCGGTCTGTTGGAGTTGGCCCTTTTTGCAGGGTCATCCCTGAACTTTTTGCCTTCCTCCTGTATTTTGTCTGACCTGTTTAGTTGGTTTTATGACTCTGGGCACTTTACCACTGCTGATCAGTGCTAAAGTGCATATGCTCTCCCTATTATAAATTAATGTATGGATTAGTGATTCCATGATTGGATGGTTTGGTTTACTTGTCAGACCCTAGTACAGTGCACTGAGTGTGCCTAGGGCTTGTAAATCCAAATGCTGCTTGTGGGCTTGCAGCACTGGTTGTTCCACCCACAGAAGCAGCCTGTAAAAGTGTGTCTAAGGTCTGCCATTGCAGAGCCTGTGTGCAGTCTGGTACTGCCATGTTGACTGAGCACGTGCACACACCTGCCAGTCCCTAAAACTTCCCTTTTCTTCATTTTTTTAAATTCTCATTTGCCCTCTCACCGCCCAGCACTCAACGATACCACCCTTGGGCTGTTTAACCTCATAAATTGACTCCGCTATAGAGGAGGGGGGTTCTGCCACGATACTTAGAATCTGACCCCCTTTCCGGGCAATGCCCCTTAAGTTGGTTGAACAGAGGGACTTCCTCCAAGGCATAGCCACCCCTTCCTTCACCAAACCGGGAAGACTGCAGGCCAAACCGAGATACGAGAGGGCTTGCTTCAAAAAAGTAATTCTACTACCTTCCCTTCACCCAAAACATGACAAAAAGGGAGTCCAGAAACTATATCTTTTTTTACGCTGCTCCGAAATGTCCAACTTGGCAATAGCTCTCATAGATCTTATCCAGTCCAGATCAGTTGGGGACACCGCAGACACCCACAATTTACAAATCTCTCTGCGAGCCAATAATACAGCATAAAACACCAGCTTCGCATTATCATCTGTGCCCTTACCTTGCAGATCCAGTCTCCCAGTCATGACAAGTTCAGGGCTTACCTTGACCTGGAGGCCAAGAGCTGTTGACAACCTCGTACTTACAGACTCCCAGAATTCTTTTAACGCTGGACAATGCAGGAAGATATGGAGATCATCCTCGTTCGGACTCTTGCATTTTGGGCAGACCACCATACCTCCAGGGTTGAATTTCGCAAGTCTTCTGGGAGACAAATATGCCCTGTGAATTGTAAACAGATGATTCCTCCTTAAATTTGCGGGGTTTACTAATTTATATAGCATAGACATAGATACTTGCCATTGATCTTCTGTAGCGATCCCCGGCAAGCACTCGCCCCACAAGGTTTCAGGCAGCATAAATGGTCCATCTTCCATCTCCAGTATTAGCCAATACCATACCGAGACTTCTTTTTTAAACCCCATTTCTAACAACTTCTCTTCAAGATCATTGTGAAGACCAATGAAACTTTCTTTTTCCACTGCCCAACTCTGGATCTGCAGGTACTTAAATCTAGAGAAACTTTATCCCCATTCCTCTAGGCAAACCCCTCATGCAATCAACTTGCCCTTCGAAAATAGATCTCTCCACCTCTGAGGCCCATCCACTTTCAAAGCTTTTGCCAGAGCATCCTTAGACCAAAGAGGGGACCGTGGTGTGTCCCAAATCGGAGCAAAAAAGCTATAATAGGGAATTTTTAATAGCCTCCTGATTCTGAACCAGAGCTCCGCTAGATTCCTTAAGACTCTTAGGGGTCGATTTGGATCGTGGACGGAAACGTGTACCGTCCGCCGCGGAAGGTGGCAAGATACTCCGGACCTGTCCGCGGAAAATCCGCAACAGCAATTAGGATAAAATATGCTAAAAACGCCGATCGCGGCGTACGGAGCACACCAATCCCCGTCCGCGGCGGTCGGAGTACACCTGAGTCCGCGGCAGGCGGACGGAACAGAAAGAACACCGACCGCCGCGTACGCACATGACCGCGAATACATCCACTTCCCCCGCGATACCTGCGCAGTGTCCGTGTCCGCAATTAGGATAACTCCGCAAGTACCCCGGTAGTCACCGCCATCCACGTCCGCAGCGGTACCAATGCACCGAGAATCCGTGCTCCACAGCGGAACGCCAACACAAACAACATCCCTACTGTCAAACCAATGCCATACATTGCGACGGAAGTTATCACCAAACACACGAAAATGAACGACCACCTACCGAAAACATCCAAACCAATCACAACACACAATGATCCACCGCCAAGCACCACACAATGCACACCTGGCAACACTCCCACCTAGCACCTGACTGCCAATAACCATTCAGACACGGCCAAGACACACACCATAAAATAACTCCCACCCACTCCACAAATCCTCTGCATCACTGCATAGCTGCTAGCAGGATACACGACTTAACTGACAGCAAAGACATATATCATTCACATAACCCACACCCAAACACACCCACCACACAAAGACCCACCACACCATTCGTACACACCACACACCTGCACCTCCCCATTCACGCAAACCCACACCCCGAGCACCATACACCATGGCACCAAAAAAAACCCCAAAATTCACTGACACCGAGTTAAAGGTTATGGTAGATGAGATAATCCGTGTCGAACCCCACTTATTCGGGGCCCTAGTGCAGCAGACCAGCATAGCCAGGAAAAACAGCATGTGGGACCGGATAGTCACCAGGGTGAATGCCTCCGGGAGCGTCCCGAGGACGAAGCAGGATATACAGAGGCGGTGGCATGATCTCAAGACCCGAGTGAAATCCATTCGAGCCAAGAACTATCTCCGGGCAAATCACACAGGCGGTGGAACCCCCCCGGAGCCCTTACCCTACACCGAGTGGGAGGACAAGGTGATGACCATCATCCACCCTGAGACCCTTGATGGACTTGCTGAGGGAGAAGAGGCTGGTAAGTACAAACCAAGCACCACGAGCACAACTACATGGTGTGCCTCACACAACTGTGAAGACACATCTCCCAGACCCCAACCCATGCATGCAGTCCACATACTCACCAACGTCGAAATCACTCCAACAGGCCCCCATGTCCATAGGGATGGCGGTGGTGGTGGTGGGTGGTGGGTGTGAGGGGACGGAACTACAACTCCCAACAGGCCCCCATGTCCATAGGGATGGCGGTGGTGGGTTGTGGGTGTGAGGGGACGGAACTACAACTCCCAACAGGCCCCCAAGTCCATAGGGATGGCGGTGGTGGTGGTGGGTGGTGGGTGTGAGGGGACAGAACTACAACTCCCAACAGGCCCCCATGTCCATAGGGATGGCGGTGGTGGTGGTGGGTGGTGGGTGTGAGGGGACGGAACTACAACTCCCAACAGGCCCGCATGTCCATAGGGATGGCGGTGGTGGTGGTGGGTGGTGGGTGTGAGGGGACGGAACTACAACTCCCAACAGGCCCCCATGTCCATAGGGATGGCGGTGGTGGTGGTGGGTGGGGTGAGTACCAGTGCAGACAGAATCGGCAACAAAATGAAAACAACCTGTCAAGTCCACATTACTCATCCTCACATTTTCGTTTTGCAGGTCATCCTAATCTGACAGCTGGAACCAACACCCGCCCTCCAGACTCGCCACACACAGAAGTCTCAGGGGACGATTGTGCAGCCACCTCCGGGGCAGAGGATGATCCCGGCACAAGCAGGCAGCCAGGGCCATCTGGCTGCCAGGTCACACCTGCACCAACGACTACGGCCTCTGCCATTGTCACAACACCGGCCACTGTGACCTGCACAGCCACCACCAGCACCACCTCCACCACCACCACTACTACCACCACTTCTGCCCCTGCCACCCTGCCCAACCCACCGGCCAACGCCGTGCCAGCGCCATCCCAGCCACGCAGGGAGAGTGTGAGGCAAGGCAGAGATGCAAGGCCAGATCCGGCAGGCAGGAGCATACGCCAAAGATGACATGAGGATGCCAACACACACAATGCTGTGCAACAGTCATTGGAAGCACTGGGCAGGGTGGAGGTAAGCTATCAACGTGGTCAGGCACAGGCAGACCACAGGCAGTTGCACGGCCCTTCCACTACCGCCGTGCCAGGCCCTGCCCAGGACCGCCGTGCCGGCCATGCCAACCACCGCCGTTGCACGGCCCTTCCACTACCGCCGTGCCAGGCCCTGCCCAGGACCGCCGTGTCGGCCATGCCAACCACCGCCGTTCACAGACCGCCAGGGAACGCCGGTAGTGGAAGGGCCGTGCAACGGCGGTGGTTGGCATGGCCGGCACGGCGGTCCTGGGCAGGGCCTGGCACAGCGGTAGTGGAAGGGCCGTGCAACGGCGGTGGTTGGCATGGCCGGCACGGCGGTCCTGGGCAGGGCAGGGCCGGCCGGCCGGCCGGTGAAGGCTGGATGATGCAATGTCACTGTAAGGGGGGGCATGACCTGCCATGTGCATTGACATCAGCTAATGGATGTGTTGGCCTACACGTCCCCCGCCGAACACGTGCCCCGCCATGTTGGCGCCAGTGATACAACATTGTTGCAAATCGACCATCCGTCCCGGAACCTTGCACATGCACTTGCCGGTGTGTGAGCGTGACGGTCTGTGCACGTGCAGAAATGGGAGGTGCGAACAAGGGCGGCGTGTGCCCAATAGAATGTACCGTATGCTGTGCAGCGCAACACCAGGGCCAGTCATTGGCCCATTTCCAAACACGCTTCTAGGGCTGACCAATGGCTGTCGCCGTATGCCACTGACATGGCCACAGGGCCCTATAAATGTGTCATGTGCAATACCACACATTCCACGATGACCACCGACTGCTGCCTGTGACCATCACCTCCAACTGCTGCTGCCGAGCTGACCACCGACTGCTGCCTGTGACCATCACCTCCATCTGCTGCTGCGGAGCTGACCACCGACTGCTGCCTGTGACCATCACCTCCAACTGCTGCTGCGGAGCTGACCACCGACTGCTGCCTGTGACCATCACCTCCAACTGCTGCTGCGGAGCTGACCACCGACTGCTGCCTGTGACCATCACCTCCATCTGCTGCTGCGGAGCTGACCACCGACTGCTGCCTGTGACCATCACCTCCAACTGCTGCTGCGGAGCTGACCACCGACTGCCGCTCTAGTGCCCTACTCCGTGACCTTGCCATGTCGAGAGGCAAAGAGATCCGGTCTCGTCCCTTCACCACCGCGGAGCTGGATGTCCTCGTGGACGGTGTGCTCCGCAACTACGGACGCCTGTACGGCGCACCCGGACAGGTGGTAAGTGCAGTGGGGGACAAGTTGGTGTGCATGAGGTGTACCATGACACCTGGGCTCTGGGATCTTGGCGGTGTGATGTGGGACCAACACATGATTCGCAATGTGCATGGCTGCTGAGAGTAACGTGTTGCCCCAATCTGTGTGACTGGCCAACTGTCCACTAACTTGCACCCTTTTGTCTCCCATCATGGTAGGTCAAGCTGCACCTTCGCAAGAACGTGTGGAGGAGCATTGCACGTGATGTACGAGCAGTGGGGGTGTCCAATAGACGACATACACACTGCCACAAACGCTGGGACGACATTTCCAGGCTGAGCAGGAACGTAGCGGAAGTGACACTAGGGATGATTCCAAGAACGGCACGACTGGCCCGACGCTCAATGACCCCTCTAATGCACCGTATCATAGCTGTGACGCATCTTGCCCTGTCCGAGCGGTTGCGTGTGGATGACCAGCAACGTGGTGGTAAGCATACTGTCAGTGAATGTTGCTTGTGAGTGCAATGCATGTTATGTTGGCCAGACACATTAGTGACTTCCGTGAATCGTGCGTCTCGTTGCAATGCCATGTTGGTGACATTGGCGCAGTTAAAAGTCACTTTCCGGTGCGGCATGTTGAGACGGCACTCGCTAAGCAGTTGAGTGTTGATGCACATGCTGTAGTGCTCCGTCACCCCATGGCAAGACTGGTGTGCAGATGTAGTTGCTCATGCCCTGTCCGCATGCTGTACATGTCGCACGGACAACGCCACTTATTTCGTGTGAGGATGACTGGTAGGGGTGGCCCGTGTGCAGGTTGGGGGATCGAAGTACATCGTCAGCAATGGCAATAGGGATTCCGTACCAGTACTGTACGTGAGTGTGGCCGTGACTTACACCTCTTTTCTGTGAATTTCAGCTTTGGCAGAGGACACTCAGCCACAGACCGAGGAGATGTTTGAAGCCAATGCATCCGGATCAGACGTCGGGCACACGCAGACTGACACAGAAGGGGGCAGCGCCGGAGAGGGGGACAGGACCGTCCCGGAGGACTAGCATGTGGAGACAACATCGTCAACATCTTCCGACAGTGTTGGTGAGTCAGCACTGTTGTCACAGACTGGGAGTAGGCAATCAACACCTTTGGTCGGGACACAGCACACAGGGCCCACCCTGCCGCCAACTGCACCATGTACTGTTCGTGCACGCAGGAGTAGGGGGAGCAGAGTAGCGTTCGGTGCCGGAACCGCTGCCCCGGCCTCCGTGAGCCAAAATGCTCTTTGTGCTGAGGCTGTTGCTCTGCTGCGACAGCTGTGTGTGGGGCAGACCAATATGATTAATGCTTTCCAAGACCACGATAGGAAGTTGGGGCAGGTGGTAGCTTTCATGGAAGGTATGCATGGCGATCTGGCTGCTCTACACAGGACAGTGCAGTCATTGGGGAACAGTGTGTCGTCTGCCATTGTACAGTCGCAGGGACTGGGTGCAACTTCTGTTCCACCATCTACAACACTGGATGTCTCAGGGGGGAGTCAATTGTCTGACCAGGACTCGAACACAGGTCATTGCACTAGAAGCAGCGTCAGCCAGCACGTCAAGTCTCGGAGGGCTCAGACACCATCCCCTAGGTCAGCTAAATCTGTTCACAGAGACACCGTCAGAGACAGTGGAGTACAGACACGTGATCCAATAGAGGGTTTGGGTTCAATGGCAACACATGCTGCACAGGCATCCCACACACAAGGTACTACCAAGGCAAACCTTACTCCCAGTTCCATTGACACTACCTTGGACATGGACAGTGAGAAGAGGAAGGCACCTCATGAGAGCAGGGACACTCCCAGGGGCAGGGAGACTAGGAAGGAAGGAGCCACTCCAAAGGGCAGGGAGACTAGGAAGGAAGGAGCCACTCCCAAGGGCAGGGAGACTAGGAAGGAAGGAGACACTCCCAAGGGCAGGGAGACTAGGAAGGAAGGAGACACTCCCAAGGGCAGGGAGACTAGGAAGGAAGGAGACACTCCCAAGGGCAGGGAGACTAGGAAGGAAGGAGACACTCCCAAGGGCAGGGAGACTAGGAAGGAAGGAGACACTCCCAAGGGCAGGGAGACTAGTAAGGAAGGAGCCACTCCCAAGGGCAGGGAGACTGGGAAGGAAGGAGCCAATCCCAAGGGCAGGGAGACTAGGAAGGAAGGAGCCACTCCCAAGGGCAGGGGGACTGGGAAGGAAGGAGCCACTCCCAAGGGCAGGGAGACTAGGAAGGAAGGAGCCACTCCCAAGGGCAGGGAGACTGGGAAGGAAGGAGCCACTCCCAAGGGCAGGGAGACTAGGAAGGAAGGAGCCACTCCCAAGGGCAGGGAGACTAGGAAGGAAGGAGACACTCCCAAGGGCAGAGACAAGGACAGTCACAAGACATACGCACCTAAGAAGAGCACGGACACTCCCAGGGGCAGGGACACACACAGGGAGAAGGTGTGTCCTGGGGATGTGTACACCAAAGACAAGTCTGCTGCCTGGGACAGGGCACCATCCAGGGAACAGGGAAGATCCACAGACATCATTCCTCCTACGGAAATAGGACATCCAAGGGCAAAGGCATCTCCCATGGACAGTGGTGCTGTCAAGGACAGGCATACATCACCCCTTGATGCACTGCGGTTGCTGTTTTCTGGGAAACGGAATACAGATGTCTCCGCAGTGGAGTCACCCCTTACCTCCACTCCCATCAGGGCCCGTCAGGAGCGCATGGAGGTTGACCCTGTAGTAGCATCCCCCATGCCACATGTTGCAAAGGCCAGAAGGCAGCCACACAGCAAACGACAAGCTGGCTCAAGCACGTCCCCAGAGAGCATTCCCCCGCCAGCAGATGCACCTCCCATGGTGGGTGATATTTCTACCCAGTCAGGCCCACTTGCCAGTCCTGTCCTCTCCAGGGTGCAGTCACATGTCACCAAGAAACGGAAACACACACCATTGACACATGCCCAACCCGATGTCGGCCAATTGCAACTATCCCCCGCTCCAAGAGCCACCCTGCCTCCTGGCCCATACAGCCCTGTGGCTCATCATTTCAGTGGTCCCAGTGGCGCCGCTGCAGTTGACTTGCATGTGTCAGGTAGTGGCACTGTGTCTGTTGTTTGCTGTCATGCATCATGTAGTGGCACTCTATCAGTTGTGCCTCATCCTGTATCAGGTGCTGGCAGTGTGTCTGGGTCTGTGGCGCATGTGTCGGTCACTCGGGCTGTGGCTGTGTCTCACACTCCTGTTTCAGGTGCTGGCAGTCTGTCTGGGTCTGTGGCCCATGTGTCGGTCACTCGGGCTGTGGCTGTGTCTCACACTCCTGTTTCAGGTGCTGGCAGTCTGTCTGGGTCTGTGGCCCATGTGTCGGTCACTCGGGCTGTGGCTGTGTCTCACACTCCTGTTTCAGGTGCTGGCAGTCTGTCTGGGTCTGTGGCCCATGTGTCGGTCACTCGGGCTGTGGCTGTGTCTCACACTCCTGTTTCAGGGGCTGGCAGTCTGTCTGGGTCTGTGGCCCATGTGTCGGTCACTCGGGCTGTGGCTGTGTCTCACACTCCTGTTTCAGGTGCTGGCAGTCTGTCTGGGTCTGTGGCCCATGTGTCGGTCACTCGGGCTGTGGCTGTGTCTCACACTCCTGTTTCAGGTGCTGGCAGTCTGTCTGGGTCTGTGGCCCATGTGTCGGTCACTCGGGCTGTGGCTGTGTCTCCCACTCCTGTTTCAGGTGCTGGCAGTCTGTCTGGGTCTGTGGCCCATGTGTCAGTCACTCGGGCTGTGGCTGTGTCTCACACTCCTGTTTCAGGTGCTGGCAGTCTGTCTGGGTCTGTGGCCCATGTGTCGGTCACTCGGGCTGTGGCTGTGTCTCACACTCCTGTTTCAGGTGCTGGCAGTCTGTCTGGGTCTGTGGCTTACGTGTCAGTCACTACATCTGTGGCTGTGTGTCACACTACGGTTTCTGGTGCTGCCAGTCTGTCCGATGCGGGAACTTCACGCAATCCACCTGATAGTGTGATGTAAGGTGCTGTTGTCTTCACTCACATGTAATTGGACATGGTGTGTGAATTGTCCATTGTACACAGTCTTCCACTGCTGTGGACCTTGTTACGGGTTGTTGGTGATTCGTACTTGTGGTGCCTCAGATACTGCTCTATGCCCTGTGATGTACTGCCTCTGATGTACCTGCTCTGGTGTCCACACTGCCCTGTTGCTGTTCTCATGCTGCTCTATGCCCTGTGATGTACTGCCTCTGATGTACCTGCTCTGGTGTCCACACTGCCCTGTTGCTATTCTCATGCTGCTCTATGCCCTCTGATGTACTGCCTCTGATGGACCTGTGCCTTGCCAAGGACTGTTGGTGCACTTAGCCCCTCTCATGTGCTGCCTCTGATGGACCTGTGCCTTGCCAAGGACTGTTGGTGCACTTAGCCCCTCTCATGTGCTGCCTCTGATGGACCTGTGCCTTGCCAAGGACTGTTGGTGCACTTAGCCCCTCTCACGTGCTGCCTCTGATGGACCTGTGCCTTGCCAAGGACTGTTGGCGCACTTAGCCCCTCTCATGTGCTGCCTCTGATGGACCTGTGCCTTGCCAAGGACTGTTGGTGCACTTAGCCCCTCTCATGTGCTGCCTCTGATGGACCTGCTCTGGTGTCCACACTGCCCTGTTGCTGTTCTCATGCTGCTCTATGCCCTGTGATGTACTGCCTCTGATGTACCTGCTCTGGTGTCCACACTGCCCTGTTGCTGCTCTCATGCTGCTCTATGCCCTGTGATGTACTGCCTCTGATGTACCTGCTAGTCCACACTGCCCTGTTGCTGTTCTCATACTGCTGTATGCCCTGTGATGTACCTGCTCTGGTGCCCACACTGCCCTGTTGCTGTTCTCATACTGCTGTATGCCCTGTGATGTACCTGCTCTGGTGTCCACACTGCCCTGTTGCTGTTCTCATACTGCTGTATGCCCTGTGATGTACCTGCTCTGGTGTCCACACTGCCCTGTTGCTGTTCTCATGCTGCTCTATGCCCTGTGATGTACTGCCTCTGATGTACCTGCTCTGGTGTCCACACTGCCCTGTTGCTGTTCTCATGCTGCTCTATGCCCTGTGATGTACTGCCTCTGATGTACCTGCTCTGGTGTCCACACTACCCTGTTGCTATTCTCATACTGCTGTATGCCCTGTGATGTACCTGCTCTGGTGTCCACACTGCCCTGTTGCTGTTCTCATACTGTGTATGCCCTGTGATGTACCTGTTCTGGTGTCCACACCGCCCTGTTGCTGTTCTCATACTGCTGTATGCCCTGTGATGTACCTGCTCTGGTGTCCACACTGCCCTGTTGCTGTTCTCATGCTGCTCTATGCCCTGTGATGTACTGCCTCTGATGTACCTGCTCTGGTGTCCACACTGCCCTGTTGCTGTTCTCATGCTGCTCTATGCCCTGTGATGTACTGCCTCTGATGTACCTGCTCTGGTGTCCACACTGCCCTGTTGCTGTTCTCATACTGCTGTATGCCCTGTGATGTACCTGCTCTGGTGTCCACACTGCCCTGTTGCTGTTCTCATGCTGCTCTATGCCCTCTGATGTACTGCCTCTGATGGACCTGCTCTGGTGTCCACACTGCCCTGTTGCTGTTCTCATGCTGCTCTATGCCCTCTCATGTGCTGCCTCTGATGGACCTGTGCCTTGCCAAGGACTGTTGGTGCACTTAGCCCCTCTCATGTGCTGCCTCTGATGGACCTGTGCCTTGCCAAGGACTGTTGGTGCACCTAGCCCCTCTCATGTGCTGCCTCTGATGGACCTGTGCCTTGCCAAGGACTGTTGGTGCTCTTAGCCCCTCTCATGTGCTGCCTCTGATGGACCTGTGCCTTGCCAAGGACTGTTGGTGCACTTAGCCCCTCTCATGTGCTGCCTCTGATGGACCTGCTCTGGTGTCCACACTGCCCTGTTGCTTTTCTCATGCTGCTGTATGCCCTGTGATGTACTGCCTCTGCTTGTACCTGCTCTGGTGTCCACACTGCCCATGCTCGAGCCTACACTGTGATGTTACCCCGATTATGTGTAAATAAAGTTGTCATTCATGTGTCGTGGGTTGTCGGAGTCATTCTTGCGTGTGTGATGCTGGTGTGTATTTGTTTTTCCTTCAAGGCAGTGTGTTCGGATATATGTCTCTCCCCCCTATCTAGGTCACGACTCTTGCAGGTGCTGCCGTCCACACGACTGAGTGGTTTCCGGTACATGTGACTCCCCCCTACCTGGGTGACGACCCTTGCAGGTAGTGCCCTCCACATGAATCAGTTGTTTCCGCTACATGCCACTCCCCCCTCTCTACGGCACGTCCCTTGCAGGTACTCCTCACCAGGCAGCGAAATGTTTGTAGCCTACCTGCGTCGTCCTCGATGGTGGGCCAAGACTAGGACGTGGTGGATCGCGTAGAGTATCGGGTATGCGTGTAGTGCAGGGTCCATGTCGGCGAGCGGCTCGTGGTGGGTATGGTCGCTGTGGTGAATCCGCTGTGTTCAGGCAGGTTGTTTTTCCGCGGCGCTTTTATGTGTATTTTCCGCTATCTTGATTTGGTGGACGGGCGTAGACGTCAGTCCGTACAGCGGCGTATCTGGATTGGTTACGTCCGCTGCGTGGTTGGGTGAGGTTGTGCGGCGGACCGTCATCTACCGCAGCGGACGGATTTTGATCTCTATTTGCTATCCTGATCTGGCGGACGGAGTGTCCGCGACGGGCGGACGGAGAATAGGCATGTTCCGCATACTCCGGTGCTGCGGAGGCACTTCCGTCCGCCATCCTAATGACCCCCTTAGTCGGGACCTTCTTAAAGTACTTTGGATCGGCAAATTTACACATGAAGCCGTGGTCTTTAAAATTTGCCATTCGAAGCAGTGCAGCCAACATTTTCCCGATATCTGAACTCCCCGGAATACCCAACAGCAATCGACAGTTTTTCAACAAAAAAGCCCATGAGTAAATCTGGAAGTCTGGAGCGGCTAACCCTCCCTTCAAAAGTGTCCTCCTGATCTTCTTCCAAGAAAGATGGGAGTCTCTTGAAGCCCATATAATTGAGCCTATCTCACTCTGGAGTTTTGCAAAACCCGTCCTTCTCAAATAATAGCAGCAGGGAATCAAACAAAAAAGTTATTTTCGGTAGAATCATCATCTTCACTAGATTCACACGCCCGAACAGTGATAGCGACAGGTGCGCCCAGCCTCGGAGAGCGGCAGTAATCTCATTCTTCACTCTAAGAAAATTTACCTTCGTGAGTTCCCGTATATCATGCGTTATCCTCACCCCTAAATATCTAATTTCTGATTTACAGGCTATACCCTCAGAATTTAGGTTCCAGGACATAACCTCTGTTTTGTCCTCATTTATTAGATAACCTGATACAGCCCCAAACTCCTTTGTTAATTCAGCTATACACTCCATTGACTGATGTAGCTTGGGAGTTAAAATAATTATATTGTCGGCATATAACCCTATCTTCCTGAACCACCCCTCAAATTCGAACGAGGTGATCCTCTCTGCTGCTCTAATCATGCAGGCTAGGGGCTCAATGTAAAGATCGAATAAGAGAGGAGAGAGAGGGCTCCCTTGTCTAGTCCTTCTCATAATTGGCACAGGTTGGGTCAATATCCCGTTAACCAGAACCCGAGAGATGGGAGACTGGTATAATAAGGCAAGGGAAGTACTGAAGTTTGGACCCAGTTTAAGATGTTTAATTAAGGCCTGCAGATACGCCCAATTTACCCGATCAAACACCTTGGCGGCATCCAAAGCGATGACCACCAAGGGAAGGTCATAGGCAGAAGCCACATCTATACTAGCAATAAGGGAGAAAGATACAGCCAGATTCATCAAAGGAAATTGCGCTCGCAAAGGGCCAGATTCTCAGAATCTGGCCCTTTGCGAGCGCAATTTTTGCATTTGGGATTCATCATCCCAAATGCAAAAATCGCTATTACAGAATTCGCATTTCAGCGAGGAATAGCATTTAAGTAATCTCTATTTGAGATTCCTTAAATGCAATTCATGAAACTTTTAAAATTTGCGAATTCGCAATTTCCGGCCGCTATTTACCACGAAGTCTGACTTCGTGGTAAATAGCGAAAACTTAGAAAAATGCACTTAAGTGCATTTTTCTAAGTGATATGTTACACACACACATGTCCTTTGGACATGTGTGTGCGCAACATCAGGCTACATTTCCATTTCAGGGGTGCTACAGGGTGTCTTTTGGACACCCCTGGCACCCTTGAAATCGCATTCTTATTTGTGATTAGCAAATTGCTAATCGCAAATAAAGATTGACTCCCCATTCATTCCTATGGGCCTTTAGGCCCATAGGAATGCATGGGGAGTTATTCCTTATTTGCGATTAGCAATTTGCTAATCGCAAATAAGGAGGCTGTAGGAATCACAATTTATTTTGCAATTTCTACATGAATCCCGATTTGAGAGTCCTTAATAGCGATTCCTTAATAATCGCTATTAAGGACTCGCAAATCGGGACCATGATGAATCTGGGGGTTAGTTCCTTAAGATATCTGCCCTTAATAAACCCCTTTTGGTCTTCGTGAACTAGCTGGTGTATGACTTTACTCAACCTATCAGCCATAATCTTTTCAAACAACTTGTAATCACAGTTCAATAATGATATAGGCCTGTACGAGTCCATATTCTTTGGCGACTTCCCAGGTTTAACCATTAATATAATATTCGCCTCATTTCATGAGGGAGGCAGAGAGGCCTTACCCAAAAAGACTTCATTAAATAGCTGAGTTATAAAAGGCACTAAAATATCAGTCAATACCTTGTACATTTCAGCTGGAAGCCCATCGGGCCCTGGTGCTTTCCCCCGCTTTACTTGTTTAATCACACCTTCCACTTCTGCCTGCGATATTTCCTGATTTAATGCCTCCTGGAGGTCATCAGACAGTGGCTTCACCAGCTCTAACCACCGCTCTAGTGCTTGGGGTTCAGGGACAAGCTCCTCCTTATATACTTCCACAAAATACCTGTGAAAGGCTTCCAATATACCCTTACTGTCCGTAACCATCTGACCTGTCTCCACCTCCCTCACTTCCTTTATCAAATTTCGTGCACGGTCCTTTCTCGCCTTCCAGGCTAGCAATTTACTGCTCCCCTCCCCATACTCAAAATGATCAAGTTGACTAGCATTCCATTTCTACTTGACCCTTTGACTTAGGACGCCAACCAAATCAGCTTTAAGTTCAGCCAACTCGTACCGGGTCCTTTCCTCAACCTCCGGACCACCCGAGCTAACAATAATCGCCTCCTTCTTCCGAATTTTCTTTTCTACCTCAACAACTCTATTATAATAAGCCCTCCTCTTTTTAGCTCCCCAAGCACCCAGCCTGCCTCGCAAAAATGCTTTGCACATGTCCCAGACAAGCTCAATTCTTGCTGTCCCCGTATTTTTGACCAAAAAGACTTCAATCTCCTTATGCAAGATATCTAAAGCCTCCTGATCGTAGAGGACTGTGCGATCCAGCCTCCAGGTTGAACCCAATAAACCGATCTCAATTTTTAATGACAACGTAGTAGCTGAGTGATCTGAAAGATGCACCCCTACATGAGCTGCCTGGCCTACCCCATCTATAAAACTAGAATCAATCAAAAAATAATCTATCCGCAATCTAGGACTATACTTCTTGTTATAAAAGGTATAACCTGGAAACTGACCAGATCTCAGCCTCCAAATATCACACAATCCTTACTGAAACATCATCTCCTTCACTCTATTTGACATTTGATCTAACTTGTGATCAAGAACTGTATTAAAATCCCCTGCCATAATTATTTTCCCAGAAAAACTTAGGACTTCCCTAGCCAGCTCATCTAAAGGTGCAACCTCGTCCTGATTCGGACCATAATATCCAATAATAATATACAACTGGCCTCTCATCCTTAGATTTACCATCAGCCACCTGCCTCTAACATCCATGGCTTTGCCCTCAACTGAGCAGTTTACCCCTTGTCTAATTAAAACCACCACTCCTTTCGTTACCGCCGATTGAGAAGTATAGAATGCATGAGCCACCCAGCGCTGGGACAAATAAAGTTATTTACTCTCAGGCCCTGTTAAATGAGTCTCCTGTAAAATTATAATTTGGGCTGATGAATCCCTTAAATACTTCAAAATTAAATACCTCCTTGGTCTTACACGTAAACCATTTACATTCCATGATAGGAATGTCAACTTCTTTAAACTACCCCCACTCATAGCAGAGCCAGTAGCCTACGCTAAACAAACTAGCGGAAAGAAAGTTCCTGAGGACTTTTTCACATTTTCTCCCCATACCCTTGACCTCCCCCCCACCCCTACCCTCTTCCCTTCGCTCCCCTCCCCCACCTCCCCCCACCCTGGAAAACCCAACCAAATTACCTATGACCCTACCAGGCCTTTTTGGGTGCCCGCAATGGACGGTGAACGGTATCATTTAACTAAAAATGAAAACACTAAAAAAAGTGCTCCTGCGCGGCTTATCCTCAGCCAATTTAAGCCAGTATTTACCACATCTTATTACAGACTCTCCATCTGACACAGCTCCAAAAATCTATCTACATCTTCCACAAACCGAAAAGAATGCATCTTATTATTCCACATAACTTTTAAGAAAGCCGGGAATTTCAATTGTACATTTGCTCCCAAACTTCTTAAAGGCTCAATCCTCTTACCTAGCTCCCACTGCCTATTGGCATTCACGGAAGACAGGTCTGACCTCACCTCCACTTTCACACCATCTACCATAATAGCCTTCTTTTTGAGGGCAGCGGCTAAGATATTCTCCTTCAAATTGTAGGTCAAAAAGTTTATCAAGATTTTTCTGGGTTTTGAGCGATTGGGGTTCAACCTGAAGGGATCACGGTGTATCCTCTGAATATCCATCAAAATCTGGTCCTCGGTCTCATCTAACTGCAGCTTGGTTTTCAATAACACTATTCTTGATGTCAGCTCCTTCCTTACTCTCAGGCAGCTTCAAGAGTTTCAGATTATTTCTCCGCTGCATATTCTCCAATCTCTCCAGCCTTTCCTCATGCTCCCGTTCCTTAAACCTGATAGATTCTAGCTCCTTACTGTTATCCAACACATTCTATCGAATATCCTTCACCTCTGCCTCCAAGGCTACCGTACGGGAGCTCAACTCATCAAATTTAGTTTATAATAGACTGCACACAGCTCTAATTCCTTCCTGATTTAGATTAGAAACTTCAACGCCCTTGTGCATATCTATATTTAACTTCTTTAAGAGAGCAATAACTGGAAGATCGGAATCCTCCTGCTCCAGAAGACCCTCCATCCCTTTCTCATTCCCACTGCTTGCCGAATTAGATTTGTCCTCTTCCTCCACTGAAGCCTGGGCAAGTAATGTACCCACAGTCCCACCGAGCCCTTCAGAAAGTGGGGTGGTTTCATCCAAAGACGGGATAGTATGCTCTATGGCCCCCCTGTACAACCCCCCAGTTGCGCCTGAGTGGTTTGATCATCCCCCTCCATATCCATCGCCAAGACCTGGTACCGGTTGGGACTCAGATGTTTTGACCAGCTAATATCGACAGAGGCCCAGCGCGATACCTCGAGCTCCCCCTCCACACAACCCGCTATCTGAGCTGTCTGACTCAAATTAGATGCCTCCACAGAGACTGTCGGAGCTATTTGGGCAGGGGGTGTTTCTCTCTTCAAAATCAGGGTTTTAGGCAGGGCTTTAAAAAAAGTAGTAAAGGAGGGGGTAATATTCACCTTCCTTTCTAGTATAGCCGCCTTCCCAGCCTTGTTTAATCCACCAGCCTGCTTAATGTACTTTTTAACCATGCTTTTAGGCTTTGCTCCTATGCTTACTTCAGGCTTAGTATTAGTATTTTTTTGGGTTCTAGTCCTTTCCTCTTTTTCCCTTCTTACTCTAGTCTGACAGCAGGGGAGGGAGAGTAAGTTAGAGGTAAAAGGGTGAACAGCGCACTCTCTTTTTAATGAATACTCCGAAAGTGGTGGACCTGGTCTAGAAAATTATTAGCCTGAAAGGTGGGCTATTGTCCGACCCCAAAGCGAATATAGGAGGGTTTGACCAGGCATAATTTTAGCACCAGAAGGAACAGGTCCTGTGTTGTTGCGAGTTAGTATTAGGTGAACCTACATCCTTAAGTAATGCCTTTTCTCCCCCCACTCCCCTCCCAGCACTCCTCAGAGTGTATCTGGAGGCCTCTGAATTATTTTTGTTCTTGCCAGATTTACCACTAATCCACCCAACAGACCCTCCCTTCACTCCCTTACCTCCCCTGGTATCACCAAGATGAAGGAGTGGAAGGTACTTTCCTCCTGCTTCTCCAGGGGCCTTAATTACCTTGCCTCTGCCTCTGCCTGAAACCCCCCCACCCCGGAACGAAATTCTGGAAGCCGCGCGCCGGCCTCTCCCGACCTCTGCAGCTGCTCTGCTCCAGCTGAGGTCCGTACCTACTCCTAGCCCCGCCTCCGCCTCCTCCTCCCTCGGCAAGCTCTCTGATCCCCGCGCCGCCATGCAACGCCAAAACCACCGTCAACAGGACCGCTCCCCCGCAGAAATAACCAAATCAGGTACCAATGGTGCTCCGATCGATTGCCTCGCTCTCACGCCCCGCGCAGGCTGCTGATTTCACGCTCGACCGCCACCACCGTTTCCGAGCCCCGCGACCCGCTCCTAGCCGGCCGCCATGTTTTCCCCTTGTTTGTTTGCCTTCCCTTTTCTTCATGTCAGACACCCCTATGGTAGGCCCAAGGGCAGGGTGCATTGTACGTATAAGGTAGGACAAGCCCTGGTGTGTGTAGCATGTCCTAATAGTGAATTACAGCCATTTTCGTTTTTCACTATTGCAAGGCTACCTGTTCTCCATAAGCCAGAATGGGCAGTTATATTATTATATCTTATAATCCTAACTGACTCAGGGAACATGGTAGAAATGTGCGTTTAATATGCAAGGACTCAGAATGATAAAATACATAATTTAGTGAAGTTTATTTTAACATTCTGTGTTTGAAATAACCACTTTTAGAAAGTAGGTATTTTCTTGCCTAACTATCCAAGCCTGCCTCTGCTAGGCTATGTATTCCTTGTCTGGAGTTTGAGTGACAGGGCTGGGGGATTCCAGGAGACAGAGTGAGTCAGCCCAGTGGTGAATAGAGAGATCTGCATCTAGATGGGAGGGAGGAGTTGCACCTGGGACCCGAATAGGGCTGTGGCTTCCCTCCACAATGCTGGCTCCACCTCCTGTGGGGTGATGTTTCTGCCCTGCACTGTGAAAGGAAAGAAGGAATCATGTAAACAGAGTGCTCCAGGACTGACAAGAACTGGTTTGGATTAGGTAAAGGCCCCTCTGCACTCAGAGGACAAAGGATTTTGGGGCATATGTATTGAGATCCTGATCCCAAGAATTTAGATCACTTTTGGACAAACAAGAAGAAACCTTTGCTGAGGAGAGGAACCTGGAGAAACTGAGGAGAGACTATCCCTAAGCTGAAGTGCTGCTTGGGGGATTGGCCTGCAGTGGTTGCCTGACTGCCAAAGAAAGGAGAAAGGACTTTGTGTGCACTTTATTCAACTTGTAAAGAATCTCCAAGGGCTTGAGAGAAGAGCTTGCCTCCTGCTGATGTCTCAGGGACAACAGATTTCAACCCCCAGCTCCCCAAGAGTTCTTTGGAAGTGCCTGCTGCTGTTTTGGGCCTTCTGAGGGACTGCATGTCGCAAGGAGCTGGAAGCGTCTTGTAACGAAGAAGAAGCGTGTCGCCGTCGCTGCTGCTGCTGTCACATCTTAGATGTTGTTGCTGTAGCTGTCATATTGCACCACATCGAGAGAAGCATCTCGCAACGAAAAAGAAGCGTGTTGCCGTCGCTGCTGCTGCCGTCATATCGTGGATGTCGCCGCTGTAGCAGTTGTATTGCACCGCATCTAGAGAAGTGCCTCGCATCCAAGGAGAAGCGTGCTGCCGCCGGAGCTGCTGTCGTTGCATCACGGAACAAGAGTGTCGCCGCTGCAGCTGACGCATCGAGACGAGACTTCTCGCATCATTAGAAAAGCGTTGCACAACAACAAGAAGACAGCGTCTTAATTTCTTTCCACCAAAATTTCAACGCATCACCATCTTTGCAACACTTTCGTTGCCTTGCGTGTCACATCTTAAGGTACATTAACTCAAAGTTTTCCATTTTAAGATTTAAAGAGAACTAAGCTAAAACTACCATTTTAAATACAGTATTGTGGATTTTTGTTGTTTGTGGTCTTGTGGTAAATCTATATAAAGAATACTTATTTTTATATAAAAACTTGTGTGGTGTCCATCTGTAGTGTTGTCACTTGATTACTGTATATGTTCCCAAATGCTTTACACACTGCCTCTGAGATAAGCCTGTCTGCTCACGACAAGCAACCAAGGGGGTGAGCAGGGGTTATTTAGGAGTGTATCTCCTTACCCTGACTAGAGGCAAGGGTCCCTATTTGTCACACATACCTACCTGTGCCAACTAGAGACCCCCTAATCTAACACGGTCACTGGAAGCAAAAAAAAACTAACAGTGATGCTTCTTCACTGTATCCAAGAATGGACGAACAGAAGACATGTTTACAGCAACCAGCATGTGGCATTTTGCACAGTGAATAACCATGTCACTCAATTCTTTGCAGGCAGCTGGTATTGTAATGGCTGATGCTGATCATAGTTCTCTCAAGACCGCTGTAGAGGTTGACTGTCCTGTTCCACCTGCCTTCTTTTACATCATCCAGCTGTCAACCTTTTCATAAATTGTTTTTAGGTGCTTCCACATGGAACTTGTCCTAAGTGAATATGTCTTTCCAGTGCCTTGGGATAACAGCTTGAACCAAATGTAGCACTGCATATATTTTGGTGTTACCTTCTTCTCCCCAGAAGGTAAAATAAAGTGCCCTCACCCACCACTTTCTTTTGTGCCTGTTGGTGTATCTTCCTCCTCATCCTCAACAGGTTTTGGATGCTCATCTTGGATGGACGATGTAGCTTCAGCCATTGTGTAAAAGCAGAGCCCCCTGGTTCTCAATCCTCTTTCTAGGGACTTCTCTGGAGAAGTTACTGCTTTTGGATGGGGTTTTCCATGTGCATGGGTGGGGTCTTCACATATCCAATCAGAATACAAGGTTTAGGGGCATATTCGAGTGGATTTGCGAATCTGGTATGTAAATTTGTGGATTTGCGAAACTCGTAAAATGCGTAACTTTGTTGAAAAACAGATATAAGGTAAATACTTGTACATTTGTTCACACTGATGTCATTAATGATAATGGAGAGGTGTACATATTTGGAGTCATTTATAAACTTATGAGTGAATCCACAGATTTGCACTTGCAGATTCATTCTGATTGCGTGATCAGGATTAAAAGTCAATGAGCAATAGTACGTCTATGTTTACGAAAATACACCAGTACCAAGAAATTATTTAAAAAAGCAAAATTATTTTAATTACATTTAAAATACTTTATATACTTTACATTAAGTACATATGTGATTTTGATGTTTTTAAACATAGAAAAAGTATATTTATAATTTTTTTTTACAGTTTAAACAAAAGAAAATAAAAGTCTAAATAAATTGAATTGTAATACACTTAGGGCCTCATAATGATGTCGGTCGGAGTTGCCTCTGACTGACACAATCGCAGTCTCAAGACCAACCAACATCCATTATGTGGTTCCTATCGCCTGATTACGATGCAATCGAACACTGTTCTGTAACATACTCTCATTTCTCTATGGGAGCTTGTGCTGTGGCCGTAAACTAGCCATAATACAGGCTCTCATAGAGAAAATTGTCTGTTTGTAAGACCATGCACCCTGTGGCAGGCCCCCAATGGTGCTTGCCACACAGCGCAGGGATTTACAGTGGCGCCGTAGGTACCCCCTTAACCAACAACCATAAGACGTTGAGGCAAGGGGACCCTGTCAGGGGCCTTGAAATTCGCTTTCCAACAGTTTTTCCATATGGGAAAGGCTGTCGGAAACCCACATCATAATCCCATCAGCATAAACGCCATCCATAGGAGATTATGACTGGCCAGTCGGAACCACGTTGGAATGACAGGTCGGTTTATGCACTGACTGCCAATATTGTAATTCCAGTCAGACTGCAAACCGACCATGTTGGTCGGAAAGCCTCTGACGCAGTCGGAAAGCTCCCAACTAGCGGTTGGAGACTTCCCGGATGACAACATAATTGGCCCCTATGTTTTAAAAATAAACCCCACAAGTTAACCAAAAAAACTTAACATTAAGGGGACATAATACTTTTTGAAATGGAATTTGTAAAACCTATGAATTTCACTGAAGTAACAAAAGGTTACAGGGATGTTATATTTAGGAGATATTATTTAAAAAACCTTAGAACTTCACTGAAATTTTTTTACAGGGGTGTTATAATTCAAAACCAGTGCAATTCAGCAATTATAGTTATCTGAGCTACCTGTAACACATGCCTCCGCAAAGCATTGCTTATGACCTCACATATTTCATCACTCATGACAAGGTCAGTGACATCACTGTTGACAACACTGATGACATCTCAAATGACATCACTGATGACATCAGCCATTGAGTGTATTTTGTTAAGGTTCTCAGACTTGAAGATATATACTAACCTACTGCATGATTAAATTACTATTCTTTCTGTACTACTGATAAGTGATACAATTTCTAACATATGGGATCTGAGTGGTTGTGTGACTCTGTATCTGTGTGTGAGTGGCTGTATGGGTGTGTGAGTTGCTGTAAGGGTGAATACGTGGGTGTGTGAGTGACTGTATGGGTCAATAAGTAGGTGTCTGACTGGCTGTGTGGGTGAGTGAGTAGCTGTGTGGAATGAGGAATGAGTGGCTGTTTGAGGGGCTGTCTGAGTCTGTGAGGAATGGTATGGATGACTGAGTGGCTGCATGGGTGAGTGACTGGGCGCCCGATGTAGGTAATCCCAGATTACCGATTCTTAAATACCGAATCATACCGATTCGGTATTTAAGAACAGGCAAATGGGATGTAGGTAATTTTACAATTCGGTAAAAGGGGGAAACCTTGAAGGGTGGCAGGGTGTCACTTTGACACCCTGTTGCACCCCTCAAATGTGTATGGGTGCACATGTTGCAGACATACATGCCCTAAGGGCATGTATGTCTGCAACATGGCACTGTTGGAAAAGCAAAAAAAAATGCTTTTTCCAAGGTTTTCATTATTTACCACCAACTTGTAGTTGGTGGTAAATAACGAATCCTAAAAGGCGAAAAGCACTCATTTGAGTGCTCCCTACATAGCAAAATCGGTAATTTACCGATTCGGTATTTTAAGGAATCAGTAATTTACCGATTCCTTAAAATACCGATTCGGTAAATTACTGAATCAGTAAAATGCCCACCTACATCTCATTTTCCAAATACCGGTAGGTAACGGCCGAAATTACCGAATTTCGGCCGTTACGGACCAGTATTTGCCCACCTACATCTGGACCTAAGTGTGTAAGTGGCTGTATGGGGATGTATGACGTTACAACGCACACTTTTACAACACGTACCTTTACAACGCATTTTGTACAATGTAACATCCATTACAACGCATTCCATTACAACGCATGCCATTACAACAAAATGTTAAAAACTACATTTACAACGCATTCCATTACAACGCATAATACCTTTACAACGCATACCATTACAGCGCATAGCACTACATTGCATGTTTGGTAAGTATTGGATAGTGTAGGGGTAAAAATTACTATTCTAACTCCAGGGGGTGCAACAGTAGGGTAAGTGTTGGATAGTGTAGGGCTAAAAATTACTATTCTAACTTCAGGGGGTGGAACAGTAGGGTAGGTGTTGGATGGTAACGTTATGCGTTGTAATGGTATGCGTTGTAATGACTGCATTGTATTGACATGCGTTGTAGTGGTATGCGTTGTATTGTCATGCGTTGTAATGGTTGCGTTGTAATGGCATGCGTTGTAATGGATGTTGCATTGTAAAAGTTTCGTTGTAATGGTAGTGCATTGTAAAAGTTGCGTTGTAAAGGTTGTTTCCCCTGTATGGGGGAGTCAGTGGCTGTGTGAGTAGGTGTATGGGTATGTTAGTGGGTGTGTGAGTGGCTGTTTTGGAGAGTGTGTGAGTGGCTGTATGGGTGAGTGAGTGAATGTGTGAGTGTATGGATGTGTAAATAGCTATGTAAGTGGTTGGGTGGCTGTGTGAGTGGGTGCCTTGAGTGGTTGTAAGGGTGAGTGAGTGGCTCTTTCAAGAGGCTGTATGAGTGAGTTGGTGAGAGTGTGGTAGCTGTATGGGTGAATAAGTGGGTACGTGAGTAGCAGTATGGGTGAGTAAGTGGCAGTGCAAGAGATTGTATTGGTGAGTGAGTGTCTGTGTGAGTGGCTGTATGGATGAGTGAATGTGTGTGTGATTCACTCTATGGGTGAGTGAGTGGGTTTGTGAGCAGCTGCGTGGGTGTGTGAGTGGGTGTATGAGTGGTTGTGTGTGTGCATGGATGTGTGAATGGTTCTGTGGATGAAGTCATCAGTGATGTCATTTGAGATGTCATGAGTGATGTCATCAGTGATGTTATGTAGGTCATAAAGAGTGCATTACGGGCGTAAGTCATAGTTTTTCAGGTTACTATAACTGCTGAATTTTACTGGATTTGTAGGAGTGAACTGTAATGTCTCTGTCACTTCTGTTTTTCTCAGTGAATTTTCAAGGTTTTTTTTAATTCTATTACCTAACTATAATGCCCTTGTGACCTTTGTTTTTTCAGTGAAAGAAAATATGTATTATACATACATACATACATACATATATGCACAAGCAGACACACACACACATACATACAGCTACAAAAATATAATGTATATATGAACGTTGAAAAAACCAATGCATTAATTTAGAGTCATGTGTAAAGACTTTCAACTGCTTAGAAGAAAGCACAAAAGCTCTACATTTTTCACTGAGTAAATACATGCATTATATTCTTGCTTGGGGAATATTAAAATAACATAAAATTAATCTTTCACAGTTACTGTCACAAGTTCTGAAAGTCAAAACTCAAAGATGTTTCTTCTCCTGAGGATAGGAAATGGAATCACTCCATGAAATGATTGACGGGTTTATTGCTTGTGCAGATGGAACAGAGCCTCAAACACAAGTCTTTTTCTAACAACTGCAATAGACAAAAGAAGCAGATTCTCCTAAATGTATTTTGAACTTATGACAGTGCTTGGTCTTTAAATAAATAAAGCAGAGGCGTGAGTTTCTGACATTTTCAAGGAAAAGATTCCCCTGTGCCACCTCAAGCAAGGTCATTTCAAACCCTGATAATTCCAGAAGAAAGTACCAGCGTGGACTCCTCCTAGAAAGAAGACATGCTTGCCTCGGAGGGGACATCTCCATGGGACTTCAAGCAACCCAATTTCTACCAGAGGCCCTATAATGTTTTTTAGGTCTTACATTAGCCAAGATCTTTTTATTTTACTAAAATTATATGTATTAAACACTGTCTTAAAGAGGCTTTCAGCCTGCCCGCTCTATCTATTGGTCTGTTGTTGTATTTTTCACATTTGTCCATCAACTACAGCACACAGCATGGGGCAGTGTATAAGCCCACTGTATCCATTGGCCAACTTCACTTTGAGTGACTACATTCTGCCCATTCATGAAGAGTACATCCAAACCGAAGCAGTTCAGTAAATTGTTGTGTGACTAAAGTGACAATGTGTGTTTTTTTTAGACCAAAACATATTTATTTTTTAGCCACTGTTTCTTTTTCAGATTGATGAAAGCCTTGAGGATTGCCCAGCTATAGCATTTTCTAAAAGCTCTCAAAAAATAGAACAAGCATTGACAGAGCGAAAAAGGTGGCATCAAATGTCAGATCTAAATGGCTTTGCCAGTGCCTGTTTGGATTGCTTTCTCTGTTTATCAGAATTGTATAGTAGTTTAATTTAGACCCTCACCACATTTCATTTCTTGGGAAGTCTAGTCTTTGTGGGCCTTTCACCTTGCTTGTTGGTCCATTCTTCAAGACAACGGGTGGCTGTTGTTTTTTTTTTTTATTGCCTGAGACGTTTATTGGTGCTTTTTACATACTGCAGATCCTGTAGATATTGTGTCTGCCTTTTTTTTATTCTTCTCACATATGAATTGGCTATGCCCAGTGGCAACTTTAGGTGCCACCTCTATGGAGGTCATTTGGAGGTAGTCAGGGGTCGCAGCTGCGACCTTTAGCTTGCTCCCTGCTACTCCTGCGCATCCTTTGCTACCACTGGCCTTAGAGGGGGCAACATGTTTGCCTCTCCTAAGGCCAGGGGTCACAAAGGAAAGTGCCAGGAGAAGCAGGAAGTAAGCTAGAGGTCTCAGCAGTGACCCCTGCCACCTTTAAATGACGTCCATGGCCACTTCACACAGATGCTTCTAATAAGCATGGTGCTTACCCTTGCCTACCAGACAATGCATCAATTTGAATTCCAAAATCATATTGTTTTTATCATGTCGTGTGTGTCAAACATTGGATAAATTGTATGTGCAGTTTCTTGTCATGAATTTCAGTGACCAAGGCTCACCTGTAAAGTGCACCGCAAGTGCAAGGCTGTTGTAGCACGTCTGTCACCATGCACTCATGCAAATGGAGTGTTTGAGAATGTTGTGAAGATTGTATTTATCATTAGTGTTAGACCTGGCACCATTGGTGTGGGTCTTCCTTCCATTTTTACTATTGCCTCATGCATTTCTGCTGGTATTAGATGCGTTGGGCACTGTGCCACTGCTATTCAGTGCCACAGTGCAAGTGCTCCCTATTGTAAATTGATGTATTAATCAGTGGTTCCATGTTTGGCTATTTGGGTTACTTGTCAGACCCTAGTCTAGTGCACTGAGTGTGCCCAGGGCATGTAAATCCAAATGCTGCTGGTGGGCCTGCAGCACTGGTGGTACCACCCACAGAAGCAGCCTTGTAAAATGTGTCTAAGGTCTGCCATTGCAGAGCCTGCTTGCAGTCCGGTACTACAAAATAAACTGTGGGAAAACCAACAGTTGAGGGAGTGCACAGCAAAAGGACTGTATGTCTCAACACAGACTTTTTTTGAATGTTCAGACAATCCTAACAAATGCTCAAAGGCAAATAGATTCATAAGAGCTTTTCAGTTTTAGTTCATCTTTCAGCAATAATCTCAAATGCAATAAATTATAAGCATCCTATACATTGTGTTTGACTAGGATTGAAACAAAACGATATGCTGTTATATAATCATGCAAAAACATAATATTGTGCATAAACATATGACTCCATGTTAATATTATTCATTTTTCAAAAGTCCCAATGCATTTCGGGTTTTCTAAAGAACCCTTCGTCAGGGGAGTAGGTTCGAAGAATGTGATGGTCCTCACATGTTGAATGGCATCCACAGTAATCTAAAACGCAACAACAAGCAGTAAATATACTGCATTACATGTAGGATTTGCACCCGAGTGTGTGACTAGACTGTGGTGATAATGAACAAATGGAAGAAAAGGTGTGCTCAAGTGCATAGTAGCAGTAGAAACCATAGTTTATAGTTTAGTAGATTAAACAGAAGCCTTAAGTGTGCATAATGGAATAAGATGAGTGTCGAGAGTACCAAAGTTCGAACTAAAAAGAATGAGGTGGATAAAAATGGGGCTTGCCTGGAGAGCTCGAAAGAGCTGCCGTTATGTGTAGTCTTGGAATTATTGCACGGTGCTCAATGAGTCTCAGGGTCTACCAAAAGTAACGTAATAAATAATGGAAGTCGGAAAATAATCAACAATTGAACAAAAGCGCCAAAAGAAGCATAAACTGCTTGTACGAGAATCTTACCCGAGGTGGGGCGGAGTTCGCATGCGTCAGAGCGCTGGCACTTCGTGGTGTCTATTGGAAAAATTAATAACGCGCCGTTAGTAAACTGGCGCTCGTCAATGTCAATGGAACGGTAAAATAAGCTAGGGTGTAGCTCTAACGTACCTGGAGTAAGGAGGTGGAGATGCGAAACTAGCCGGAGCTTGCAAACGCGGAAGACACGAATGTGAAGGAGATCCCAGAGTACTGTGCGATTTTAAAGGAACAGTGACAGTGAAATGGAATTAATACCACAAGCGTGGATATGGAAAGAAAAAGAAACGTATCTGTCGGGGTATATCCCAAAGGAACGTATGGTGTCACATAACGTGTGCTGTGCAGCAAACATGAAAAAAGGTTGAAATAAAATATGTGTTGTGCCAACTTGTGGTGAACGGGAAAATACTATCAAAGAATGAGAGTCAGGGTTAAGCAAAAGGTGAACAAGGGATCAAGGGAGTGTTTATTCGAAAGAAGTAAAGTTCAAAAAGAGAAGAAATGAGTGCAAATCCTATACAATTGAGAAAATAGCTTCATTTACATTGATATTATTACAAAAAGTATAACATTTCGTAATGGTCATTGAGCCCATTGGGGGCCAGGGTACATAATGTTTTTATCCAGTGGGTTTCTCTCCGAGCTAAGGCAGTGTTGATATCTATGCCTGGTTTTTTTTTAGGCTTTCGAGAATTGTGTAGCGTAACTGGGGTATGGTGTGCCCCGCTGTGTCCCAGTGTGTTGCCAGTGGAAAGGTGGTGTTTTTATTCCTAATTCGACTCTTGTGCTCTATGATGCGTGTCTTAATTTTCCTACTTGTTCTTCCTACATACACAAGGCCACATGGGCATTTAATTGCATAGATGACTTATTCAGTGTTGCAGTTGGATGTATGTTTGAGTTTTAACTTCGCGCCCGTTTACGGGTGCCTAAAGGTGTCTCCTGGAATCACATTGCCGCATTGGCCGCAGTTGTAACACTTTGACATTCCCTTGAAAGTTCCCATAGGTTTTTCTTACCGAGATTTTAACATTTCGCGGCGATTTTTGGATCTTTGGTGAGCAAATAATGGAGGTTCAATGAAGATGTTTTTAAAGTCAGGTTCATTTTCAATAATTTCCCAACGTTTTCTGATTATTGTTTTCATGAGAGGTGCCTGAGTGGAGTTTTTCAACACAAATACTTCTTTTTGTGATGGTGTTTTGATGGAGGCTTGCAATAAGTCCTTCCTTGATTTTTTGCTGTAATTTCTTCTGCTTGGTTCAGTATCTTCAGTGGGTAGCCTCTGGCTTGATATTTCTGTTTTTGAACTTCGATGTTGCTTTTACATAATTGATCATCAGATGTGATCCTTTTTATACGAGTGAACTGGGAGATGGGTAAATGTTTTTTCAATGAAAATGGATGTGCACTTCTGAAATGAAGTGCGCTGTTTACATCTGTGGGTTTTGTGTATACTGTTGTGCTCAAGCCGGTCGGTGTCTTTCGGATTTCAATATCCAGAAAGTGTATTTTTTCTTCCTGAATGTTATGTGTAAACTATATTCTCGGGTTATGTGAGTTCAACTGTTTAATCGAATCTTCCAATAAATGTCTTTGGCCATTCCATAAGACTAGAATGTCGTCAATGTATCGGAAAATTGACACTGCATTGTTTTTCCAAATAGGGTTGGTCAGCATATGTTGATGTTCAAAGTGAGCCATGAAGGTGTTAGCATAGGACGGGGCTCCGGGAAAGCCCATGGATGTACCCGTATTCTGTAAATCAAATTTCTTCTGCCAAACAAAATAAATGTGGTACAGAGAGAAATGTAATAATTCCAATAGAAAAATCGCTAGTTCAGGTGGTATGGTGGAGGCCAGCAATCTCCATTCCACTGCCTCTAAGCCTTCTTGATGTGCTATCGAGGTATATAAAGCCACGACGTCTATTGTACATAACAGAGTGTCATGGTGCACCAATTCTCCAATTGCATCCAATTTTAAAAGACAGTCAGTAGTGTCTTTTATGTATGTTGCCCAAGTTTGTACCAGTGGTTGAAGATGGTGGTCCACGTAATATCCAATGGCTTCATGTATAGAGTTGCATCCGGCCACTATGGGCCTGAAAGGTGGTTTCAGTTTATCTTTATGCATCTTGGGAAGCATATAGATATGTGGAGCTTTTGGCGTCTGATTGACCAAGAATTTTCCAGTGTTGGTATCTATAGTACCATCGTCAACTGCTTTCATGACTATAGTTGTTAACAAGGTATTGAATTCCTCTGTGGGGTCTTTATCAAGTAACAGATAGGTGTCCGTGTCTGATACATGTGTGTCCACACTTGCATTGTAAAATGTTGTATCCATGACCACTAGGGCTCCGCCCTTGTCAGCTGGTTGAAAAGTTATTGATGTGTCTTGTTGTAAATTCCTTAGAATTCTCCGCTCTTTATCCGTTAAATTTGAGTTTATTGGTTTGGTGTACTTAATAGCTTCAAAATCTTTTTTGACCAATAGTTCGAATGTGTCCAGTGATTTATGAGTAATCGGAGACATAAACCTACTTTTTGAACGAAATTTCCTGGTTTCATTGTTGGACTCTTCCGGGTTAGGCAGTGTCGAGAAAAACCACTTGAGGCGTAGTTTGCGCATGAATTTAAATAGCGATGTTTCTGTTTCCAATTCATTAGAGGAATACATGGGGACAAAGGATGTACCTTTGTTTAACACTTTTAATTCAGCTTGAGTACGTTTTTTATGTGATATGTTCATCACTATTGATTCTGTTTTTTCAAATTTCTCTGCTGTCTGGCTGACTCTGGGGCCTTTTTTGTTGTTTTTTCCCCTTCGAGTGCGGGTTCTGATTGTGCTGTAACCTTGTCTGGAGGTACTTTGGTCATTGGATCTGCCACTAAAAAAGGCGGTTGCTTACTTGATGTCGCTGTATCACCTTCTGTTGGTGAGGTTCCTTCTGCTGTGGCTAAGGTGTGTTTGGGACGTTGTGTTGTCAAATCCTGATCGGGTACCAAACTCTCTTCGGAGGAGTTGGTATTTGGTTTCTTAAAGAATCTTTTTTGTGCATAAGTTTCCGCCCAAGAGTAGACCTCGTCTAATTTATAGTCAATGGTGTCCCTACGAAACTTCCTGATCTTACGTTCGTGGACCTCTTTAGCATGTTTATCCAAATTGATGTTAATATTCTCCAATACTTTACCCCAATCTTCAGATTCCATTTTTTGTGAGATTTCATCCTTGAGTTTGTTGATGTCATTTGATAAGTCTGTGAGTATAGTAGAAATTTCTTCAATGATGAGTAATATTAAATCCAACGAGCACTTGTTCAGTATCGCGTACCAGCGAGACATAAAATCTTTGTTAAATTTGAACAACATTTGTTTTAAAGCGATTCGCAAGCCTCTTGGAATTCTTTTAACCTTGTGATACTCTATGAGAGTAGTGGCGTGGAGACGTTGGTTTATTTCTTTCTTCAATAGATATTCCAATTGTCGTAGTTGTTGTGAAATGTTTCCTGTGGATGTACCGAAGTCACGTGCTTCTTTGATAAGAGAGTAAATCGATTCTGCTTCATCCGTAGTGTATGCTTTTGTGGTAGCCTGATTAGTGGTAAGGTCTGCTATGTCTGTTTACCTCAGGTGTGCACCTGCACCACTCCTTATTGCATGCAGTCTGGTACTGTCATGCTGACTGGGCAAGTGCACCCACTTCCCAGCCCCTAAATCTTCCCTTTTCTTCATATCAGTCACCCCTATGGTAGGCCCAAGGGCAGGGTGCCTTGTTAGGATAAGGTAGGACAAGCCCTGGTGTGTGTGGCATGTTCTAATAGTGAATTACAGCCATTTTCGTTTTTCACTATTGCAAGGCTACCTGTTCTTCATAGGCCAGAATGGGCTGTTAGAGTTAATACATTTTATAATCCTAACTGTCTCAGAGACATTTTAGTTTAGTATGCCTGAACTAAGAATAATAAAATACATATTTTAGTAAAGTTTATTTTAATATTCTGTGTTTGCAAATACCACTTTTAAAAAGTAGGTATTTGCTTGTCTAACCATTCAAACCTGCCTCTGCTAGGTTGTGTTTTCCTATGTCTGGTTTTGTGAGTGACAGGGCTGGGGAATTCCAAGAGACAGGTGGAGTCACCAAGTGGTGAATAGAGAGATCTGCACCCAAAAGGGAGGGAGGAGTTGTACCTGAACCTTGAATAGGGGAGAAGAGTGTCACCGCTGGAGCTGTTGTCGTTGCATCGTAAGGGTGTCGCAGCTGCAGTCCACGCATCGAACCGAGAACTTCTCGCATCCCCGAGAAGCGTGCCGCATCTGGAAGATCTTCACGTCTTTATTTCTTTGTATCTGAAGTTTGCCGCATTTCCCATCGCTGTGACATTGCTTGTCGTGGAAGCGCAACGCAACCTAATGTACATTGACGCAGAGTGTCGCATCTAAGAACTGAACTGAACTAAGCCTAAATCTACCATCTTAAAGTAATCATCGTGTGTATTTTTGTCGTTTATGGTCTTGTGGTAACTCTATATAAAGTCTACTTATTTTTTATATAAAACCCGTGTGGTTTCCATTGGTAGTGTTGTCACTGGTTTACTGTATGTGGTCACAACTGCTTAACTTACAACGCCTCTTAAGTAAAGCCCTTCTGCTCGTGCCAAGCTACCAAGGGGGTGAGCAGGGGTTATTTTAGGAGTGTAATCCCCTTATCCTGACTAGAGGAGAGGGTCCCTATTTGTCACAAGTACCTACCTGTGCCAACTAGAGACCCCCAAATCTAACAATTAGGAATTGTACAGGTCTGGGCTGCACCATAATTTAGTACTGTTTCCCATGGCCGCGTTTGTATACGTGCACATGTGCAGTGTGGTTTGGACATGGCTTTTGGTTGCCCAAATATGATATGTGCAGTGTGGACTGTACTGCTGTGTCCATGATGGATGTTTGACCTTTTATCATTTATTGTGTGTCCAGTAGACATGCTTTCATCACTAGTATACCATCTGGAATCAGGACCTTTGAATGATTTTGTTAGCTTATTTAATGTAAGAATTTTCATATTTTAATTTTTTTTTTTAATGTTTAAATGAGCGTTCACATTTTTGCTTTTGGTACATCTGTCCACTTTGCTCAATCGGACCCAAGTAATTTGAATAATTACTAATTGGGAAAAATCGAATGACGACTTGCATGTCACTCCAGTGGACAAAGACCAAGTAGTAAACTCTATTACCTCTTCACTAATACAGTTTTATTAAAGAACTGGCTCCACCAACTCTTAACAAAATTCCTCTGCATGACTGAAATGCCAAAAAGTGATCATATTTTTGCTCATAAGATTCAGAATAACTAGTCCCAGATTTACTGAGGGCTTGCATTGCCCTTATGTGACGCAAACCGTTGCAAGGGAACACAAGTCCACAAGTGGGATTTACTAAGCCACACAAAGTTACCTTGCATGTCTCGGCAAGGTTTAGTAAATCCAAAGTAATACAAGGCAGGGCATATCACTGCCTTGCATTACCTTGGGGCAGGGAAGCATTCCATGAGTGGATTATGGGCGTTAACAAGTATCCACCTATAGGTTTTGGACCATTCCCAGATTTGCAATGAGGTGTAAACCTGGGAATGCATCAACATGGTATGCCTACCAGACCCAGGCATGATTTATTTTTCCTCGTTACTTCCCTTTTCAGATGTGATGCATTGTGCATCACATAGAGAAAAATTTAAATGGCTTTGGGATGGTTTTATGCAAGAAGGTGTCCCTTCCTGAACAAAAACAATCCTGTCTATAAAACAAGTACCCTTGCACTATCATGCAAGGGTGCCAGGATGCAGCACACGGTGCGGCAGCACAAGGAGGAATATGCCGTATCTTTGAAAATATAGTGCATTTCTGATCTCTCCCTTTCATGCACGTAGCAGAGCACGTTACCTTGCTGCGATGTGCTGCATGAAATGCTAGTAAATCTGCCCCTGAATCATGTGTAGTAGAAGTACAGAGTGAATGATGTATGTGTATGGTGTTTAGGGGTTTTTTGACGCATGCAAATGGGTCTGTGGACTGTGACAGCTAATGAAGGTAGGCTGGCCTGCAGTGGTTGTGTTTCCCTTCGCTCTTTATACTTACCTCTGAATTTAAGAATCAATCCTGTTAAAATCTTTTTTTGGCGTCTCTTCAAAATGCACCCATAAATATGATGATCAATCAAGTAGAAACTAAAGAAGTTTACCATAAGGCATGGAGATCAATAAACAACATTACTTCTCTCAACTCTGTTACCAATAAATAACCCTCATCACCATAAATGTAGTCCAAGGCAACATTTCTGTTATGTTGGAGTAATCCTACATAATTTTGCCTTTTGCTTGTTATATGAAGCTCCCTAAATTACTTCTCCTTGTTTAATAATGTGTGGGCTGTTTGTGGGAAACATTTAGCATAATCTCACGTAATTTAGTACTTCCCTTGTTGCGTAAAATTCCTCAAATTATGCTTTACACTGCATCGTGTAATTAAGACAAAAAATTTGTGTGCCCGCATGGCAACACGAATGATGAGAATGCAAGTGGCTGTCTTTGAAGTGCTTGAGTTTATGTGCTTTTTAAGTGCAAAATGCGTCCTCATGTCTAAAATGAATGCACACACGTTTTTTGCACTTACATATAGCTCCAAATACTGGTTTTGCATTTCTCACAGTTTTGCATCATTCTCCAGACTTTTTGCTTAAATAAATAAATGCAAATGATGCAAATTTTGCAAACCCTTTAATAAAAGCACTGCCAGTGACCAAACACTTTGCTGGCAAATGTAAAAAATCAGTCACTGCTATTTTGATTTTCAGACCAAATTGAGTAGTTAAGGACGAATAAAGACTTGGGTGTCCAATAATGTACATGAAGTTGAAAAATGGACACTACAACCAGATGAAATGATCCTATACAGGCCTGGGTAAAATTGAAATTATGCCTGAGTAATCAGTGTAATTTTGGCAATGTTGCGTTACTATGCTGACACAAGATTACGGAAAATTATGCAATTACACACGTTTGCAAATGTATGAGTAGTTTGACACAAAAATCATTTCACAGGAGCATGGGAACAATTAATTAAGTAAGCACGAGTGACTACTTCTGTTCGTGTTCTGTTGCAGTTAGTGCTATATTCTCCTCAGGTCCATTTTGGACATAGGGTGGCATTTTATTTTAATAAAATGCGGGGTTACTCTCTTGGTGTAATTCAATGTAATCTAGCATTAATTTTGGTGCAATTTCGTGTCATTATCATACTGCAAATTACACGAGTTACATCCACGTCTAATCTCAGTCAAACCTATTCTTGTTTCTCAGTTAGAAGCTCTCAGGGCTTATGTATACGTCATAGGGCAGTGCAATGGTTAAGTGGGTGTCTCGAGGGTTGTGGAGGGTATATATGCCACTGCTGCACTCTCATCAGTGGTCTAACAATGAAAGTTCCCATGTCTTGGTTTGCCATTTTTCGAAGCTCTTTGTGGAGGGAAATTATACTAGTTTATCTCGAGAATACTGTAGATTTCGCGCACGAGGACCTGCACACCAAAGCAAAACGAGACCTGGCAAAGCCGATAGGTCTGGCTTTTATGCGCGAAAAAATACAAGCAAAAACATAATCAAATACCAGTTTATAGCCAGGCTATGTCAACGCACGCTTGACAGTTCAGCTCTGTGCAAATGAATGCCTTGGCCATGGAGTGAAAAAAGATGTTTGCTTGTTTTATTTTTCTTCGTGTACTTTATTGCTTAAATGACATCAGCAGCGCCTGTGGTACAATCTAATTATATTATAATTGGACCATGGTGATACGATACGGAAATAATTGCAAGAGCGTTTTGTTCAGCGTTTATTATCGGAGTATAATGTAAAAATTATTAAAAAGGCATGAGTGTTATGTGGCATATAAAGAAATATGGGATCAGGTCAAGAGGTATGTTTACAGGGACACAAATAGATTGGCCTTCAATTTGCTTAATATGTACTTGAACGATTTTATTATTCTATATAATAGAAAATGACAAGAGCAAGCTCCTTTATGAAGCAGTCAATGGAAGCTCGGTGCCTGAGTGTGGGAGGGCAATTTAGAAAGGCAGCCTTTTGTTATTGGAAGGTGCAGCTGTGTGCCAGTCAGTGTGCACCCGGACTGCTTTTCCTCGGTGTGCATAATGTGGCTCTGATGGCTGAAACTGACTCCATATGCCCTGCTCCCTTTCGGCATGGGCCGATCGGCATCACAGCTCATTAAACATTATATAATAGCTGAGTTGTGACATCCCAACTAGAAAGTTAACAATTATAATGCATTTTATAGCACTCCAAACCTCACACCAGCAGTGTCTAGGCGCTTTGTGTTCCTACAACGCAATTCAATAGCATGGAATTTACCAACCTTTGAAGGATAGAAGCCCGAGTTGGGATATAACACCTTCAAATCACAAGACTTCAGACTCGAGCAATTGACTCACCAAGTTGCCTTGCAGCAAGATATTTTAATCCACGGAATTGTAATGGTACTGTATTTTTTGATTTATACAATATTGATTCCAAGAGTGGGGTTCCAGTTTGTTGTACACCTAATTGACCACAAGATCTCTAAAGCAGTGTTGTAACGGGTAAAAGAAGTCCATGTAGTCGTAGGGTAGGTTTGTAGAAGATGAGGTTTCATGAAGATTGATTTTGCAGCCTGCGATTGAGAAATTATATTTATGTTTTGTTTCAGACAGAGCCTAATTTGGTGATAATGGGAGGCGGTGGTCCTAGAGTAGCCTCTCAAAGCTCTGTGTCGCTTCTTGTTTCCGGATTGCAGGATTGTTTCAGGTTGTGCTAACTGCTGTGTGTGTGATATCTTTATTGGTGTGGTGCATAAGAGCATGAGTGCAGCTGTGTTCGCTTTTCAAAGTGTATGAGTGATATCCTATGGTGCACAATCTTGGCATTAGGTGGATTTTGCTACAGAGATTTTCTGAAGGATAATGTTTCTTTGAGGGATGACTGCCACCCATTTGTTTTTTAGATGTTTTGTGTGAGATGACTGCGCGAAGTTAAGTCAAACATTTTTGCTTCAGATGTTTTTGTGTTAGATGGATGCGCAGGATTAAAAGTCACCCGTTTTTATTCTCAAGAACGGGCGATAATTATCGCCAACCTAGGTTAACGCAACTTTACATAATGCCGTCTATCGGGGGAAACCAATGTGTGCTAACGGCGTATTCATAACACGCCGGCAACAGGTGAAAGTTCCCAGATAAGGCGTCAAATGTCCGTGTTAAAATTACCGGGACGCTGATAAAAAAGGAAACCCAAACGTGAAAAAAGTTGCGATGGTCCCAACAGCGATAAAAATATCAGCGTTAAGCAGCGCCAGGCTTGCTATTCCCACGTCAAGCAAGTAAATTTACCATAAAAGCTGCAAAAAAAAAAAAGAAAAGGAAAACAAAACACGAACAACTGAGAAGCACCATGGAGGAAGCTGGAGCAACTACAGGGGCCAACCAGAACCCCACAAACCCCCCCGGAGGACCAGCCAGGGACCTCAGGGAAAGAGAAGGGCAAGGAGAAGAAGAAGAGGAACCCGCGATTCAGTCCTCAGGAAAACAAGAATCTGATTACAGGGGTGACAGAACACCACAAACAATTGTTCATCACCTCCACTGTGTCATTGGCAACTAAAAATACAATATGGCAGTCCATCTCGTCCAAGGTGAATGCAGTCGGAGTGAAGTGTCAAGAAGCACTGGAATGATGTGAAGCGCAAAACCAAGCTGAAACTCGCTAACAACCAGAAAGCAGCAATGCAGACTGGCAGCAGCTTTGTCTGTGGAGGGATGTTGGTTGTCCACTGTGTTGGTACCGGTTTTTCTATGTGGGCTGCCTTTCATGTTAGTCTGGCCAACTGGTGTGTTTTGTGGTGTGTGGGGTATGGTATGAGATGTGGGGTCGTGGTAGAATGTGTGGTTTTCTACTTTTGTTTTGAAAAGGGGGAGTTGTGGTGATTACATTTAATATGTTTTCATGCATGTCCTTTTTGTCTCTTTTGTATCTTCAAGAAATTGCACTATGATCATCTGGTATTTGAAATATTATATTCTTTTATTTATTGTTTTTACATGCATGGTATTTTATCATCTTTACATATAATATATTTCCAACGGACATGCAATGGGACCCAAGATGGCTGCTTAGCTGTGGAGCTCCGCACCATGTTGGAGATCACAATTATGATAACGGTGGTTCCAACGGTATTTCAAACGGATGTTTGGTGTTTGCTGAAATCGGAACACCTGCTCTGTTTGACCATCAATTTTTGCAGGTGAAACCTTTTTGGCTAATTAGTGGCCGCCATTTTGTTTCCTCTGCCTGCATTTTTCTCCTCAGAAAATGACCCACATTGCTTAAAAGGCTACTTTTTTTCAATATTTTTTATTTTCTTCAAATTCTTTTCTAAGAGATGATGTTTCTACACTAAAAGGAGCATTTCCTGTGGGGTTTTCACCTCTTGCGCAGGGTCCTACGCTGTTTGTCTTATATTGCTACACAAGGAATTCCTGGCAGTTTGTTACGCTGGCTCATGGGAAGAAGCAAAGGTTTGCTACGTTCTGTTAAAGGTCATTCTTATATCAAACCAGCTTCTTGCTCTACTCAGAGTACACCTTTACATAGTTCCTCACAGTCATTTGAGGAAATGGCGCAGTGGGTGTCCTCTAGCTCTAAGACTCTGCCTACCAATACTTGTAAGGCACAACTCATCTACAAATAAAAGAGTCAAACAGGATCCACCGTCTCCACCTAAATCAATGACCCCTATGTCATTGGACACTGTGCTGGAGGAGATACGGGCATTGCGACCTTTTGTTGAAGATACCAACTTCCGCTTACAGACTTTGGATCACGAGTGGTCCGATATGGACTCTCGTCTGTCTACTGTGAAACAACAGATAAGTGAAGTGCAGGATTCATTGTTTGCTGACTCCCGGACGGTGAATCGGTTGGACGAGCGCCGAGTGCCTCTCCGGTTTAATGGTGATCTGGGGAGCTGTAGTCGTAGAGGTGGTTCCCGCAATTCAATTGAGGGTGTGTGATACGCCCAGGTATTTGTTTAAATACACACCCGTGGATTAAATACCTTTGTAGACCCAGAATTGATATATTTGGAGTATCAAGGAGAGATCGAATTGTTTGTCCCGTAAGAGGAGGTTGGCTGTATCCCCCAGGGTGTTGTCCCCTCTTGGGGGGACTGCTTGATCATTTTAAGTACCCTTGTCCTGATGAAGCCACAAGAAACCACTGGCGGAAACGCGACCGCGACTGCGTCAACAGAAAATTGATTGTGTTCTTCCCCTTTTTTCTTTTGTTTAGGGTACATCGTTGTATATATAATGTATATATTGCAATTATAAGGTTTGTTTGTCCTTTGTCTATTGTATATATTCTGGCCACCTTGTTTAGTGATTCATAATATTGTCCTTCTTAAAATCATATCATTTAATGATGACAAAAATATTGTACAAAACAGGATAATAAACTGTATCCTGTTTTGAAGTAGCTTATGCTTTAATATTTTTTCCTCAGTACCATTCATTCTACTTTTTCATCTTTGTGATGCTCCTTGCCCAGGTATGGGAGGGTAATTCGGGCAGAACCCCTTTTTATTACATAGTAGTGCAGGATTCATTGAGCAGAATTTCCTTCTTGGAAAAAGAGGTGCTGCAACTTAAAAAATCGTCTGAAGATCTTGAGAACAGAAAACAAAGTAATAATCTCAGTTTATATGGTCTTCCCGAAGGTCTTGAGGGCGATAACCCTGTTGCTTTCTTCACCAACTTCTTACCACAGCTCCTGGATCTCCCCACATCAATCAAACTAAATATTCAACGCGCTCATTGATTGGGTCCACATTTATCTTTCTCTTCTGCTCCTTCCAAACCTCATGGAGTAATTCTTCTATTTTTGGAATACACTGAGCTTTTAAAAGTCTTAAATACTGCCAAACCTAAACTTTCTTAGATTGGTGCCAGACTCTTCATTTTTCAAGAAGTTTCGCCAGCCACTGCTAAACGTAGAAATACATTTCTGGATCTCCATCCTGCTCTTCGTTCTCTTGGTACATGATATGGACTTTTCCATCCTTGCCTTCTTAAGGTCACATTCTTAAACAATACTTCCTCATTTGAAAACCCCTCCGATCTCAAGAAATTCATTCATTCTCACTCTTCATCTTTGATGGAGATTGCTGGTCCTTCATCTCTAACTTGAGCTTGAATATTCTGTCTATTGCAGTAGCTCCTTCTTGTCTTTATTGTAATATGTCTCTTTGCTAAATAGACTTTTTTTATTTATTTTGTTCTTAATCATTATGTTGTTGTTATTGTGTTTTTATAGATTTCGTGGAATTTGGTATATACCCGCCTCATGTTCCTGAATCCAAATATATGAATATTAATGCTTTCTGGTGTGGTGCGTTGCTCCCCTTTTGGTTGTGCTGGCTTTGTTTTTGTCCCTTGCCACCCCTCATTATTACCTTTTGTTCTTCTCTAAAGGTATGTACTGCAGTCATCAGATTTCTGGCATGTACTGTCTCTTCTTCTTTTTTTCTTTTTCCTCCTCTGCTCCTCTTTCCTTGCAATGTTGTTTTCCCTAACTTCCCCCTTATACTATTGTACTCTGTCTTAAAGAGCAGTTTGTTATAACTGGTTTTCACTGGAATAGTTCCAGAATTAAATATCTTGGTATATGGTTTACTATCTCTGTTTTAGATTCGGTCAAAATAAACACGAAGGAAGCTCTTGACTGCATCTCCAAACTCCTTTCTTCTTGGAATCCTCTTTTTCATTCCTGGTGGGGTTGTCTTGAGTCTAATAAACTTGATGACTCCAATTTTACTATATTTCTTTTCAATGATTCCAGTTCACGTCCCCTTTATTTACTGTAAGAAAATAGACACTCTTTTATCCAAATTTTTGTGGAATATCAGAAAGCCTATGATCTCTTCATCTCATCTTAAAAATCCAAAATATTCTGGTGGTGTGAATTTTCCAGATTTTCGCCTGTACCATAAAGCTTTTTTACCTTAAACAAGCTTCTTATTGGCTTCTTACAGATGCTTCTGCTATTGCTCCATTGTGGGTCAATATTGAAAGGTGTTTATTAGCCCCCTTTTCTTTAAGTGAGACTCTTGTATTTACTACCAAGACCACTTTCACATCTCTTCCATTATTTAAACATACATCTCATTATTAAGACCTCATTATCAATCAAAATTAATATCTACAATCGTGTTTTTACACTCTCCCATTTGGTACAATTGCCTTATTACTATCTATAATAGACCCTTGTTTTGGAACTCCTGGACAAATAGGAACATTATTTGGGTTCACGATTTGTTTGACGGTATAACCCCTTGTTCCTTACCTCAATTCCAAGCTAATTTGAATTGACCTCGTTCGTTTTTACAAATGTTTTCGATTCTTATGGAAGTTATTTTAGATGCTTTTTCTTCCCTTCCTCCTGTAGACTCCCTACCTGCACAAGATCCACTTCAATTTTTTTTACGGGTACTTCCAAAAGCCTCCTTGATTTATAAATACTTTTATCCTGCTAATCCAGAGAGATCTAAGACTAAGATGGAACATTCCTGGGAGATGGCTTTGGATTGTGAATGGAGCACTGATTTATGGAATAAGATCTGGCCATGATCCATAATGATCTCTAGCTCCACATCTACTACTCAATCTATGTTTTTTCTATACCAGAGACTATTTTACACTCCATTTCCATAGCTAACTTTACACACTAACAAAAAGGCTTGTTGGTCTTGTGATTTGCCTTTGGCTGACTTATTCGCCCTTTTGTTCTTATGCCCTCCTATAGCTTCTCTTTGTTTACAAATTTGGTCCCGCCTCTTATTCATTTTTAACTTAAACATCCCTATATCAAATGTTCTTCTTTTTATGGGGAGCTTATCAGATTCCTTAAGCTTATTATCTCATGAAAAGGGGTGGCAAGGGACAAAAACAAAGCCAACACAACTTACAAGAAAATCCTGGTGGAACACTGTGTGTCATTATCACAGATTGATTCTGCTTTTGCTTCCTATTGTGATCCACATGAAAATAGAGACCTATTTTGGTTACCCCTAACTACTTATTTGAATAAGATTTCAATTAGTCAAGTATCTCGCAACTGTTCTGAAAATTTCCAGCCTCCATGATTCTGTTTTTCTCTGTCTTTTTTCTCTCCATTTACTAACCTTTAAAATCTACTATTGATATATAAATAGGTTATTATACTTGTTTTTGATTCTCTAGAGTATTATATTACTCAACTATTTGTTTTAAAGTATTTTCTCTATTTCCCTTTCTTCCTTCCTCCTTTCCCCTCCCCCTTTTTTCCTGCATAATCTTTAAAATGTAAACAGCTTTCTCCTATATTTTATTGCCTATTTGTATTTTGTGTGTTCATTATTAACGTAGTTGGCTTTCGGCCTATGTTTATGTATAACATGTATTCAATAAAGCTTGTTAACCTCATAAGAGCGTCGAACGTTCAGCGCCCAGTGCTGAATGTTCAAATAACGAATGCTGGCCCGTTGGCCAACGGTCGTGCGCAGCACTGGGGAGGTAGTGCACGCGACGACCGTTGGCCGACGGCAGCGCTTAAGGGGTTAAACATACATATAATATATTTCTACACATGTCTTCTTGTTTCTTTATCAGATTATAATATGTCCATCTGTTATTGCCATTATTGTTGCTGTTTTATTAATTGATTTTACATGCATGGTCTCTTATATATATATATATATATATATATATATATATATATATATATATATATATATATATATATATATATATATATATATATATATATATATATATATATATATATTCACTGAAAAAACCATAGGTTATAGACCATATATAGTTAGGAATTAGCATTTAAAAAACCTTATTTTACCCACACAAAACCATTGAAATTCCATATATAGTTAGTTGCACTAACTATATATCGCGCACCCGCAATCCACTGCTGATGATGTCACATATTACATCATTCATGACATGGTCAGTGACATCACTGATGACATCACTGATGACATCTCAAATGACATCACTGATGACATCACTGATGACATCATCCAGTGACTGTGTGTTTCTGTAAAGTTTAAATATGTTTTACATATTGAAGAATGAGTAGATGTATAAGTGTCTGGACGAAGGATTTAGTAGGTGCATGACTGAATGTATGACTGAGTGATTAAATGTGTCTCACTGAGTGCATGGGTTAGTGACTAAACTGTCTTAATTTGTGCATCATTATGTCTGTTGTTCTGTAAACTGCTGCATGTGTTGATCAGTAGCTATATGATTAACTATATGGGTTATTGATTGATTGTCCAAGTATTTGTATGGGAGACTGAGTGTGTGTGTGGCTGGCTGGGAGGTGTGTGACTCTCTGCAGATCAATGTGTACTTGTATCAATGATTGTATAAGAAAGTAAGTATGTGTTAGTATATGTTTGAAAATGTAAGGTGCTCTATGTTTAACTGTATAGACAAGAAAATGGAAGTGTGATTGATTCTTTACAGGACTGACTAGGTGTGTGAGTAACTCCATGGATGAGTGGCAGAGTGTGAGTGTCTGTATAGGTGTATGAGTGCATATGATAGTGTTGTAAAGATGAGTGATTGTATGTATGAATGATTGTATGGGTGAATGAGTGAATGTGTTTGTAGACGTAGGAATCAGTGAGTGCGTATGTAGTAACTAGTATTGGTGTGTCAATGGTTTCAAAAATTATACTCTGTATTTAACACTGGGTGAAACAGAGGTTATATTAAAATGTGAGGAGATGCATTGTATTGTCACATGAATGATATCATCAGTGATGTGGTCATTGATGTCAAATGAGATGTCATCAGTGATGTCATCAGTGATGTCATTTGAGATGTCATCAGTGATGTCACTGACCATGTCATGAATGATGTAATATGTGACATCATCAGCAGTGGATTGCGGGTGCGCGATATATAGTTAGTGCAACTAACTATATATGGAATTTCAATGGTTTTGTGTGAGTAAAATAAGGTTTTTTAAATGCTAATTCCTAACTATATATGGTCTATAACCTATGGTTTTTTCAGTGAATTTTCAAGGTTTTGTAAATGCTAATTCCTAACTATATATGGTCTATAACCTATGGTTTTTTCAGTGAATTTCAATGGTTTTTTAATAGCAAATATCATAAGCTGTCGAATGTCAAGTACGTGGTAAGTGAAAACATTTTCGTGTTTATGCACACTGATCTGCTTTGAATGGTGCCCCCCCCCCTCATTTCTATTAGGAGTACTCTCTCTTTGCAGATAGTGAAAGGTAGTTAACGCAGGCCTTTGCCCCCGTTGTAATACGTCGTGCCTGCTTCTCTCTCCATTTGATTGATTGTTATCCAAGCATTTACTGTTTTAGAATTGGTTCTCTTTGGTTCATTCTCTATTTACAAACAGACACAGAGTCGCAATACTCTGTTTAGTCTTTGCAGATAACGAAAAATCGTGTAAAAAAAAAGAAAAGGAATCGAGCAAAATCAGTAGGCCATTAATGGGATCTCTTTTTGACCTCGCTAAAAGAGAAACATTAGGAACAACCCCTCATGACAAATACAAAACTAGTGAGATGAACTGAACTCCACACAATGATGGCTGCAAAACAGCTCGGCTCCGCCACCCACCCCGCCCAAAATAACGATAAAGAGCGGCTGCCATGATTGGTTGCGGAATGGCCACGACGGAGCTACGAAATGGTGGTGCTCTCATGCTAACCCCAGCTTCAGTCTGAAACATCCAGAAACACTGTAGACTACCAATTCGATCAGTTCCGGTAGCGCCCCAATGTAACCCGGTAGAGAAGAACTAGCCCTCCCCTCTTTGACTGATGGTTCTTGTTGCCTGTCCCTTCTGTTGTCATTTAACAGAACTATTTAGCCTGCTGAAAGGGGTTGTGTTCCGACCGCTGGTTGGTGGAGACATTTTGACTATATTCTGGACCTGCGTTGTCGCGTAATGCGTCATATGACGCGCCGCGTTAGCGCATCCGGAAGTCATCCGGGGCGCGACGCGCAGCGCGTAACGTAAGCATAACAAGTCATGTGACTTGTTAATAAAACTTTTCATTGGTTCATTTTACTTTTCTTATTCTAATGATGAAAGGCTTGGTCATATGACCTAAAAATTATGCTTTTTATTACTTCCGAACATTATTTTTTCTTAAATATATGTTATAATGTTCCAGGCTAATGTACTTTCCCGGAAAATTTACAACTGTCCTGCAAGTAAAATATATTCTTTTTTCGAGAAAAAGAGCGTTTCTTCGTCCCATGACGGAGCCGTTGAGCAAAAGAGGGTCGACCTGCTGTCTTAGTCGCCGATACGCCTGAATATGAGATTCTTATCGATCACTTTATGTTGCAGGAGTAGAAAACACAACAGCCCTTGACCATTTATCTTTACTGCGTTCCTGCGTATTATACCTTTTACCCTTCATGTAATTGGTCTGCTTTATTTCACTTGCCTTTTAATGATTCTAAAACAGTGACTATTATTAAAAACTTTACCAATGTATATACTACTACCATGTTTTCTTTTAAAAACCTTTATTGTGAAAATTTCATTATACAAATACGAGCCTATAACCACGTGGGCCGGCCACGGAGCAAACTGTAATCGTATATGATGAGTAGACATTTACACTGTAGAGGAACGTAACGGGCGGGCCATTAGGTTGCAAGAACTAAGGTGTCTAACAGTTGCGGAATCGGTGGACGTACATTTTATAATTAAAATACGACAGGGCCAGTTACAATAAAATTATCTAGATATACATTTGCGGGCAAGTACCATGGGTGACGTTAATTCGAACTTTCAATAGTACAGTAATCAATAACACATCAGAACTTAATATCAATAGGGATGTCGAAATATTCAATCAATTCTCGTCCCCGCCCGCCATATGCTGTTCTGCAACCAGTACACAACAAGGAGTTACGAGTCCCATTTATTCCGGCGCCATTTTGGGCGAGGACGGGCAGGTCCAGGATATAGTCAAAATGTCTCTACCAACCATCGACTATGATGATGTTCATATGCTGTATTTATTAGAGTAACACTCATCTGTCCACATGAAATTAATTTGCCACAATCTAAACATGTCATTTTAATCTTTCCAAAGTTCTAAATATTTGGGACCATTTCCCTTGCCTCTGAGGCTGTCAGTGCCACTTCTTTGATGAATGTACTGGCAGGTCGGGGGTTCTCCTCCAAATCTCTCTTTTATGCAGCACTATAATTAATTGGTGCCACCTCTCCATATGACGATGCATGGTATAGTTACCATAACTATATATTTTTTCGGTTCCTCTGGAGAGTACATCGTGGCAGATGAAGCGTGTAACGTACCGGGCATTTACCTTTTTTTGCATGTACAGGAAAGGAAAAAAAAAAATCGAGCGTCCGAGTTCTAAAGTGTCCCAGGGCCATTTTAGTAGACCAGGCCCAAATCCAAAGAACAAGCCGCCATTTTGAGAGTCCTGTTGCAGCCGCCTGTCGCTGTAGCATCAAGAGCAGCCGAAACTCAGCTGAATGGCAACTGAAACGGTAAAGGGGCGCCCCACTACAGCAGACGAGCCTCCACCTAGGAAGGCCCGTTCACGCCGCCTCCCCCCCCCCCTTCGGGCACCCCACGCCGTTATTCGGAGCAGTATTGTAGGATGGCCACACCAGTGCGGCAACTTGCTAGACATCACCTCGGTGGTAACCGAATCTCAGCGCCTTTTGGTGTCTTCTCTTCAGAAAATATTGTTGCGCTGCCTTTGGCCCCATTCGCACATCGGTCCGCTACTGACGCCATCTCACAGGCTAATGGGGCGCCCCACGCCGAGTTTCAGCATTGTAGGATGACCACACCAGTACAGCAACTTGCTAGACATCACCTCGGTGCCATCCGGATCTTCGCATCTCAACGCCTAGTGGTATCTTCCATACAGAAAATATTGTTGCGCTGCCTTTGGCCCCATTCGCACATCGGTCCGCTACTGACACCATCTCACAGGCCAACAGGGCGCCCCACGCCGACTTTTACCATTGTAGGATGGCCACACCAGTGCCACAACTTGCTAGACACCACCTCGGTGCCATCCGGATCTTGGCATCTCAGCGCCTTGTGGTGTCTTCTATTCAGAAAATATTGTTGCGCTGCCTTTGGCCCCATTCGCACATCGGTCCGCTACTGACGCCATCTCACAGGCCAACGGGGCGCCCCACGCCGACTTTCAACATTGTAGGATGGCCACACCAGTGCGGCAACTTGCTAGACACCACCTCGGTGCCATCCGGATCTTGGCATCTCAGCGCCTTGTGGTGTCTTCTAGTCAGAAAATATTGTTGCGCTGCCTTTGGCCCCATTCGCACATCGGTCCGCTACTGACGCCATCTCACAGGCCAACAGGGCACCCCACGCCGACTTTTACCATTGTAGGATGGCCACACCAGTGCCACAACTTGCTAGACACCACCTCGGTGCCATCCGGATCTTGGCATCTCAGCGCCTTGTGGTGTCTTCTATTCAGAAAATATTGTTGCGCTGCCTTTGGCCCCATTCGCACATCGGTCCGCTACTGACGCCATCTCACAGGCCAACGGGGCGCCCCACGCCGACTTTCAACATTGTAGGATGGCCACACCAGTGCGACAACTTGCTAGACACCACCTCGGTGCCATCCGGATCTTGGCGCGTTGTGCTGCCTTCGGCCTATTCGCACATCGGCCCGCTACTGACGCGAACTCACAGGCCAACAGGGCGCCCCACGCCGACTTTCAGCATTGTAGGATGGCCACACCAGTGCTGCAACTTGCTGGACACCACCTCGGTGCCATCCGGATCTTGGCGCGTTGTGTTGCCTTCGGCCTATTCGCACATCGGTCCGCTACTGACGCCGCCTCACATGCCAACGTATTTTCTCCGCATTTTATACCCTATGCCGCATAACAGGTCATGTGACTTGTTTATAAAACTTTTCATTGGTTCATTTTACTTTTGGTTTCCTAATGATGGAAGGCTTGATCATATGACCTAAAAACAACACTTTTCATTGGATGAAAACTTTTTTTTTTCCCCAAACGATGAAAGCCCCACCTTGTTTCTGGATGTTTCAGACTGAAGCTGGCGTCACCATGAAAGCACCACCATCTCGTGGCTCCGTCGTAGTCATTCCGCGAGCAATCATGGCAGCCGCTCCCCACCAGAAGCCTGCAGGAGTCGGGGGCCCCCAAAACTTTTGATGAATCCTCAAGGCGGAGGGGACGCTTTCGAGAATGGGGTCCAAGACCTAGCAGACAAGCGTCCGATTTCCAAGGTGTCCCAGGGCCATTTCAGTGGACCAGGCCCAAAAAGGAAACAGCCTGCCGCCATTTTGAGAGTCCTGTGACAGCCGCCTATCGCTGCACCGCAAGAGTGGGCGCAACTCAGCTGAATTGCGGCTTTTGACACAGTGGACCAAAAGCGGACGGAATGGCAACTGAAACGGTAAAGGGGCGCCCCACTACAACAGACGAGACTCCACCTGGAGAGGCCCGTTCACGCCGCCTCCCCCGGGGCGCCCCACGCCGTTATTCGGAGCAGCATTGTAGGATACCAAAACCAGTGCGGCAACTTACTGGACATCACCTTGGTGCCATCGTTCTGCTGCCTTGGAACTATTCGCACAACAGTTTGCTACTGATGACCCACCCCCCGCGACGCCCCACGCCGGATTCCGAAATCAGTGAAATCTGGACGTTGTGCTGCGTTGGGACTATTCGCACAGCCGACCGCTACTTCGTTGTTTTTCCCTAAAAAATGTTATATGTTATTACTGTTTTTGTTTTCTTGTATATATTTATAAGTTATTAAAGTTTTATAATCTTACTACTTTGTTGGAGTGCTATATATTTTTAATGTGACACATAATTGTAAAAACTTTGATGTACAAAGAGTCATCCCTAGAATCTTCCGCTTCAGGCTCGGTCCCCTCCCCAATCACAATACAGGATGGTTTTCAGATAATAGGAACGCGTCTGCTGTGACGGATCTCATCGAGTGTGGGCCTTGATCTACTATAACTCCTTTGAAGAGGGGTGATTCTTTACAGCTGGGGCCATAAACTACATCTGCAGGGCTAGCTGATACCCTAGGACCGGCCTGGACAATCGGACACAGAGGAAAAGGAATGTCAGAGGGTGCGGTAGTGAATAGGGCGAAAGGGAGGTGTCGGGCGGGCACAGGGTGTGATTCTCAGGGAAGAGCAGCGCAGATGGGGGGTGGTTTATTACCCATGCATAAGACAGAGAGCGGGGGTGACCACTGCCTGGGGGAGATGCTTGCGAGGGTGGGGAGCCATGCTAAGGATCGACAGCGTGCAGAGAGTGGGTCTGGTCAAGGCATCTAAAATGACTACCGTGCACGACAAAAGTGTGGCATTTGAAAAAAGGCAAGATGGCGCAGACAATGTTTTTCAACACTTCCTGATTTCCTTCGAATCGAACGTTAACAGACGTTGGGGCATATTACCAAAGTTAAGCGATATTTATCCCTAACGATGCTTAGCAACGAATTTTTTACCGCTAAGCATCTTCAGAAATTATCGCAGATAAACCTTGCTATTATCAAGGTTTATCGCAAATACGATAAAAAACTACCGCAATGCATTAATATCGCTGAAAACTCAGCGATATTCATGCATTACCGAGCTAATGCTCTTAGCCATGTTATCCACCTCCCATTGGATAACATGGCTAAGAACTGCTCAGGGCAGGTGGTAGCTTTTGGAGATATTCGCGCTTATCGCGAATATTTCCAAAAGTTGGTAATAGGAGATAGCGATGTTAGCGACTGTTTCCAGTCACTAACATCTTGGCATGCCCACTTTGCATGTCATTAGTGATAAATATCACTCACATGCAAAGTGGGGCCCAAGATGGTCGCTATCTCCTACTAGCCGTCGCTAACTGGTGTTAGCAACAGCTAGGTAATACAGAGATAATTTTATCTCCGCGAAGCGGAGCGCTGTTACAGATATATATCTTGTTTTTGAACGTTAATTTCTCAAAATCCACTGAAGCACATATATTGAGACCTAGCAAAGGCACATCGAGCTACCAGTCCCTACAATTTTGCGAAGTTTCGTGCAAATCCATTCAGCCATTCGATTATTATTATTATTTTTTTTTTTTGCCCCGCGGGGCCCTTTTAAAACCTCCACATCAAACCTAAGAGGTCAAGGAGGATCTACTATGCCCCCTTATGGTCATTTGCCCCTTCGCTTTGGCCTCCTCTTGTCTCTCGATCCTACCGAGAGACAAGATGGCGGCCGCTACGGACTGTTTGCAATGTTTACAGACGCCGGAGAACCAATCAGCTTCGCAAACCTCCGTTACGCGAAGCGGAGCGCTGTTACAGATATATATCTTTTTTTGAACGTTAATTTCTCAAAATCCACTGGAGCACATATATTGAGACCTAGCAAAGGCACATCGGGCTACCAGTCCCTAATATTTTACCAAGTTTCGTGCAAATCCATTCAGCCGTTCGATTATTATTATTTTTTTTTTTTTGTGCCCCGCGGGGCCCTTTTAAAACCTCCACATCAAACCTAGGGGGTCAGCGAGAATCTACTATGCCCCCTTATGGTCATTTGCCCCTTCGCTTTGGCCTCCTCTTGTCTCTCGATCCTACCGAGAGACAAGATGGCGGCCGCTACGGACTGTTTGGAATGTTCACAGACGCCGGAGAACCAATCAGCTTCGCTTCACAAAGCTCCGTACCGCGAAAAGTCCGCGAACCGGAGCGCTGCCCGGTCCGCTGTTACAGATATATATCTTTTTTTGAACGTTAATTTCTCAAAATCCACTGAAGCACATATATTGAGACCTAGCAAAGGCACATCGGGCTACCAGTCCCTACAATTTTGCCAAGTTTCGTGCAAATCCATTCAGCCGTTCGGGCTAAAAGTGAGGCCAACCGCCCTATGGAAAACTCAATGTTAAAAACACGTTTTGGGACCCCCCTTTTTTCTCGGCCCCCCCTTGACGAACCCCCCCAAATTTTCAAGGGCTGCTCAGAAACAGAATGTGCCATTTTCCTGAAAATTTCAGCCAATTCCGTCCACAAACGCCAAAGTTATTAGACATAGAATTTTCAAAAATCCCATAGAGAAAAAATCCTAACTATATATACCTACTGGCGACCGCCAGTAGGTAATATATATATATTCACTTAAAAAACCATAGGTTTCAGGCCTTATATAGTTAGGAATTAGCATTTAAAAAACCATTGAAATTGCTCCTATATAGTTAGTTGTACTAACTATATTTCGCGCACCCGCAATCCACTGCTGATGATGTCACATATTACATCATTCATGACATGGTCAGTGACATCACTGATGACATCACTGATGACATCTCAAATGACATCACTGATGACATCATCCAGTGACTGTGTGTTTCTGTAAAGTTTAAATATGTTTTACATATTGAAGAATGAGTGGATGTATAAGTGTCTGGATGAAGGATTTAGTAGGTGCGTGACTGACTGTATGAGTGAGTGATTAAATGTGTCTTACTAAATGCATGGGTTAGTGACTAAACTGTCTGAATGTGTGCATCAGTATGTCTGTTGTTGTGTAAGCTGCTGCATGTGTTGATCAGTAGCTATATGAGTGGCTATATGGGTTATTGATTGGTTGCCCACGTATTTGAATGGGAGACTGAGTGTGTGTGTGGGTGGCTGAGAGGTGTGTGCCTCTGTGCATAGATGTGTGAGCAGTTGATTCACTAGGTGTATGAGTTCAAGAGTGCATGTGGAAACAGCTATATGGGCGGTTGACTGTGTGCATGGGTGTGTTGGTGAGTGAATGGATATCTCAGTGCTACATGTCCAAGTAAGTACATATGTAAAACACAGTGCATGTGAGAGTTGGCATATATAAATGACTATACATGAGAGCCAGTGAATGTGCGAGTGGCTGTATGGATCATTGTGTACTTGTATCAGTGATTGTATAAGAGAGTAAGTATGTGTTAGTATATGTTTGAATAAGTAAGGTGCTGCGTGTATAACTGTATAGTTGAGGAAATGGAAGTGTGATTGATTCTTTGCATTACTGACTATGTGTGTGAGTAACTCCATGGATGAGTGGCAGTGTGTGAGTGTCTGTATAGGTGTATGAGTGCATATGATAGTGTTGTATTGATGAGTGACTATATGTATGAGTGATTCTATGGGTGAATGAGTGAATGTGTGTGTAGACCTAGGAATCAGTGAGTGCGTATGTATTAACTGGTATTGGTGTGTCAATGGTTTCAAGAATGGTAGTCTGTATTTAACACTGGGTGTATCAAAGGTTATATTAGAAAGTGAGGTGGTGCTTCGTATTATCACATGAATGATATCATCAGTGATGTGATCAGTGATGTCAAATGAGATGTCATCAGTGATGTCATCAGTGATGTCATTTGAGATGTCATCAGTGATGTCATCAGTGCTGTCACTGGCCATGTCATGAATGATGTAATATGTGACATCATCAGCAGTGGATTGCGGGTGCGCGAAATATAGTCAGTACAACTAACTATATAGGAGCAATTTCAATGGTTTTTTAAATGCTAATTCCTAACTATATAAGGCTTGAAACCTATTGTTTTTTCAGTGAATTTGCAAGGTTTTTTAAATGCCAATTCCTAACTATATCAGGCGTGAAACCTGTATTTTTTTTCAATAAGTTTCAAAGGTTTTGTAAATGCTAATTCTATTAGCGGATAACGTTTATATATGTTATTATCCTTCTGGGACCACCTGAGCAGCCATCTTGTTTCTCAGGAGAAGTGAGGCACAAGAGAGCACAAAACAAGAGTGGAAAACGCGAAAAGGGGGTAGGGTTGAGACCCCCTGACCCCTAGCCCTTCTCAGGGGGTCCCAGAAGGACCACCAAGGGCAAAAAAAATAAATATATTTTTTAAATCACGTGGTACGCGCACGGTACGCGTACCGTACGCGTACAGTGCACGTACCCCACGATTTTTTTGAATTTTCTTTGCCCTTGGGGGTCCTTTTGGGACCCCCTGAGAAGGGCTAGAGGGTTGGGGGGTCTCTACCCTGCCCCCTTTTCGTGTTTTTTACTCTTGTTTTGGGCTCTCTTGTGCCTCAGTTCTCCTGAAAAACAAGATGGTGGCCAACACTTCCTGGTTTGGACAGTTTGGAATGTTGACAGTCGACTGCCAGCCAATCAGATACTCGCTCGCGCACATAAGGGTACGCGCACGTACGCGTACCGTACGCGTACGGTGCGCGTACGGTGAGCGTATATAGATATATAATTTGCTCAAATTCAATTTTCTCAACAACTACTGGAGGGATTTTCACCAAATATAGAAAAGGCACTACTGCATACCTGTCCCTACCATTTTGCCAAGTTTGGTGTAATTCCGTTCAGCCGTTCGGGCTGTAGCCATGTCTAAAGGTCCCATAGAAAATGCCATTTGAAAAATTTCAAATTCAATTTTCTCAAGAACTACTGGAGGGATTTTCACCAAACATAGAAAAGGCACATCTGCATACCAGGCCCTACCATTTTGCCAAGTATGGTGTAATTCCATTCAGCCATTTGGGCTGTAGCCGTGTCTAAATGTCCCTATGGAAATTAACATGGGGAAAACACGTTGTGGGACCCCCCTTTCGGCCCCCGCTTGACGAATCCCCCCGAAACTTTCAGGGAAGGAGCAGAGCGGAGCTGGCCAAAATTCTGGAAAATTACACACAGATTCCTTATTCGGCGCCAAAGTTATTCCCAATAGAATGTTGAGCGCATATAGATATATAATTTGCTCAAATTCAAATTCTCAACAACTACTGGAGGGATTTTCACCAAATATAGAAAAGGCACTACTGCATACCTGTCCCTACCATTTTGCCAAGTTTGGTGTAATTCCGTTCAGCCGTTCGGGCAGTAGCTGTGTCTAAAGGTCCCATAGAAAATGCCATCTGAAAATATTCAAATTCAATTTTCTCAAAAACTACTGGAGGGATTTTCACCAAACATAGCAAAGGCACATCTGCATACCAGGCCCTACCATTGTGCCAAGTTTGGTGTAATTCCGTTCAGCCGTTCGAGCTGTAGCCTTGTCAGAATGTCCCTATGGAAATTAACTTTTCTCGGCCCCCGCTTGACGAATCCCGGAACTTTCAGGGAAGGAGCAGAGCCCAGCGAGGCAAATTTAAGTAAAATTACAGGCAGATCCCTCAATCGGCGCCAAAGTTATTCCCAATAGAATGTTTGGAATTTCCTATGGTAACTAGGTCCTAACTATATATACCTACTGGCGACCGCCAGTAGGTAATATATATACATATATATATATATGAGATTTTTTATTGTCCTTACTTCCAATTTGTTTTCATGCACGTTTCTTTTCTCTCTGTATGCACTTACGTGATGTTCATGGGGTAGTCGCAATGTTGTTCTTGTGTTCGGTAAAAAAGGGAGAAGTGTTATACCTGCTGCTCAGCCAGTATGTGTGTGCTGTGTGGAATGTTGGTGCATGGTGATGCATTGGAATATTAGTGTGCCTGTGAGTGTCAGTTGGAGTATGAGCTGAGCAGCAGGGAGGCTGCTCTTAGTGGCGCTCATTACTATAGCTCTTCATTGAAGCTTATTATTGGTACTTATTACTTACCTGCAACCAAGACAATAAACTATCCTATGGAACGTACACCACGGCCTTCAGACCTTGTTTATTTACAGCAAGCAGGCTTCTCCGAGTAGATTATGAGTAGAAGTATATATTTATTGTGCAGTTAATTAAAACCATTACAAAAAAGATATATGAGCATTGTTTATAAGCAATAAAACATAAGTTTAAAATAAGTTTATGACCTCAATTAAAAAGCGCACATTAAGATCACGGAGCGGATCCCCTCCCCCAACCTTGATGACCCATAGTGTTGTTTCTTCATTTTTATCAGTTGAGGTAAACAGCAGTTCGTGAGGCCGTGATCAGTACATGTTTGTAGTGCATAGTCCCGTCTCAACATTCATTGGTTTATACAAGGATAAATAACCTTTTGATATTTTTCTTTGGAGCTTGTGCAAAAAAAATGCTTAAAAATGATGTGCTTAAAAACAAAGTCACAGATGTGAGCGCAAAGGATTGACAGGTCGTCGCCATCTCTGTTCCAGTACAGCTTCAACGATGATCCGATGAAAGCTGTTTTAATCGAAGATCTACTGCAGTTAAAAATACTACCAAGTAGCAGGTTAATTGATTGTCATCGCCTAAGAAGCTTGCAAGCACTGCTTGTTGGCACGTCTGTATTTGGTTTTTGTTAAAAATGGGTCTAAGAAGTGACCGGCGTTCCCGCATCAGCTCAGGGCAGATGGTAATGATGTGGACTATGTCCTCCTCTGGTTCCCTGCACAGGCGGCCCGTTGCTGGCTTAGGCGGGCACAGCCATGGTGGCAGAAGGTATGCTGTTGGTAATACTCCTAACCTAAATTTCAAAAACTTGTCTTTGGTGGCTTTAGATAAATTGGCGAGTAGATAAGCTTGAGGAGTCGCTTTACTGTAAGATTGAATAGTGAGCCAGCTATGTGAACGCTCCGCCAAAGCTGCTTTGTCTTGTAAAATGTACTCTTTTTTAACGATGTTGTTCACAATTTTTTTGAAGGTTGCCATGGTTCCCGACGTTGCCCAGAGTTGCCGTAATCCCAGCTGATCAAGTGCAGTGTCCAGAAAATGTCTGGCTCTGCAGGTTTCCGTGGTTTCTACTTCTCTCCACAAGTAGAAGTTTAATGTTTCTGGCTGCCACATTTTTTATCTTAAACCAGGTTTTAACAAAAGCTCCTTTTCTGGCTAGCTCCTGTCTTTGTATCCCAAATTCAAGCCGCATTTGCACAGGAGATGTATATCCAGGCAACCCATATATTAATCTGAGCGCTCTGGCGATGATGCCATTCAATGTGTCCACGTCCCTCCCTCTCATAGCTTTGCTTCCATATGTGATTGATGGAATAAGTTTGACCTGTATCACCTTGGTCAGAGGGAGAAAGCTTGGCCCAGCGATTGTATTTTTCGAGTTTCTTAGTGCAATCGCTGTTGCTTATCCCCTCTTTTTTATTGAGACTCGCATTGTGCTTTGAAGTTGCCTTTGCTATCAATCATGGCTCCCAGATATTTATATTCTTGTACGACTTCAAGTTTAACTTTTGCCAGGTGCCAGTTATACTTTGTTTTTGTTTTCCATTGGTTTACACACATGACTTTTGTTTTATCTTGGTTGATGCTTAGTCTATTGATGTCTGAGTATTGAAGTGTAGTATCCAGCAGGCGTTGTAGTCCTATGGGTGTCCTGCTGATGAGTACTAAGTCATCTGCATATAGAATGTTAGATAGCTGATGACCTCCTAACTTCGGGGCGTGCGCATTAATTCCATTGAGTTGGACTGAAAGCTCGTTCAATAAATAGATTAAAAAGTGTCGGGGCAAGTACGCACCCTTGTTTTAGTCCTCAAGTTGTATTGATCTTTTTTGATAGGTGGTCAACTGCCCCTAGATTTACTTGTACCCAGGTGTTACTATGCAAAAGGATTAGTTGTCTCAGGAGTAATGGCGGTATACCTAACGTTTTTAGTTTGTGCCACAGAATATTTCTGTTTATATGATCAAATGCTGAACTGTAATCAATGAAACAGATGTATAGAGGCTGCTTGATTACAAGTGCGGTATCAATCATTAGTGAGAGGGCGGAGATGTTAGTAGCAGTGCCCATGTCTCTGCAGAAACCAGTTTGATTATACGGTATTGCTTTGATTTCTGTGGCCCATGTTGTCAATTCTTGTAGAAGAATCCCGGCGTAATATTTGGCCTCATTGTCCAGAACAGCTACCAGCCAATAGCTCTTTGGTTCGCTCCTGTTGCCTTTTTTGTAAATAGGTGAGATTATTGAGCCCCTCCACGATGCAGGTATTATTGATGTCCACGATGCAGGTATTATTGATGTCTGTAGGATTTCATCAAAGATCGGTTTTAGGACTAGGGACCAAAATTCAGGATCTTGTTTGAACAGTATAGGCGGGATCCCATTTGGGCCAGGAGCTCCCTCTCGCCTACCCTTCAAAATTCTCTTATAAACTTGGTTCTTTGTGATTGTGAGTTTCTGACCGTGTTCTTTATTGAGGTGTCACGGATGCAGGTGGGTTTCCATGCTGGGCGCGGGGTTATTTAAGCCAATTTTGGAAGTCTGTTTTCTGTTAAAAGGGATTCGAGGTAGTTTACCCAAGCTTCTTCAGTGACATTGGAGATGATGTGCTGACCTTGCGGGTTAGATAGGGCATTCATTTTTTTCCAAAACTGTGCGCTGTTGTTGCTTTTAATATCATACAGGAGTGTGGCCCAAAGAGATTCCTCTGCTTCCTTTTTATCTTGCCATATAAGTTTTTTGCTGGTAGCTTTCAACTGCCGCAATTCTTGCAGTGCTGAGTGATCGTTCTTCAGCCTCCGCAGTGTGTTGTTTATCCGTACTTTTAGCTGTTTTAGTTTAACATTGTTCGGTAAGATGGGGCCTGACCGTAGGTTTTGATGGAACTTGATTCTTCTACTTTGAGAATGCCCCTTTGAATCTCCGTAGCTATTACGTAGGGTGTTTGTGAATTCCTCCCAGCCTGCATTTATGTCGGAGTTGGCTGCTTTCCCTTTTTCCCAGAGTTGTTTTGTAGAAGATAGGAGTCCCTCGGGAACATTGGTTCTACATTTTACTCTTCTTTCGCTGTTAGTATAATCTGAGCAGATTGTGTTTGCTACGGGTAGTTTATATAATGATTGATCTTCTATTGTGATTTCTTGGGGTAAGTGGTCGCTGAAGTCTACACTTCCAATGCAGTAGTTTTTTACTCTTGTTAACATATAGCGAGAGCAGAATGTATAGTCAGTTGTAGACCTTGTTGATGCATTGTTAAAGGTTGCTGTTTGTGGACGATCTCCAGGATATCTGCCATTTAGTGCTCAAGAGCCCAATTGTTCTAAAAGCGACAACAGATTTTTCGAGGTGTATGTGAGTCTTCCATCTGTGCTGATGTCTTGGGACATTTCCTCCCATGCAAATGGATTGTCTTCTGAGTTGATGTCAACAACTCGTTTCCTCAGCATGTTTAGGCTGAAGTCCCCTGTGATTATCCAGTTATTTGTTTTCTCCTCTGTTATAATTTTCAACAGCTCCTCCTTTAATTGTTGACTCCCTTTATTTTTGTGTTGTGGGTGCAGATAGAGGTTCACAAGTATTATATGTTCTTTTCTTATCCTCCCCTGTAAAGTAATTCGGATTACTTGTATCTCGTTTGGTGGCGCTAAGTTGTATGGTAAAGGTTCGGCTGCGTAGATACTACTTATAGAACTGTATGTAGCTAAACCTCCCTTTTTGTGTCCGAATTTAGCGTTTCTAATTGCTGGTAGGTGAGGCATGTTGAAGCCGTGCAGTGCGGTCGGTGCTTCGCTCCATGTTTCTTGGAGTGAAATTATATCAAATTTTTGCAGGTAAGATTTCAGTTCGGGGTTCGAGGTCTTGTCTCCCAGCCCATTGATATTCCAGGAGCAGATTTTCAATGAATTTTTGAGTGGGAGTGCATACTTCTGAGAATGTCATGGTCTTTCAGTTTTGATGTTCATTGTCCTGGTAATCGTACTCCACTCCGGTGTTGATCTGCTTCTGTCCGCATGTGCCCTAAGGGCAATGTATTCTCTACTACCCCTGTGCTCTGTGCTGTTACTACGCGCCCCTCGCAGTACTGAGAATAATTGTGGGCTCAGTTGTCCGGAGCCGGGGTTTTCTTCCCGGTGCTTAGGTTCGACCAACAAGAGGTCAGGATACCTTGGTTTTTCAAGTGGCCAAAGTTTGATGCACCAACCGTTGAACCTGTTTTGTTCTTTTAGGATTCTCTCAGCTAGGTCTGGTGTAGACAAGACTGTTTTTGTTGATTCTTCACATGGGTGATCAGGCAATTCTTTGATTTCAACTGATTCCAGGTCAGTGGTTTTTATGTTCTTTAAAGCGTTGATGGACCTTAGCAAGCGCAAAATGTTGCCTCTGTTTAATATGTCGACCCGTCCCTTTGATATATACTCTGGATAGAACATAATTGTAGTTGTTGTACCGGACTGCCCTGTTTGTGAGTCCTGAGTGTTCTCTATCGCTATTGAGACCTCTGTTAATAGTGATGGCCTCCGCACTGGTATAGTCAGACCAAGAAACTGGCTGTTGCTTGCTGTGGCTTTCTCCGTCCTTGACGCTGATGTTTTAGTTGTCTCTCCCTCCCTGCAAGTGCTTCTTTATGAGGCTGCTTTTTCCCCTACTGGCACCTGCAGTCCAGTGGTTGCTGATGTTGTAGTTATCGATGATTCCCCTATCGTACTCCTATTCTTGGTCCTTAGGTTTTGTGCCGGACCATTAGTAATTGAGTCATTGGCAATTGAATGCACAGTGATTTCCAGTGCTTTACACTGGGTTGGGCTCTTTTCCTCTTCTCAACCTGAGACCGCGTTTGCTTCTTCCCTACATGAATAGATCAATTGATCCTCTGTTAGATTGACTCGGGGAATGTGTGTTTCTTCCTTACTCTGTGGCAGTTCCTGAATGGATTTTTGGTTCCGCCGCTTCCTCCTTTGTTTTCTCTGCTGTTTAGACGATAACTGTGCACCGTCTGTCAGTTCCTGATTTTCCGGGGATTTGCTGGATTGAATGATCTTGCTCGTCAGGGTTGTTGTTGTTCCTTCGGCTAATGCACCGTTATTTAACCCTGATATCAGTAATTCCCCCTCCTCAGGAGCCTGCCTCCTGTCTGCTGTCTGAGACGCAGTTGCAGTTAGCTTGACCTGGGCCTTGGGGCCCTGGGCTTTTCTTGGCTTTGTTGTTTGCTGACTACTAATGCTGGTGTGGGCCGTACCAGGCACTGTTTGTGCTGGCACTGCTTTCCTGATATCGGCAAGGAGGTTGTCCAGTGCTGATGGTAATGTTGCTAGCTTGTCCACAACTGTTATACAGGTGCAGCTAGCCTGTGCAAATTTTGTGTCTGACTGAGCCCTCTTGATCAGATTGTTGAGGTCTGCCAACTTGTCGTCTATGCCAGCGACATAAATGGAGAGTGTGTTGAGGACTAACAGCTGGATGTCCATCTTGTCTGAATGGTACTGCAGTGTATTCACAGATGTTTGCATTGTCTGCAATCAAGTGCACCAGACGTCGTCTTTGCTTTGTCTTTTAGCTTTTTCATTATTGAATATTGGAGAACTGTTATTTCTTCTTTCTGGCTCGCCTCCAGAGGCAGTGGGATAAGATGCGACCAATTCCTCCCATTCTTCAGGAGTAAGATATGATGACTCAGGTTCAGTTCCGTGAGACTTTACAGATCCTACTGCTGCTTGATTCGTGTTACGGACAAATTGAGCTTGTTGAGCTGCGACAGAGAGAGAGGTGAGATCATGTTGAGTGTTAGGTTTTTCCTGGCCATCTTGTGCTGACAATGGTTCCCCGATGTTGGTATTTTTTGGTATATTGAAGGATTCTTCACTGTATCCTTTACTCGTGTTAGCCATGCTCATGTTTACTCTGCACATCTCCTTGTATTTACATGACCCCAGTCTTTCCTGTGAGTCCAGCTCCAAGGTGCCCAAGGTCAGGCGGTTTTCGTTGCGGTTATCCTCTGTGTTAGCATTTAATAGCGTGTCCAGTCGCTGTAGGGGACCATGAGAAGCTATTCTAAGGTCCTGCTCTCCGTGAGTTTCCGCATCTCCTTCCTGTACCTGTGGGGACATTTAGTCTAATGGTCCATCCTTGGCGTGCTTCTCAGAGGTGCAGTTATAGTTATGGGAGGTGCAGTTATTAGTAATTTCCCCCTTTTATTCCTCCGTACCTTCCTCCCCACCCTCTGCTGTTGGTGGTCTGTAGCTGGCTGCCTATCCCGGCGTGTTTTGCTTGTGCTCATTGTCTATTGCAATGATTAGAGGGAAAGAAGTCTCCAGTTGACTCAGCACAACGTGTCCTGGGTGATCGTTTTTCTCTGACCCTTGGGGTTTTGTCTTCTTAGTTATGGCTGGTGTTACTTCTCCCTCTTCAGGGCTCTCGTTTCCGCTACCATAGCTTTTGCCGGTGGCTACTGAGCTTCTGCAGTCTGGCCCCCACTGCTGCCGTTGCTGCCATTGCTGCTGCCATTGCTGTTGTCCTGCCAGCTGATGTTCCGTTTGATGTGCATGTAGGGGTTGGAGTGGCTCAGGGAGATTAGTTATTTTGCTGCTGTTTATACACAGTGCCGGCGCGGCATCTTTAAGGAATGAAAACTTTGTGTAGATTTTGGGTTGGTAGCATGACTTAGTCAGGATTGGATCGCTGCATGTACCGCTTGCTTTCCCACTTGACAAGGATTTGGAGTTGGTAAGGAGCGGAGAGATTAAATTGAAATTGAAGACTTTGCCTTTTATCCTTGCGTCTGCTTCGGCGCCACCCTTATTTAATGTCTGCTTGACTGCTCTCCTTGTCCTTTTATTTACAACAAGGGGTGGTGAGGGACAGAGTCTCTGAATTAAGCAGAGTACTCTCACCCAGTCAAGAGATCAGGGCTAGATCCAACACCGTTTTTTAGCTCATTGCATTGCATTGCTCCTTGTCCTTTTGGCAGGGTTTACTGGTGCCTGCTACCTTGTCTTTCCGGACCACATTATTGCGTGCAAAATGCTGAGAGTTACAAGCTATTAGATTGAGGAAGCTGTCTTGGTTGTCTGTTAGCTGTCTATTGTGGCCACAATTCTTGGTGTCGAGTTTTTTTTTTTTTGTGTTTGTATTATACTGGTGACAAGCCACTCTCTTTCTGCTCACTTCCTGGTCCTGCTCGCTCTTTCACTCTTAAGCCTCTCTGGGTGCTCCTCGCTGCTGTACCAAACAGGTAGGAGGGGAAGAGCGCAGCTGGAGGAACTTTTCCCAGCAACTTTTCCCTGCTTCCCTCCGGCTGGTTCGCAGGTTGGCAGGATGGCAGAATACACTCCCCTGCTTAAAGAAGTTCTCTGCTTAAACTCAAGGCTCCCACTGCTGCCACTGACTCCCACTGCTTTGGCAGACCCTCCCCCTTATTTGACTCCTGAATAGATTCTAGTTTTCGGATTGCTTGCAGAAGATGCTGGAGATACTGAGTGGTGCCGGGGTGTCTTTATGATGCCTTTTGGGGTCTTGGCATGGTGATATCGATATTTCCCCAGCTGTAGGATGACTGTGGAGTGGGGTGGAATGGCTGAGCACTGTACGCCTCGGGGCAACACAAGAGACAACAGACCAGAAGCCCACTCACACTGTGGACACCTGTATCCACTACTGCTCTAGAGACAAGCTGCACTTCAACCAAAACATGAGTACCCAGCACGGGGGGAGATAGATCGAGGGTTTCTCCCGCTAATCCAGCAATCCAGAGAACACTGCTCCGCTTCACTCTGCTCTGAAGTGCTCAAATTACACAACCGCTGCCTGCACAGGGTACCTTCTCACCCATTGCAGTGCAATTTGTTTGACAGGACGAGCGGAGGAGTCCAATGTGCCTCTAAGGGGATATTCAAATACAAAACTACAAGTCCCAGACTGCACAGAGGCGGTAATCAGGAGAGGACCAGGAGAGTGCTAGGAGGAGAGCTGAAATGTCCGCAAGGGCCACAGATTGCAGGTCTCACACCGCTCCCACAGAACTCCACACAATGCCTCCTTTAATGTCAAAGCGGGGCCTCAGCGTGACGGTGGAGCTGTGTGGAGCTGTGTGGAGCTGTGTGGCAGGTGAGCCATGGACTGGCTAAAACCTCAGGCTCCTCGGGCTCCTCACCGCTATTGCTGCCCGCCTCTGCCCCCCTGCCACTTGCTGCTCCTCGCTCATGCTTGGGAGGTCATGCTTGGGTGCCCCCCTCGCTCAGGCTCTGGCTCGGGGCTCCTATGCAGGCTCAGGGTTCAGGTTCCCTCGGCTCCTCTCGCCACTCCACTCGCTGCTCACAGCCTGCTCCTCTGCTCCTCTCACTGCTTCTGCTTTTGCCGCTTGCACAGCTAAACAGCTCCATCTGCTGCTGTAAAAAAGCGTTGCAGATCCTCTGCCGAGTCCAAAGTAGATTATGAGCGGCTGGTAGCTCTCCAGGTACCTGCAAGTAGCTCTCTTCTGTGCAACCCAGCCTACTGAACTAGTAGCTTTTGCTTGGCTGAATTATTATATGTACAAAAATTGAAAGCGTGTATTTGAGAAAAAAAATTGTGTATTTTTAGAAATCCTAAGCTAATGTTGGAATTTCCACAATATACCTAAAACTGATATTTGAGTTGAAACAAACACGTTGGTGGACACGTCTACATCCCACTGCCCACAACTATGGGCTTTTCATGGCCCAATAAAACTTTTTGCATACCTAATCGTGACTTCAGCGGCATTGAACATTTCAGTACAAGGCGGTCAAGACTCATAGGCCTACCTTGGTCTATTACCCATATGAATAACATGTTCGGCAGTCAGGGTTCTAGTCTACCCTTTAGGCCCTCGTTCGATTTGACCATCCAGCTAGCCATAATGATCAGATAGCACAGCGGGACACCCGGGTTCAGCCGTGACCGAGAGCAGTCGGGTGCAGCGGGCTGGGAGTGGACCAGCGGGCGCACCCTCACTGTCAGGAGATTAGCCCCTCATGGGGATGTCTGTCCAGCGAATTGAATAGATTAATCGTGGAGACCGCTCTGCAACATTGGGACCTTGCACTCAGCACTTTATTGTTAGCCCCTGCCTGGGCTACCGGCACGCTGCACTTTCTGCCCGGCCCCTGCTCCACGGTATTTCAACTCAGAGCCAGTCACGCAACCCGGGACGTGAGCAGACGGTGCTCGGGCAAAGACGGGTCCGTCTGAGCCCGTCGGAGGCTGAAGGAGGTTGGGCTGGGCCACCTCTCTTGGTTTTCTACACTGGAAATGGGTGAGTAACTGGAATTTATTTCTGCTGTAATAACACTGGTTGAACTGTTTAATCTCCGACATACCCTATTGGGGGTATTTAATGGGGATTTAAGTGTTGTTTGTCGTAGAGTGGAGAGTGGAGTCTGATATGCAGTGATTAATCCTTTCGATATGGGAAAGAGAAAATTGCATACTTTAAACTCTGGGCAAACAGCAAGTAAGACCAGAGTTGCCAATATGTCCTTGCTGAACTACCTTACGGGGGCGATCGGTGTCCTTGACAAACACATTTTCGGATGTAGCGGAGTCCTTAAATAAAGATCTTCAGGGCTCACTTCAAAATAGTAGGGTCAAACCGGCTTTAATTAATGAGACGGGGGTGGTTGGTACCCCACTTAAGTCACACACAGAACATCAAAACGGCTGGGTCAGAGTTGCTAGCGATTAGATTTCTCTTTGCGACCCAGACCCGGACGCAGAATCACAACCCCCGCCAAAAAGACAGTGTAATCCTAAAACTAAGGGTACCAACAGTAATTTAGCGCCACTAATACATCAAGCCCCATCAGTGTCTAACAAACCTAAGTTTAAAGTGAATAAACAACAGGGGAAGGGGGTTTTAGCTAATACAAAAGGTAAAGAACAAGTAACACATACCAAAAATTAAGGCAACGTTCCCCCTATTAATGGTTTGACTAGGCTAATGGGTCTGATTACTGATCTTACAAACGATAATAAAGAATCAATTGGCACCCTGGAGAAGAGACTTGATAAAATAGAAACCAGTTTGGTAACAATTTTAGGGAATGTGAGTCCCTTTAAGGAAGGGATAAACAAACAGTGTGATGAGGGTGGCAATGTTATACCAGCCAAGCACTATAGCCAGAGCATGCCAGCTAGCTCTACGAGAAATGGTAAGCAGTTAGATGAGAGGGGTAGGACTAATAGAGTCCTAGGATCTACAAAACCGGTTGAAAATGCATCAAGTAGACCGCTCTCCAAGGAAGCAGTATCTAGAGAGACTGGACAAGTAAGTTTAGAAGTTAGGCAGGGTGATTCACTGGCACATGATTTACGTCCCAGTCTGGGGTTTTCTACAGTTCCTGATTTGCAATATTGTGGAGATTCTGGTGGTTTCTTGCCTATTGAGATACATATTACTCATGATGAGGTATTAATGGCTATTAATGCTAGTAAAGGAGGTAAGCCACCAGGACCAGATGGGGTGCTGTTAGGCCTGTTCAAATTTAACCCAGATTATGGTCCCCCTTGTTAACTCTGGTTTTAGAAGCATGTAGTGCAAAGGGATTTATTAAGTCTTGGTCGTAGTTTGTGATAATTCCAATCTTTAAAAAAGGGGATCGAGAATATCCGGCTTGTTACCGACCCATTTTCCTTTTAGATTCCCTGGTGAAAATAGCAAGAAGGATTGTTCTTAATAGGCTCCAAACATGGGCCGAAGAAAATAATATTTTAAGTCCTGTTCGATATGGTTTTAGACAGTGGTGGGGACAAACTAGCAGATTTTAAATCTCTGTATTTTAATGGGCAAGTATACTTAAGCTAAGGCTGGGAAATGTTACGTGGCATTTGTCGATCCTACTGCCGCATTCGATTGTGTCATTCATAGTAGATTGTGGAAAATCCTTGAGGGCTTAAAAATGTATCCGGTATTGGTGCAATTTCGGAGACAATTATATGCGGGGGCCACTGCTAAGGTGAGGTACGGATTAAGGGGCGAATGTATGGCCCCATTCTGCATGGAGAAAGGTGTGAGACAAGGCTGCGTCCTGGCGCCGTTCCTTTGCACCCTGTATACCAACGCCCTAGAAGAGGAATCGGTGACCAGGGCAAAATATCCACCACAGATTAACAACTAGCCAATAGTTTCCCTTATTTACGCGGATGACGCAGTATTATTGGCTAGAACCCAGCTGGGCCTACAGAGAGCCCTTGCCGCATATGTTAGTTTCATGGATAATCGGGGCCTAAAACTCAATGTAAGAAAATCTTTTGTAATGTCTTGCGGGAAGGGAAAAATTAAATGTAGAAGTATGTCAGTAGGGAACTGCAGGTTAGACTCAACTAAAACGTTCTCTTACTTGGGGTCCTATTTGAGGATACTGGATCCTGGGGACCAACGGTTAAGAGTATGAGTCTCCTTTTTAGGAGGTCTACTGCGGCAGTGGTTAATAAAAAAAAAAAGTTGCAAAAGGCCACCGAGGATTCTTCTTAAAATGTATCAGGCAAAATGCTTGCTTGAACAGTATAGGCGGGATCCCATTTGGGCCAGGAGCTCCCTCTCGCCTACCCTTCAAAATTCTCTTATAAACTTGGTTCTTTGTGATTGTGAGGTTCTGACCGTGTTCTTTATTGAGGTGTCACGGATGCAGGTGGGTTTCCATGCTGCGCGCTGGGTTATTTAAGCCAATTTTGGAAGTCTGTTTTTTGTTAAAAGGGATTCGAGGTAGTTTATCCAAGCTTCTTCAGTGACATTGGAGATGATGTGCTGACCTTGCGGGTTAGATAGGGCATTCATTTTTTCCCAAAACTGTGCGCTGTTGTTGCTTTTAATATCATACAGGAGTGTGGCCCAAAGAGATTCCTCTGCTTCCTTTTTATCTTGCCATATAAGTTTTTTGTGGGTAGCTTTCAACTGCCGCAATTCTTGCAGTGCTGAGTGATCGTTCTTCAGCCTCCGCAGTGTGTTGTTTATCCGTACTTTTAGCTGTTTTAGTTTAACATTGTTCGGTAAGATGGGGCCTGACCGTAGGTTTTGATGGAACTTGATTCTTCTACTTTGAGAATGCCCCTTTGAATCTCCGTAGCTATTACGTAGGGTGTTTGTGAATTCCTCCCAGCCTGCATTTATGTCGGAGTTGGCTGCTTTCCCTTTTTCCCAGAGTTGTTTTGTAGAAGATAGGAGTCCCTCGGGAACATTGGTTCTACATTTTACTCTTCTTTCGTTGTTAGTATAATCTGAGCAGATTGTGTTTGCTACGGGTAGTTTATATAATGATTGATCTTCTATTGTGATTTCTTGGGGTAAGTGGTCGCTGAAGTCTACACTTCCAATGCAGTAGTTTTTTACTCTTGTTAACATATAGCGAGAGCAGAATGTATAGTCAGTTGTAGACCTTGTTGATGCATTGTTAAAGGTTGCTGTTTGTGGACGATCTCCAGGAAATCTGCCATTTAGTGCTCAAGAGCCCAATTGTTCTAAAAGCGACAACAGATTTTTCGAGGTGTATGTGAGTCTTCCATCTGTGCTGATGTCTTGGGACATTTCCTCCCATGCAAATGGATTGTCTTCTGAGTTGATGTCAACAACTCGTTTCCTCAGCATGTTTAGGCTGAAGTCCCCTGTGATTATCCAGTTATTTGTTTTCTCCTCTGTTATAATTTTCAACAGCTCCTCCTTTAATTGTTGACTCCCTTTATTTTTGTGTTGTGGGTGCAGATAGAGGTTCACAAGTATTATATGTTCTTTTCTTATCCTCCCCTGTAAAGTAATTCGGATTACTTGTATCTCGTTTGGTGGCGCTAAGTTGTATGGTAAAGGTTCGGCTGCGTAGATACTACTTATAGAACTGTATGTAGCTAAACCTCCCTTTTTGTGTCCGAATTTAGCGTTTCGAATTGCCGGTAGGTGAGGCATGTTGAAGCCGTGCAGTGCCGTCGGTGCTTCGCTCCATGTTTCTTGGAGTGAAATTATATCAAATTTTTGCAGGTAAGATTGCAGTTCTGGGTTCGAGGTCTTATATCCCAGCCAATTGATATTCCAGGAGCAGATTTTCAATGAATTTTTGAGTGGGAGTGCATACTTCTGAGAATGTCATGGTCTTTCAGTTTTGATGTTCATTGTCCTGGTAATCGTACTCCACTCCGGTGTTGATCTGCTTCTGTCCGCATGTGCCCTAAGCGCAATGTATTCTCTGCTACCCCTGTGCGCTGTGCTGTTACTACGCGCCCCTCGCAGTACTGAGAATAATCGTGGGCTCAGTTGTCCGGAGCCGGGGTTTTCTTCCCGGTGCTTAGGTGTGACCAACAAGAGGTCAGGATACCTTGGTTTTTCAAGTGGCCAAAGTTTGATGCCCCAACTGTTGAACCTGTTTTGTTCTTTTAGGATTCTCTCAGCTAGGTCTGGTGTAGCCCAGACTGTTTTTGTTGATTCTTCACATGGGTGATCAGGCAATTCTTTGATCTCAACTGATTCCAGGTCAGTGGTTTTTATGTTCTTTAAAGCGTTGATGGACCTTAGCAAGCGGAAAATGTTGCCTCTGTTTAATATGTCGACCCGTCCCTTTGATATATACTCTGGATAGAACATAATTGAAGTTGTTGTACTGGACTGCCCTGTTTGTGAGGGTAAAGAGTCATAATATCGAGTCTTTTATTTCGACTGGACAGAATATCGAGTAAAAAATATAGAATGGACATAATATCGACTAGACATAATATAGACAACAAAAATATCGACTAGAGAAAATTAATATCGAATAGAATGGACATAATATCGAATCCAAAATATAGAATGGACATAATATCGACTAGACATAATATAGCCAACAAAAATATCGAATTTAAGGTAAGTTAATAATAATTTTTATTTTTTGTGTAATATAAGTCTGCAGCGGGTTGTGGGTTTATAGGGGAATAGGGTGGGAAGTAATTTAATTATAATTAATTAAATATGTTAATTTATTTATTGAGATTTATTTAGAATTAATTGTTAATTACTTATTAATTGGTAATTAATTAAAATATAATTGGTAATTAATTATAATTGATTAATTGATAAATATTTACATTTTAGTAATTTATTTTCTGTAGCGGGTTGTGGGTTTATAGGGGAATAGGGTGGGAAGTAATTTAATTATGATTAATTAAATATGTTAATTTATTTATAGATGTTTATTTAGAATAAATTGTTAATTAATTATTAATTTAAATTAATTAAAATATAATTGGTAATTAATTATAATTGATTAATTGATAAATATTTTAATTTTAGTAATTTATTTTCTGTAGCGGGTTGTGGGTTTATAGGGGAATAGGGTGGGAAGTAATTTAATTATAATTAATTAAATATGTTAATTTATTTATTGATATTTATTTTGAATTAATTGTTAATTAATTATTAATTGGTAATTAATTAATATATATTTGGTAATTAATTATAATTGATTAATTGATAAATATTTTAATTTAAGAAATGTATTTTCTGTAGCGGGTTGTGGGTTTATAGGGGAATAGGGTGGGAACTAATTTAATTATAATTAATTAAATATGTCATTTAAATTATTGGTATTTATTTAGAATTAATTGTTAATTAATTTTTAATAGGTGATTAATTAAAATATAATTGGTAATTAAAATAAATTTAATATTTTTGAAATTGTAAATTAATTTATTGTTAATAGGTAATTAATTAGTATGAGTAGGCAATTTGTATAATTGAATAATTTTATTTTGTATTTATAAATAAATATTTAATATTTTTTATACACAAGTAAAATATTTTATTTATTTGTAATTGGTATTACTATTTATGTTATTTATATCTATTTCTGAAGTATTTACTTTCCCTATTATTGCACTCTCGGAAGTTGGAATAGTAATTTTAACCCCTATGCTATACAACACTTTCCCTACTGTTGCACCCACTGGAGTGGGTATGCAACGTTTACAACGCAACTTTTACTATGCACTACCATTACAACGAAACTTTTACAACGCAAAAACTTTTACAACGCATACATTTACAAAGCATGTTTTTACAACGCAGATACCTTTACAGCGCATACCATTACAACGTAAGTATTGCTAAGTATATAATTATTTTTAAAATGTTATATGTTTGGGTTTTTGGGTAAAGGGGTATTTTTAGGGTTCAGGGTCAGTTTTCAGTTTTTGGGTAAAGGGGTATTTTTAGGGTTCAGGGTCAGTTTTCAGTTTTTGGGTAAAGGGGTATCTTTAGAGTTCATGGTCAGTTTTCAATTTTTGGGAAAAGGGGTATTTTTAGGGTTCTGGGTCAGTTTTCAGTTTTTGGGTAAAGGGGTATATTTAGGGTTCATGGTCAGTTTTCAGTTTTTGGGTAAAGGAGTATTTTTAGGGTTCAGGGTCAGTTTTCAGTTTTTGGGTAAAGGGGTATTTTTAGGGTTCATGGTCAGTTTTCAGTTTTTGGGTAAAGGAGTATTTTTAGGGTTCAGGGTCAGTTTTCAGTTTCTGGGGTAAAGGGGTATTTTTAGAGTTCAGGGTCAGTTTTCAGTTTTTGGGTAAAGGGGTATTTTTAGGGTTCAGGGTCAGTTTTCAGTTTTTGGGCAAAGGGGTATTTTTAGGGTTCTGGGTCAGTTTTCAGTTTTTGGGTAAAGGGGTATATTTAGGGTTCAGGGTCAGTTTTCAGTTTTTGGGTAAAGGGGTATTTTTAGGGTTCAGGGTCAGTTTTCAGTTTCTGGGGTAAAGGGGTATATTTAGGGTTCAGGGTCAGTTTTCAGTTTTTGGGTAAAGGGGTATTTTTTGGGTTCAGGGTCAGTTTTCACTTTTTGGGGTAAAGGGGTATTTTTAGGGTTCAGGGTCAGTTTTCAGTTTCTGGGGTAAAGGGGTATTTTTAGGGTTCAGGGTCAGTTTTCAGTTTTTGGGTAAAGGGGTATTTTTAGGGTTCAGGGTCAGTTTTCAGTTTTTGGGTAAAGGGGTATTTTTAGGGTTCAGGGTCAGTTTAGGGGTTTTGGGGTACAGGGGTACTTTGTAAAAATAAAGTAAAATTACATTTAAATTACATTAATTAAATACAATTAAATAAAATGAAATTATATTATAATATTTTAAATTAATTTATATTAAAAATAATATTATATACTTACCAATACTTATGTTGTAATGGTATGCGTTGTAAAGGTATATGCGTTGTAAAATCTTGCGTTGTAAATGTATGAGTTGTAAAAGTTTTTGTGTTGTAAAAGTTTTGATGTAATGGTTGGTGTTGTAAAAGTATACGTTGTAACGTCATACATCCCTGGAGTGGGAATAGTAATTTTAACCCCTACGCTATCCAGCGCTTTCCCTACTGTTGCACCCACTGGAGTGGGAATAGTAAATTTTACCTCTACGCTATCCAACTCTTTTGCTAATGTTGAACTCACTATAGTTGTTACAATAAATTTTAACCATTTTCTATGCTACGCTAAAAATGTTATATATGTTTATTTAATAATATGTTTTTATATATATATATATATATACATATATATATATATATATGTATTATTTTTGGTGATATAATTTTTTTAATTATAGAAATTATTTATTAAAATTAGATTTTTTAAATAATTATTTCTAAGTTTATATTAAATATATATATTACTATATTAGTTTTAACTTAATTTTAAATCGATATTTTGACAGTCTATATTTTTGTAAGTCGATATTTTGGAGTCGATATTTTGGTACTTACCTGTTTGTAGATAGGGAGTGGATATTTTGTCACTCGATATTTTTCACTCGATATTTGTGTATCTCGATATTTGTGACGTCGATATTATGTCAGTGATCCGTTTGTGAGTCCTGAGTGTTCTCTATCGCTATTGAGACCTCTGTTAATAGTGATGGCCTCCGCACTGGTATAGTCAGACCAAGAAACTGGCTGTTGCTTGCTGTGGCTTTCTCCGTCCTTGACGCTGATGTTTTAGTTGTCTCTCCCTCCCTGCAAGTGCTTCTTTATGAGGCTGCTTTTTCCCCTACTGGCTCCTGCAGTCCAGTGGTTGCTGATGTTGTAGTTATCGATGGTTCCCCTATCGTACTCCTATTCTTGGTCCTTAGGTTTTGTGCCGGACCATTAGTAATTGAGTCATTGGCAATTGAATGCACAGTGATTTCCAGTGCTTTACACTGGGTTGGGCTCTTTTCCTCTTCTCGACCTGAGACCGCGTTTGCTTCTTCCCTACATGAATAGATCAATTGATCCTCAGTTAGATCGACTCGGTTAATGTGTGTTTCTTCCTTACTCTGTGGCAGTTCCTGAATGGATTTTTGGTTCCGCCGCTTCCTCCTTTGTTTTCTCTGCTGTTTAGACGATAACTGTGCACCGTCTGTCAGTTCCTGATTTTCCGGGGAATTGCTGGATTGAATGATCTTGCTCGTCAGGGTTGTTGTTGTTCCTTCGGCTAATGCACCGTTATTTAACCCTGATATCAGTAATTCCCCCTCCTCAGGAGCCTGCCTCCTGTCTGCTGTCTGAGCCGCAGTTGCAGTTAGCTTGACCTGGGCCTTGGGGCCTTGGGGCCCTGGGCTTTTCTTGGCTTTGTTGTTTGCTGACTACTAATGCTGGTGTGGGTCGTACCAGGCACTGTTTGTGCTGGCACTGCTTTCCTGATATCGGCAAGGAGGTTGTCCAGTGCTGATGGTAGTGTTGCTAGCTTGTCCACAACTGTTATACAGGTGCAGCTAGCCTGTGCGAATTTTTGTCTCTGACTGAGCCCTCTTGATCAGATTGTTAAGGTCTGCCAACTTGTCGTCTATGCCAGCGACATACATGAAGAGTGTGTTGAGGACTAACAGCTGGATGTCCATCTTGTCTGAATGGTACTGCAGTGTATTCACAGATGTTTGCATTGTCTGCAATAAAGTGCACCAGACGTCGTCTTTGCTTTGTCTTTTAGCTTTTTCATTATTGAATATTGGAGAACTGTTATTTCTTCTTTCTGGCTCGCCTCCAGAGGCAGTGGGATAAGATGCGACCAATTCCTCCCATTCTTCAGGAGTAAGATATGATGACTCAGGTTCAGTTCCGTGAGACTTTACAGATCCTACTGCTGCTTGATTCGTGTTACGGACAAATTGAGCTTGTTGAGCTGCGACAGAGAGAGAGGTGAGATCATGTTGAGTGTTAGGTTTTTCCTGGCCATCTTGTGCTGACAATGGTTCGCCGATGTTGGTATTTTTTGGTATATTGAAGGATTCTTCACTGTATCCTTTACTCGTGTTAGCCATGCTCATGTTTACTCTGCACATCTCCTTGTATTTACGTGACCCCAGTCTTTCCTGTGAGTCCAGCTCCAAGGTGCCCAAGGTCAGGCGGTTTTCGTTGCGGTTATCCTCCGTGTTAGCATTTAATAGCGTGTCCAGTCGCTGTAGGGGACCATGAGAAGCTATTCTAAGCTCCTGCTCTCCGTGAGTTTCCGCATCTCCTTCCTGTACCTGTGGGGACATTTAGTCTGACGGTCCATCCTTGGCGTGCTTGTCAGAGGTGCAGTTATAGTTATGGGAGGTGCAGTTATTAGTAATTTCCCCCTTTTATTCCTCCGTACCTTCCTCTCCACCCTCTGCTGTTGGTGCTCTGTAGCTGGCTGCCTATCCCGGCGTGTTTTGCTTGTGCTCATTGTCTATTGCAATGATTAGAGGGAAAGAAGTCTCCAGTTGACTCAGCACAACGTGTCCTGGGTGATCGTTTTTCTCTGACCCTTGGGGTTTTGTCTTCTTAGTTATGGCTGGTGTTACTTCTCCCTCTTCAGGGCTCTCGTTTCCGCTACCATAGCTTTTGCCGGTGGCTACTGAGCTTCTGAAGTCTGGCCCCCACTGCTGCCATTGCTGCCATTGCTGCTGCCATTGCTGTTGTCCTTATTTACAACAAGGGGTGGTGATGGACAGAGTCTCTGAATTAAGCAGAGTACTCTCACCCAGTCAAGAGATCAGGGCTAGATCCAACACCGTTTTTTAGCTCATTGCACCATCCCAGTTTCAGAACCTGGCTGTATGCAAATTAGTCTGTCCCTGGCCCAGTGCATCATGGGAACAGGGCAGACCAGACTACAAAAGCCAATTCTTACACTGGGAAGGAAACAAGCTTCCGGGGACCGGTTTCTGCCATTTCAGGCATCTTCGGCCCGGCTTGCTTGAATCCTGATGGTGCAATGAGCAAGGGACTCACATCTGAGTATACCCTTCCACGCTTAGGGTGGACAAAATTATTTACAACAAGGGGTGGTGATGGACAGAGTCTCTGAATTAAGCAGAGTACTCTCACCCAGTCAAGAGATCAGGGCTAGATCCAACACCGTTTTTTAGCTCATTGCACCATCCCAGTTTCAGAACCTGGCTGTATGCAAATTAGTCTGTCCCTGGCCCAGTGCATCATGGGAACAGGGCAGACCAGACTGCAAAAGCCAATTCTTACACTGGACGGTGTTGGATCTAGCCCTGATCTCTTGACTGGATGAGAGTACTTTGCTTAATTCAGAGACTCTGTCCATCACCACCCCTTGTTGAAAATTATTTTGTCCACCCTAAGCGTGGAAGGGTATACTCAGATGTGAGTTCCTTGCTCACTGCACCATCAGGATTCAAGCAAGCCGGGCCGAAGAGGCTGAAATGGCAGAAACCGGTCCCCGGAAGCTTGTTTCCTTCCCAGTGTAAGAATTGGCTTTGTAGTTTGGTTTGCCCTGTTCCCATCATGCACTGGGACAGGAACAGACTAATTTGCATACAGCCAGGTTCTGAAACTGGGATGATGCAGTGAGCTAAAAAACGGTGTTGGATTTAGCCCTGATCTCTTGACTGGGTGAGAGTTTTCTGCTTAATTCAGAGACTCTGTCCATCACCACCCCTTGTTGAAAATTATTTTGTCCACCCTAAGCGTGGAAGGGTATGCTCAGACATGAGTCCCTTGCTCACTGCACCATCAGGATTCAAGCAAGCCGGGCCGAAGAGGCTGAAATGCCAGAAACCGGTCCCCGGTAGCTTGTTTCCTTTCCAGTGTAAGAATTGGCTTTGTAGTTTGGTTTGCCCTGTTCCCATCATGCACTGGGACAGGAACAGACTAATTTGCATACAGCCAGGTTCTGAAACTGGGATGATGCAGTGAGCTAAAAAACGGTGTTGGATTTAGCCCTGATCTCTTGACTGGGTGAGAGTTTTCTGCTTAATTCAGAGACTCTGTCCATCACCACCCCTTGTTGAAAATTATTTTGTCCACCCTAAGCGTGGAAGGGTATGCTCAGACATGAGTCCCTTGCTCACTGCACCATCAGGATTCAAGCAAGCCGGGCCGAAGAGGCTGAAATGCCAGAAACCGGTCCCCGGTAGCTTGTTTCCTTTCCAGTGTAAGAATTGGCTTTGTAGTTTGGTTTGCCCTGTTCCCATCATGCACTGGGACAGGAACAGACTAATTTGCATACAGCCAGGTTCTGAAACTGGGATGATGCAGTGAGCTAAAAAACGGTGTTGGATTTAGCCCTGATCTCTTGACTGGGTGAGAGTTTTCTGCTTAATTCAGAGACTCTGTCCATCACCACCCCTTGTTGAAAATTATTTTGTCCACCCTAAGCGTGGAAGGGTATGCTCAGACATGAGTCCCTTGCTCACTGCACCATCAGGATTCAAGCAAGCCGGGCCGAAGAGGCTGAAATGCCAGAAACCGGTCCCCGGTAGCTTGTTTCCTTTCCAGTGTAAGAATTGGCTTTGTAGTTTGCTTTGCCCTGTTCCCATCATGCACTGGGACAGGAACAGACTAATTTGCATACAGCCAGGTTCTGAAACTGGGATGATGCAGTGAGCTAAAAAACGGTGTTGGATTTAGCCCTGATCTCTTGACTGGGTGAGAGTTTTCTGCTTAATTCAGAGACTCTGTCCATCACCACCCCTTGTTGAAAATTATTTTGTCCACCCTAAGCGTGGAAGGGTATGCTCAGACATGAGTCCCTTGCTCACTGCACCATCAGGATTCAAGCAAGCCGGCCCGAAGAGGCTGAAATGCCAGAAACCGGTCCCCGGTAGCTTGTTTCCTTTCCAGTGTAAGAATTGGCTTTGTAGTTTGGTTTGCCCTGTTCCCATCATGCACTGGGACAGGAACAGACTAATTTGCATACAGCCAGGTTCTGAAACTGGGATGATGCAGTGAGCTAAAAAACGGTGTTGGATTTAGCCCTGATCTCTTGACTGGGTGAGAGTTTTCTGCTTAATTCAGAGACTCTGTCCATCACCACCCCTTGTTGAAAATTGCTGTTGTCCTGCCAGCTGATGTTCCGTTTGATGTGCATGTAGGGGTTGGAGTGGCTCAGGGAGATTAGTTATTTTGCTGCTGTTTATACACAGTGCCGGCGCGGCATCTTTTAGGAATGAAAACTTTGTGTAGATTTTGGGTTGGTAGCATGACTTAGTCAGGATTGGATCGCTGCATGTACCACTTGCTTTCCCGTTTGACAAGGATTTGGAGTTGGTAAGGAGCGGAGAGATTAAATTGAAATTGAAGACTTTGCCTTTTATCCTTGCGTCTGCTTCGGCGCCTCCCTTATTTAATGTCTGCTTGACTGCTCTCCTTGTCCTTTTGGCAGGGTTTACTGTTGCCTGCTACCTTGTCTTTCCGGACCACATTATTGCGTGCAAAATGCTGAGAGTTACAAGCTATTAGATTGAGGAAGCTGTCTTGGTTGTCTGTTAGCTGTCTATTGTGGCCACAATTCTTGGTGTCGAGTTTTTTTTTTTTTGTGTTTGTATTATACTGGTGACAAGCCACTCTCTTTCTGTTCACTTCCTGCTCCTGCTCGCTCTTTCGCTCTTAAGCCTCTCTGGGTGCTCCTCGCTGCTGTACCAAACAGGGAGGAGGGGATGAGCGCAGCTGGAGGAACTTTTCCCAGCAACTTTTCCCTGATTCCCTCCGGCTGGTTCGCAGGTTGTCAGTGTCATGTAGCTACTGTATATCTTTATATTGTGTTAAGTTAGCATAGGCTCACTAGAGGTTTAAACGCCATTTTTCCTTTTTGCAACTTCTGCACACGACACTTAATTGTTGATTTAGCTTTCAACCTAGTAGTTCGTTGTGGTTTACATGAGAATAATATGTTATTACTCTGATATCAGCTTTGCTTAATAAACTATGTCTGTAAGAGAGTGCTGAAGTTTCAGGAACAACACGATACAGATTTGTTATGAGGTCTGATCTTCACGGCTTCATAGACATAACATAAGTGCAGCCTCTGCCAACTTTGGGCTTGAGGCTGGTTTTATATTGCTTTGCTTGAGGCACACAAACACACTTGATGCTGTTCGCATGCAGAGAGAGCTGGTGTGTGCTGATGTGATTCCTTCATGCTAAGACACTGAGGTATGGGCCCGCCCTAATTCAACCCAAAGAGACCTTCTTAGCAAATAATATAATATGTGTGTTAGGGAGGGTGAGATATAAGTGTTGTTAACCCATATTCATTTACAGCATGTTAACATGCTGTCACCATTCGCTTTTTATGGACTAGTAACTATGCTGGTAACTTTGCTACTGATAATATGTTTACTTGTATTATCTAAGATACTGCGCCTGAGAAGACGGCATTAGTAAATAAACATTTCCAATGCTCATGTGTTCTTCTTTACTCCATGTTCTGGTTTGTAATGATAGTATAACGAAAGAGTGTTCATGTGTTCCACGTATCCTGAGGTACTGTAAGTTCATGTTCTGGTTTGTCTAAACATTGGGAGTTTGTTATGACCAATGAGACACTGTAGCTAGCTCGGTAAGGGGTTTGTTGGGTACTTAGGTGAGTTTTGGGTCACCCTAATTCTCCGAGGTTCCAATCCTCTGTGCACAGTTCTGTGTGAGAACAGAAACCCTGCGACATGGCGCCCAACGTTTTCGGTGGTCTTATATCATGACACTCGAGTAGTATATCGTTCAAACCTTAACCCCTTCACTAACGTTTCCGGAAAACGTGGTGTCGGTGAAACCTACCAGTTTTTTAAAATAGGTCTTTTTCAAGCTTGATTCATTCTAAAACGGTTTCTTTGACTTACTACCCAGTTGTGCTACAAAGTGTTCTTTGTTGTTCCGTAGTTCCGGTGACATCATGGCTGTGGCCATTGCGCAGCATAGCCGCATTGCGGTGCGCAACCATTTACAGACTTACCAAGTCCCTTTGGAAGGCTTGGCTGTGATTTTGGTGGTGTGTGCAGATCCGGCGTACCACTTTGAACTATTTTACTCGTGGGTTACGTTTCCGGAAGTGGATGCGAATTCTCAAGTGTTCCTCCACTACACACCCTCCCCTGTACCGGCTGAGTATACACCGTACAGGACACTGGAAATACCTATTGATCATTGGCAGCATCGCGTTTAGTTTGATGGCGCCCTCCCCCACTCTTTATCCGCTGCGAGGTTAGGTCCTTTGTCCATTCCAGGCGCGAATTGGCCTGCATTGGGTGGCTTTACCCCGCACCCAAATCACGGCGCTTGTACCCTTGCAGAAATTCGCAGGCTTCATGTTGTCTCAATTGCCGTGATTCGTGCCTTAGTGCAGTACATCGGTCGGCATCTCCCGGGAGGTCCCCAGGGGGGTGCGGCCGTTCAAACGGAACGTGGCGGTTTACGGCTTAATCCGGTGATGGTCAATTCGGTTTTTGGTCAACGTCCCGTTGATAACGATGACTTCCCTTTCTGGCTAGCCGAGAAGTTTGACCAACTGGAGGCTGTGTTTCCGAATTCTACTCCTGCTGATAAACATCGGATGTTGACGATAACTTTACCGAAGGATTTAACTCCTGAGCTTGTTGACCGTGAAAGCTGGGGAAAAACTTTTGCGGCCGTTTATACGAGGTGTTTCGGCACCCCGTCTATGAACGCACTGCCTGAGATCGTTAAGCGTGTTCAGGATGATCACGGACCGGAAGCAGCGGTTGAATTGGGTATCCGCCTGTGTGGTTCTTTTGAGATTGTGAGCGATCTCATACTCTCCAATATTAAAGGAGATGCGGTGAACTTTCAGGTGTCGAATGCTTTGGCTGCTCTGCCCAATGCCGATAAACCCCGACAGTTAGCAAAGATAGTTGTGGCCGCATATAAAACAATTGGCTGCACAAGTAGAGGTCTGAAATATTTTTCAGTCAAGGAGAAAAAACAACCACAAGGACAATCTGCTGTGTCAGATGTCCAGCCCAAGTCCAAAAAACAAAATTGGCCTAAAAAACAGACACAGGGGAAGCAAAATAAGCAGACTCAGGATTCTTTTCCTGCAAAACAAGCTCCTGCACCGACAGAGAAAGTTTATAATTTGCGCGATCGCGCGATGATTAAATCACCTGATCGATTTCAGGTTTCTGATCAACGCTCTCCTCGTTCTTTTCAGGACTCATCGGCCCCGAAGACCGGTGGAGGAGGAGGCGGTAGGGGACGTGGTGGCCAACAGGGACGTGGCCAGTCCCGCCCGACAGACGGCGCAGCGAAGCAGGAGTATTCTACGCCGAAGAGACCGCAGTTTGCGAAAAAGAAAGTCACAGCCTTAACAGCGCATAGATATGCCACAGATAGTGAGAACGCGGCTTCGGAATCTGACGTGGGCTCTGACCTTGCTGGACAGCGCAGCGGAGATCACCATAGTCAGAGAGGCGCTGCGTCCACTACTGAGGGTGACAGCGACTGATGTATGCGTTGTAATTGAAACAGCCGATACGAGACTTGCTCCCCCTGAAAGACTTTATGAAATTGTCCTGTTAATTGAAGCTGACATACAGCGTACCGTGAAGGGGGTGTTTTGGGAAAATCTTTCTTCTACGTATGACATTTTGCTTTCGGAGGCTGACTGGCCCCCACCTTTTGTGCTCGCGGCGCCGCGAGGGGAGGAGGTAATCCTCCCCGGTTTCGCGAAAACTGTCTCGAAAGAGCATGTGCAGCATTTTGCAGAAGAGTGGGCTCGGGCTCTCGCTCCGGCTCTGTACCGTAACCAATGTGGTTGGGATAAATTATCCCCTTGCCACGAAATTCCATTGCGGTCTCAGCCGCAGCCTCAACCTCAATATCCCATTCGGCGTGAAGCAAAATCTTCCGTCGCGGAAATCCTTGAACAATTGGAATATCAGGGAGTTATTGAAACATGTGTGTCACCGATGAATAACCCTCTTTTTACTGTGACCAAACCTGACGGATCATATCGTTTGGTATTGGATTACCGGCATTTAAACTCGCATTGCCGTAACTGTGCAGTACAGAATACTCACGGCTCTGCCCTGGTGGATAGTCTAGTGCGTAAGCATTTTAAAACAACGCTTGACATTTCCAACGGTTTCTATGCCCATAGATTGGATAGCTTCAGCTCCCAATGGACAAGTTTTACAAGCGCTGGAGTGCAAAAACAATTCCGGCGTCTTCCAATGGGCTATAAGAATAGTCCTGGTATTTTTACCGCACGCATAGTCTCTCTGTTAGAGAGAATCGACCCTGATGCTTGCTCGTATGTGGATGACATCTATCTCACAGACGACGATATTTGGATGCATCTGTGTCGGGGAAATTCGATTATTTGTAACTTTGCAGACATGGGTTACAAATTTAACTTTGCAAAATCGCAAATTGCAGAACACACAGTGTTGTTCCTGGGCTATGAGCTCAACAATGAAGGTAGAGGTTTGGCTCCTCACTTCTTGGAGAAATGCGCTCAGTTGCGCGCTCCGACAACACTGAAAAAATTACAGTCTTTACTGGGCTTTTTAAATTTCGGAAGGACATACATTCCGGAATATGCCCAGCGTATCAAGCTGTTGTATGCTTTGATACAACCTACCTTTTCAAAATCATGCTGGCTGCCGGAGCATTCGGCCATTTTGCAGTCCTTGCAGGCTGATCTGCTCGCTTCTAAATACTTACTGACTCGTGATAACCACACCAACCTGGTGATAAGGATAATTCCTGGGACGGTGGGTTTCACGTACCTCACTTTTAATGAAGGAGACACAGTACCTATTGCTTACAAGTCACACTTGTACACTTCGGCTGAATTGCGGTTTCCCACTGTGGAAAAGGTTTTAACAGCTGTGCAGATGGCGATTTTTAAGGAACGAGCTCTGTCACAGGGGAAACGCATGTTAGTGGTAACACCCTGTCCTCATTTGGAGGCAGTCACGAAAGCCAGTGTACCGAATTCAAAAGCTTTGCACCCTCAGTGGATTCAATGGGCTGCGTCCTTGACGTCCACGAATGTCACGTTTATTTTTGACGCCTCATTACGGTCGCAAGAGTACTTGCAGTATGAGTTCGTTCATCCTGCTCCTCTAGGTATGCGGCCTTTGGAGGACTTCCATTGCATCATTTACACTGATGGCTCGGCGCAGGTTGCGCATGGCTCTAAACATGCCTACGTTTCCGCATGCGCTATTGTGGTCGGTGCTATGTTGAACGATGAGTTCATTTCCAGTGATGTGCACACGCTGCCCCTGAGCGATTGCACCGCACATTTGGCAGAGCTTCGTGCTCTTTTACTAGCGTTAGAGTACGCTGATCCAAGTGTTACTACTCTGATTGTAAGTGATTCTTTCTACTGTGTTAAGTCTTACAATGAAAACTTGTTCTTTTGGATTCAGAATGATTTTCGTGATTCCAAGGGTAGCACAATAAAACACAAGATGATCTGGGTTCGAGTGGCAGAACTTAAGGCTAAGTTGCCACTCGTTTATGTAATTCATACTCTTGGCCATCAGCGCGTGGGAGTTCACGCTGTTGGTAACTCGCTTGCAGATGAAGCGGCGAAATCAGCAGTATCTACATACTTAGTTGCAGCAGTTACTAGATCCAAAACCAAGATTGATAGCGACATCTTGGCGGCAGTTGCTGCCTCTGAGAAGGGAAGTAAACATCCTACGGGATTCCCTTCGAAGTACAAATACCACTTAAGTCCCGAAAAGGTTCCTTTTGTGACAATTCCTGATGTTGGGGAACGTCTGATTCCCAACTCGGATCGCAGGGCTGACTTGATTACAGCGGCGCATGAAGGTGTGGCATCTGCGCATGGGGGCGTCTCAGCCACTGTAACTCAATTACAACAACGTTTCTGGTGGCGGGGACTGTACAAACAGACTCTTGATTATGTCCTTCTTTGTGACATATGCCAGCAGATTAAACATTCAACTGCTACGCGTCCGCCACAGACACAGTTGTACATTTCTAATAAACCACTGGGTTGTGTTTATTTAGATCACTGCGGTCCTTTTTCATCTGATACTGCGTATAAGTACATCTTAGTAGCAGTTGACTCATGCACACGCTTTGTGTGGGTATGGCCCCATCGCAGCGCTGATTCACGGACTGTCATTAGAGATTTGCGTGTATTTATAGGAATTTTTGCCTGTGGTACCTTCCATTCGGACCAGGGTCCGGCTTTCGCCTCTAAGGCGTATAAGGATGCCATGACTTCGTTGGGGGTCCAAGTCAAGTTTTCGTCTCCTTACAGACCTGAGGGTAACAGTGTAGTGGAACGAATGAACCGTGATTTAAAGCAATCATTGACAGCTCGAGTTATAGGCACTGGCAGAAACTGGCTGACCCACCTCAATGGCACGCAGCGTGCTCTTAATAATCTCCCTAGGAGGTCTCTGGGTGGGCGGACCCCATACGAAATGCTCTTTGGCATCAAGATGTACGTGCCTGACCTTGACGGTCTAGACTGTGTGGTTTGCGCCACTTCCTTTGACGCAGATGAACATTGCAATGTTTTACAGAATCTACAAAAGACCAGAGACAGTCTTGCAAAGGAACATTTGCCCTCCACATCGGATGATGCGTTGCAGATCCCGGTAGTCGGCTGGCTACCCCAAGTTGGAGAACTGGTTCGAGAGAAGATCGATAACAAGAAAGAATTTGGTCCTTCCTATCGTGCTCCGGTTCCAGTCCTTGGAGTGATGGGCACAAGAACAGTCATTTTACCACCACTTCCTGGTCGTAAGGAAAACAGGTTTATTTCAATTGACAATGTCAAGATACACAGAGTGGCCGATTCTTCTTAGCATGACACCGGCTGTTTCCTGTCCTTCCATTGTGAGAAATTCAGTTATGCCCACTGCTTCTAATATTGAACCTGAAGTGGCCATCGACTTACCTGCTATTTCCAGTCCTTTGTTAAATACTTTACCATTAACTAACAATGATGAGATAGACTATACCTACCCCACTGATTTGTCCATGCCTGACCTGCAAGCACGTTTAGCCACGGAATCCAGATTTTCATTTGACTCTGTTTCCCTTGCCTCGAAGAAGCCCTCTCGTATTGCAGTTTATGCCAGCCTGTTTAAAAAACATTTTTTGATTCCCCCTTGGACATACATTTGGCTGGTCCTTTTTTCAGTTTACCTCTTTATGTCAATTGGTTTTGTGTTTTATTTTTTTCGACTCATCAATGGACACTATGTCGAGGAAAGAACGTGCATTACACATCTAAATGGAACTTTGGCCCAGCTTTCCTTGTCACATTCTACACACAGATTGAAAAGAGACTTAACTTTGGTTAACATCACAGCATGGCCAGTCCTTGATGGAATTGTGTGGGATGCGGTTAGGTTTCAAATTCATGGCCCAACGGAAGTCGTTAATGTTCCTAATGTACTTAGAGTGAATATGGGGGATGTTGTGAAACAAAACATTCGTTCTGATGACTGGGATGTTAATAAAGTAGAAAGTTTGTTTTCTGATTTACAATACTATGCTGCCTTTGATGCTGAGGATTTATATTTAGAATCTGCTAATTATGGTGATTTATTTTGCTACCAACATTATGGCAATCACTTCTTACATAAAACATCATCCCGGAGGGATACTGTTAATTTTACACAGTGGGAACATTGCCCAGCGCCTGCACTAGGCAGTTCTGAAACATTTCTGAAAAAGTATACTTATTTCACTGACTTTAACCAGTCCAATCCCGAGTCCTTTTATTTTAAGTTTATAAAAATGCCAATGTCCAAGGTTAGACTTACCAATACTAAATTGTTGTATTCGAAGGCCTTCCTTGATCAATTAGTTGTTGGAGGCTACGATTTATGGAAAGAAACGATAGACCTTAAATCAGTTTGGGGTTCAAGAGCCTGGCAGGTACAAGGCATGGAGGCTTTACACCGTGCATGTCTCATCCCGAACCATATGTTGTTTTTGAATGAAACAATTTCCCAGACCACATGCTTTGGATTGGCTACTTCTAAAAAATTAAACACCCCTACAATCCCGGATTTGGAGGAATATGATGGTTGGAATAATTTTACTCAATTGTCCATTAGAGAATTACAGGCCCTACTCCTTAATTCTTCCTTTAATATTTCCAGTTTGGATCCAAAAGGTTGGCTGCTTTGGCACCGTGGTGCTGATTCTTGCCAGCATCGATTTTTAGGTTTATCTGACGGTTTTAAAACTGTTAGGTCAGATCCACGTTTTGACTTGGTACACACTGTCACAACTTATTCTGTAGGCAAATTGTGTCAAAATTGGCTGAAACATTCTACCTTACCTGCAGTTAAGAGTCACCTTTCTAAACTGAATGCAGACGTGGATTTAAATGATTTCATTAAAGGCCCGGTTAGTGGTAGGTCAAAAAGGTGGATATATGCAGTTTACAATGAAATTTGGAAAACATCACAGATTGAGGCTGCTACACGCCTTAGGGCTATTGATCAGGCAAATCTTGAGAAAGTGCTTGCAGTTGTTGACAATAGTATTAACGTGCTTTCCTCCCGAATTTACACCTTAGATAATATTGTATCATCCGTTGTGGATATTGTGCATGATGAAGTGTCAGTATTATACCATGGTCAAAATCAGTTACGGTCAATCATGCAATTTGCATGGACCCTTCAGACTCTGAAAAATAATAAGGTTCCCTGGACGTACATGAACGTTTCTTCACTCTTTGCCCCGTTTAATTTGACTGACAAACAACGCTTGCTTTCAATGCGAGATGCTACCTTTAGTATGTTACATATTGAGAGGTTAGAATCTTTGCTTTTTTCCGTGGCAGAGGCCACTGCTGCAACGTGGCTTATCCACGGTTTAATAACGCTGCCTTTTGCTTTATATAAATTTTCGAATTGTATGAGATATGTACCAATTGGTCGTTATGAACCATTAGGTAGTGGTTTCCTTCATGAAGTCTGGTCCCTTCCATATACATACAGATGTTTCAAAGATGATCAAGAGGTTTATCTAAATGGGGAGGAGTGTACTGAGACACCAGATCATTCATTGATGTGTAGACACATACAATTACACGGTTCATGCAACCAACACCGACCGAATTTGGCTTGTGTTTTGCAGGGCACACCGGTTCCTGCTATCATCCCCATGTTTACCTTATTAGGAAATGGTAGTTATTTACTTTTAAATAATGAAGACTGCTGTGGCTTAATAAAAGGTGTACCTTTTATAGTAACAGTAAGTGAACGTGTTATTTGCTGCAGAAATGTTCTGTATCCTCCCACACATGAACATAGGGATGCGTCCATCTGGCCACAGATACCAACCTTGAGAGCGGATTTCAGCGGCATGGCAAGAATAAGGGCTCTTTTGTCCCAGAAAGAGGTGGCCTTGAGTTCGGCACGTGAAACTTTCGTTCTTCACATTGCCAACACCCGTACAGAGGTTCAGGCCCTTTTAAATACTGATTTGCCTTTACATTTCAGCGAGATGATTCGTACTATCTTTAACGCGTCCTCCACAAAGGGCCTGGCAATTTTTTTTAAAACTGTTAGCAGTGGTCTCGTGACTTCCTTTGAGAAGATTTTTGGAGTCGTCCCTGCTTTCTTTTATTCTATTTTTTCGACTTTGTTTGGTGAATTCCCAGTTTTACTTGCATTAGCAGCGGGTGCTCTAGTGGTTTTCTGTTTCCTTAAATATGGATGTCCTTCCTGTACAAGGCACCGCCCAGCAGCTTCTGACGCTGTTCCGCAACCGAATGCTTGATTATTATGGCACACTACCGTTAGCGATATTGAGCACGGCATATGGATTATCGTTTCGATTTTCCTACTTCACCTGTGTCCAGCCTGTGTTCCACTGCCTGACCTGTGATTTCGATTGGGCCATTGATTTGTGTCTCTGCGGACCGGTTTGTCCTGGAGAAAGGATTATGGCCTTAGCAGTGATGCATGGACTAATTGGTCCCTGGAATATACTGACGGCAGCACAGGATTTCTTCGAACTGAGCTTTCTTGAAAACCCACCGAGCTGTCCTCTGATGGTGATAGAGGCTCCGGTGCTGGGAGAACACGTATGTTCTTTTCCACTTTTAAATTGGATGGCTGAACTGTTTTCGGATGAAGACGGTGATTTCCTGTTGGAAGCTGTTGCTACTTTTTTTGCATACACAGTTATGTCCTAGACACTTCCTTATATTAACATGCTGAGTACTAGCATATCATTGACATTTATTGACTTATTAGTCACGTTTTTTTTTAATTCGCTTGCCTATTGGCTTGAGCCACTATAGACTTTTTGGCTGTTTTTTAGCATTACATTTTATTACAAATTTTGCAGATTCTTTTAATGTTTCATTTGAAAATCATGCTCATATAATGTTGAAATCTGCTCTCATGAGATGGCACTTCTGTTAACTTATTTAGTCCGTTCTCGGATCATGGGGGGGTGTCATGTAGCTACTGTATATCTTTATATTGTGTTAAGTTAGCATAGGCTCACTAGAGGTTTAAACGCCATTTTTCCTTTTTGCAACTTCTGCACACGACACTTAATTGTTGATTTAGCTTTCAACCTAGTAGTTCGTTGTGGTTTACATGAGAATAATATGTTATTACTCTGATATCAGCTTTGCTTAATAAACTATGTCTGTACAGAGAGTGCTGAAGTTTCAGGAACAACACGATACAGATTTGTTATGAGGTCTGATCTTCACGGCTTCATAGACATAACATAAGTGCAGCCTCTGCCAACTTTGGCCTTGAGGCTGGTTTTATATTGCTTTGCTTGAGGCACACAAACACACTTGATGCTGTTCGCATGCAGAGAGAGCTGGTGTATGCTGATGTGATTCCTTCATGCTAGGACACTGAGGTATGGGCCCGCCCTAATTCAACCCATAGAGACCTTCTTAGCAAATAATATAATATGTGTGTTAGGGAGGGTGAGATATAAGTGTTGTTAACCCTTATTCATTTACAGCATATTAACATGCTGTCACCATTCGCTTTTTATGGACTAGTAACTATGCTGGTAACTTTGCTACTGATAATATGTTTACTTGTATTATCTAAGATACTGCGCCTGAGAAGACGGCATTAGTAAATAAACATTTCAAATGCTCATGTGTTCTTCTTTACTCCATGTTCTGGTTTGTAATGATAGTATAACGAAAGAGTGTTCATGTGTTCCACGTATCCTGAGGTACTGTAAGTTCATGTTCTGGTTTGTCTAAACATTGGGAGTTTGTTATGGTCAATGAGATACTGTAGCTAGCTCGGTAAGGGGTTTGTTGGGTACTTAGGTGAGTTTTGGGTCACCCTAATTCTCCGAGGTTCCAATCCTCTGTGCACAGTTCTGTGTGAGAACAGAAACCCTGCGACAGCAGGTTGGCAGAATACACTCCCCTGCTTAAAGAAGTTCTCTGGTTAACTCAAGGCTCCCACTGCTGCCACTGACTCCCACTGCTTTGGCAGACCGTCCCCCTTATTTGACTCCTGAATAGATTCTAGTTTTCGGATTGCTTGCAGGAGATGCTGGAGATACTGAGTGGTGCCGGGGTGTCTTTATGATGCCTTTTGGGGTCTCGGCATGGTGATATCGATATTTCCCCAGCTGTAGGATGACTGTGGAGTGGGGTGGAATGGCTGAGCACTGTACGCCTCGGGGCAACACAAGAGACAACAGACCAGAAGCCCACTCACACTGTGGACACCTGTATCCACTACTGCTCTAGAGACAAGCTGCACTTCAACCAAAACATGAGTACCCAGCAGGGGGGAGATAGATCGAGGGTTTCTCCCGCTAATCCAGCAATCCAGAGAACACTGCTCCGCTTCACTCTGCTCTAAAGTGCTCAAATTACACAACCGCTGCCTGCACAGGGTACCTTCTCACCCATTGCAGTGAAATTTGCTTGACAGGACGAGAGGAGGAGTCCAATGTGCCTCTATGGGGATATTCAAATACAAAACTACAAGTCCCAGACTGCACAGAGGCGGTAATCAGGAGAGGACCAGGAGAGTGCTAGGAGGAGAGCTGAAATGTCCGCAAGGGCCACAGATTGCAGGTCTCCCACCGCTCCCACAGAACTCCACACGATGCCTCCTTTAATATCAAGGCGGGGCCTCAGCGTGACGGTGGAGCTGTGTGGAGCTGTGTGGCAGGTGAGCCATGGACTGGCTAAAACCTCAGGCTCCTCGGGCTCCTCACCGCTATTGCTGCCCGCCTCTGCCCCCCTGCCACTTGCTGCTCCTCGCCTCGCTCATGCTTGGGAGGTCATGCTTGGGTGCCCCCCTCGCTCAGGCTCAGGCTCAGGGCTCCTATGCAGGCTCAGGGTTCAGGTTCCCTCGGCTCCTCTCGCCACTCCACTCGCTGCTCACAGCCTGCTCCTCTGCTCCTCTCACTGCTTCTGCTTTTGCCTCTTGCACAGCTAAACAGCTCCATCTGCTGCTGTAAAAAAGCGTTGCAGATCCTCTGCCGAGTCCAAAGTAGATTATGAGCGGCTGGTAGCTCTCCAGGTACCTGCAAGTAGCTCTCTTCTGTGCAACCCAGCCTACTGAACTAGTAGCTTTTGCTTGGCTGAATTATTATATGTACAAAAATTGAAAGCGTGTATTTGAGATAAAAATGTGTGTATTTTTAGAAATCCTAAGCTAATGTTGGAGAAAAAATAAGTGAATTTCCACAATATACCTAAAACTGATATTTGAGTTGAAACAAACACGTTGGTGGACACGTCTACATCCTACTGCCCACAACTATGGGCTTTTCATGGCCCAATAAAACTTTTTGCATACCTAATCGTGACTTCAGCGGCATTGAACATTTCAGTACAAGGCGGTCAAGACTCATAGGCCTACCTTGGTCTATTACCCATATGGATAACATGTTCGGCAGTCAGGGTTCTAGTCTACCCTTTAGGCCCTCGTTCGATTTGACCATCCAGCTAGCCATAACGATCAGATAGCACAGCGGGACACCCGGGTTTAGCCGTGACCGAGAGCGGTCGGGTGCAGCGGGCTGGGAGTGGACCAGCGGGCGCACCCTCACTGTCAGGAGATTAGCCCCTCATGGGGATGTCTGTCCCGCAAATTGCATAGATTAATCGTGGAGACCGCTCTGCAACATTGGGACCTTGCACTCAGCACTTTATTGTTAGCCCCTGCCTGGGCTACCGGCAGGCTGCACTTTCTGCCCGGCCCCTGCTCCACGGTATTTCAACTCAGAGCCAGTCACGCAACCCGGGAAGTGAGCAGACGGTGCTTGGGGCAAAGACGGGTCCGTCTGAGCCCGTCAGAGGCTGAAGGAGGTTGGGCTGGGCCACCTCTCTTGGTTTTCTACACTGGAAATGGGTGAGTAACTGGAATTTATTTCTGCAGTAATAACACTGGTTGAACTGTTTAATCTCCGACATACCCTATTGGGGGGATTTAATGGGGATTTAAGTGTTGTTTGTCGTAGAGTGGAGAGTGGAGTCTGATATGCAGTGATTAATCCTTTCGATATGGGAAAGAGAAAATTGCATACTTTAAACTCTGGGCAAACAGCAAGTAAGACCAGAGTTGCCAATATGTCCTTGCTGAACTACCTTACGGGGGCGATCGGTGCCCTTGACAAACACATTTTCGGATGTAGCGGAGTCCTTAAATAAAGATCTTCAGGGCTCACTTCAAAATAGTAGGGTCAAACCGGCTTTAATTAATGAGACAGGGGCGGTTGGTACCCCACTTAAGTCACACACAGAACATCAAAACGGCTGGGTCAGGGTTGCTAGCGATTAGATTTCTCTTTGCGACCCAGACCCGGACGCTGAATCACAACCCCCGCCAAAAAGACAGTGTAATCCTAAAACTAAGGGTACCAACAGTAATTTAGCGCCACTAATACATCAAGCCCCATCAGTGTCTAACAAACCTAAGTTTAAAGTGAATAAACAACAGGGGAAGGGGGTTTTAGCTAATACAAAAGGTAAAGAACAAGTAACACATACCAAAAATTAAGGCAACGTTCCCCCTATTAATGGTTTGACTAGGCTAATGGGTCTGATTACTGATCTTACAAACGATATTAAAGAATCAATTGGCACCCTGGAGTAGAGACTTGATAAAATAGAAACCGGTTTGGTAACAATTTTAGGGAACGTGAGTCCCTTTAAGGAAGGGATAAACAAACAGTTTGATGAGGGTGGCAATGTTATACCAGCCAAGCACTATAGCCAGAGCATGCCAGCTAGCTCTACGAGAAATGGTAAGCAGTTAGATGAGAGGGGTAGGACTAATATAGTCCAAGGATCTACAAAACCGGTTTGAAAATGCATCAAGTAGACCGCTCTCCAAGGAAGCAGTATCTAGAGAGATTGGACAAGTAAGTTTAGAAGTTAGGCAGGGTGATTCACTTGCACATGATTTACGTCCCAGTCTGGGGTTTTCTACAGTTCCTGATTTGCAATATTGTGGAGATTCTGGTGGTTTCTTGCCTATTGAGATACATATTACTCATGATGAGGTATTAATGGCTATTAATGCTAGTAAAGGAGGTAAGCCACCAGGACCAGATGGGGTGCCGTTAGGCCTGTTCAAATTTAACCCAGGTTATGGTCCCCCTTGTTAACTCTGGTTTTAGAAGCATGTAGTGCAAAGGGATTTATTAAGTCTTGGTCGTAGTTTGTGATAATTCCAATCTTTAAAAAAGGGGATCGAGAATATCCGGCTTGCTACCGACCCATTTTCCTTTTAGATTCCCTGGTGAAAATAGCAAGAAGGATTGTTCTTAATAGGCTCCAAACATGGGCCGAAGAAAAGAATATTTTAAGTCCTGTTCGATATGGTTTTAGACAGTGGTGGGGACAAACTAGCAGATTTTAAATCTCTGTATTTTAATGGGCAAGTATACTCAAGCTAAGGCTGGGAAATGTTACGTGGCATTTGACGATCCTACTGCCGCATTCGATTGTGTCATTCATAGTAGATTGTGGAAAATCCTTGAGGGCTTAAAAATGTATCCGGTATTGGTGCAATTTCGGAGACAATTATATGCGGGGGCCACTGCTAAGGTGAGGTACGGATTAAGGGGCGAATGTACGGCCCCATTCTGCATGGAGAAAGGTGTGAGACAAGGCTGCGTCCTGGCGCCGTTCCTTTTCACCCTGTATACCAACGCCCTAGAAGAGGAATCGGTGACCAGGGCAAAATATCCACCACAGATTAACAACTAGCCAATAGTTTCCCTTATTTACGCGGATGACGCAGTATTATTGGCTAGAACCCAGCTGGGCCTACAGAGAGCCCTTGCCGCATATGTTAGTTTCATGGATAATCGGGGCCTAAAACTCAATGTAAGAAAATCTTTTGTAATGTCTTGCGGGAAGGGAAAAATTAAATGTAGAAGTATGTCAGTAGGGAACTGCAGGTTAGATTCAACTAAAACGTTCTCTTACTTGGGGTCCTATTTGAGGATACTGGATCCTGGGGACCAAAGGTTAAGAGTATGAGTCTCCTTTTTAGGAGGTTTACTGCGGCAGTGGTTAATAAAAAAAAAAAGTTGCAAAAGGCCACCGAGGATTCTTCTTAAAATGTATCAGGCAAAATGCTTGAGTGTTGCAATGTATGGGGAGGGAGTGTGGGTTTTTTATGATGTTTCCCCAATTCAGTTATTAGAAAATGCTTATTTAAGGTTTATTTTAGCAGTACCACAGAGCTCTTCAGTTTTTAATTGTCACAGCGAACTCGGGATTCCATATATTTCAGATGTAATGAAAATTCTACCTATCTTACTGTGGCACCGAGTCTAGACCTCTACCAGTACAGGGTTGAATAGAGATATTATCAAGGACTCCATGAAATTGGATTATGCTAATAAAATTTCCTGGCTAAATTATGTCTAAACATTTTTTAATGGATTTGGGCAGACCCGATTTTTATATTTCTCCAAAAACATTGAATTCTATATCAAGCAAAGAGTTTAAATTATTATGCATAACACATTTAGAGTCCTTAGAGCTGCGTTAGAACTGAATAAATGTATCAATCGACTCTGGTCACCCAATGTATTCAACCTGATCTGGAATGGGGCATGGGAAGATACATTAGATGTGTCCTCACAAGGTGTAGGTTCAACAGTTTTCATCGTCTGGTTACTTTTCCAGTCGTAAATGATTGGTCCAGAAATCTTTGTCATTGCCCATGCGACAACATATCATTTCAATCAACAATCCATGTGATTTTAATTTGTAAATTCTATTTAAATGAAAGAGCAAAGATGGATCCTGCCATTTTTTAAGCAGGGGGGATGGAGGCAATGTCGTCTAGCGTTCTTATATTTACAACTATTGGAAAATGTTAATTGCGTAGGTATTAGAACTGGATTTTTGAAAAGTATAGTGAGGAAAAGAAAAAGCATAACTGGATAGAATGTACACTGAAAAGTGCTCTGTCTGTTTAGTGGAATTTTATAGTCAATTTTACTTTTATTTTATTAATTGTTTTTATTGTCTGCTTTTATGATTTTAAAATATGTCTAAAATCGAATAAAGCGTTCTGATCTGATCATATTATCACCAGAAAATAAATGATGTGATGATGTGATATTTGAGTGATAAATCATTTGGGGTTTGAAAGACTTTTTACTAATATTATTACCTTCATGCCAGTGATGATGCAGCTACGACAGTTATTTATTACTCATGTAAAAACATTCCGAATTGACAAATCTTTTTTATGTCACTGCTGACAACCTAGCTTGATGCACTGAGGTGATCACTGGTGCTAATCTTGTGAAGGGTGGCCACTAGTGTAATACTGTTTGGCATGTCTTTATTACTGTACTACAATACTAATAATAATAGTAGCTCAGGACTATTTTCACTGAACATAATTAGCTCTTATCAAAGAAAAGGTTGGAGACTCCTGCTCTAAAGTAATAATTTATGAAATGGGCTTTGAAGGAGTTTCATCTGACCTCTTATACTTTGTGTAAAACCAAACAAGCTAACCCTTTATGATGGCAGTCTCTTTGTACACAAATATTTACTGGGAAAAATTACCTAATTTGTTAGTGCAATATTTAGATTTTTTTCAATTTAATAAGTCAGCTTCAACTTTTCCTTTTAGCAGAGTTAATTTTACTTAGTAATTTGCGTTGATTTCCAGTTGAAAACAGGTGCATGCATGTTATTACTCAAGCACTGAAATGTTTTTGTTCATGTTAAGTCACCAATAAGACATTTCCTTTGACAACATTTGTGAATCCACAAAGCATTTTGGTCCATAATTGGTCATTGATCAAGGGAAAACATGCATGCTTTAGGGTGTCTCTGAAACAATATAAAAGAAATATATTCATATGAAGTAAGCTGAAAGGTCATGCTGATGGGCACTGTGGCTATTAAAAGCCTACCAAGCGGTGGCTACGGCGCTGTTCGAGATGGCTGCCTAGCTGTGGGGTCTCCGCTGCGCCGGGACTGACTTTGCTACCTACTTTGGTCTCCCGCTTTCCCTGTCGATGTGAGACAGCGGGAGGCGCTGCCCGAATATGCACGGCATCATTATCTGACACTTTCGTGCTCCGGTAAGCAAGGAGCGCTGAACTGCGGCTGCGATCCGTTTCTCTTCTCAGAACGGGCCGCCGCCATTTCGCGCACCTTCCCTGACGACGCTGCCGGTTGCCTCACGCTGTGACGGTCGATGTCTGGGACCGTTTTAAGCGTTTCTCACTGCTAGTGTGAACTTCTTTGCAGCGTGCTCATGACTTTGTGGCTCGTGTTATGGACTAATTAATTTCTACACGCTTCTACTATATTTTGGCTGCCAATGCCAATGATATTCAGAGGGGCTTCCTGTCACGATCTGCATAAGCCTCCACATCATTATCATTTGGGTTGCCAGGAGTTATCAGCAGTTACTTACCAGACAGACTGTTTATCAGTGGATACTTTCCTGGAATGAGCCACCATCATTTTGAACACTTCCACTCATAGCACTGCTTGCTGCCTTGGGAGGTTATTCCTACATTACTGCGCGCACTGATGGCCTTCTTCATGCAAATTGTGTCTGTTACTGCGCCATGAAGTAACGCATTACTTGCACGTTGTGCTGCAGCGGTTTCTCTATATGTTTTGCAAATTACCGCAGATGTTTGTTCCATGCCTGGCTCCTTTGGCAATATTGAAAGGTTTTTTCTACTGTTCGGCCACCTATGTACAAGCAATGCAGTAATGTTAAACTTACATGGTTTTTCTTGTGACACCTGCGCCATGTTAGCATTCTGTTGTCTTTATTAACTCTATGGACAAGCTGCATTTTCCATCTTTTCTTCAGCTACGCCCTCAACTGTTTTACGCTTTGCAGTTACCTCTTTCTTTATGCCGCCCTCCATTGATGCTTACCTCTTCAGTCACCGATAACGAAGGGCTCTTCACCCCACCATTACTACTCCTTCCTTTTATATAGCATTTCCTGTGGCCGTTGTTGTTGTGGTAGCTTTCCCTTTGGTGATTACTACTTGGGACCCTGCTCTCTGTAAAGGAATATTCTCTGCCTGGACTCCTCTTTCAATCATACTTCATGGCTGCTGAGCTTTTTCATGTGTAAGGGCCTCTAAGTGTCTACTCTACGCGCCCTTCAAGAATTTTATGCGTAATCTGTGCATATGGTCAGATTGCGCAAACCGAAATTTATTTTTGTTCCCTCCACGACTCTTCCAACGTCGTCCTCAGTGAATTCGTGTGCCTCTACCTCATCACCAAAAATGTCTGGCTCGGCCCCTCACCGTTTTTCTGTCACACAGGCTACTTCAAACAAATCTTCGCCTCCTGCTTCCTCTTCTAAACTCCTGAAGCAGGATCCTCCCTCCCCTGACAAATCGTCGACATCCTCTTCCACGGATTCGCTTCTAGAGGACATACGCGCTTTGCATCCGTTTATTGAAGAAACAAGTAAAGACATGCAGCTCTTAAAAGAAAAATGGTCAGTCATGGATGCCCGAATCACTTTAGTTGAACAGCAAGTACCTGAAATTCAATCTAATTCACAGCGCATCTCCTCTCTAGAGAAGTCTGTCCTTTCCCTCCAGCAGCATACAGAGGATTTGGAAAACAGGAACAGGAGGAACAACCTTTGTATTTATGGCTTGCCAGAATCCCTGGAGGGAGATGATCCGGTGACTTTCTTTACCTCCTTCCTTCCGAAGCTCCTAGACATGCCACCATCCACTGTTCTCAGTATTCAAAGAGCTCATAGACTTGGCCCTCGCTCAACTGCCTCTACGAAACCACGTGGTGTAATTATCCTTTTCCTGATATTCACTGATCTACTCTCAATCCTCTCAGCAGCCAGAGCCAAGCGTCAAGTCTCCTGGTTGGGTCAACGGGTATTCCTTGCGCAAGATGTCTCCAATGCTACTGCAGCAAGACGGAAGGAATTCCTCTCTCTTCGCCCTTCTCTGCGCTCCCTCGGGGCGCGTTATGGCCTGTTCCACCCCTGCATTTTTAAGGTCACTCATCAGAATAAAACTTGGACTTTTCAGGATCCAGGAGAACTTAGGAATTTCATTCTTCTACAAAACGGCGGCGGCATGGAGTCCTCTTCTTCGTCAAATGGCTGAAAAGTTTTCACGGCTTTATGATACTTTGTACTTGCCTTCACGTTCTCTTTCTTCGCTGCCTTGATGCCTCTCTTTTCAACTTTCCTTGAGATTGTTATTTCTAATTTGATTGTTGTTTGTTTTATTTGCTCCTGTTATCATTTTTTGTTGTACTGATTGTTGTACTCTTCAGAGAGTATTTGGTTGTCCTGGTATTGCTTCTAATTATTTTTTCTCCCCTTCCACAGATTTGTGTTTATTATCCCAACCTTCATGTAACCTTCCCTTTGTGGTTCTATGATATCCCGGTGCGGTTATGTCCCTGCTCCTTGGCTGGTTCATCTTGTTAAGTGTCGCCATCCCCCCATCTTTCTTTCGTATTTCCCCTTCAGGTATGTTTTTTGCAGTCATCCTTCTGGATTTGTGCTGTCTCTTCTGTCTACTCCTTCCCCTTTGCTTCTCTAGCTCTCTTTTCTCCTTCCTATCTCATCGCTCCCTTCCCCCTCCTTGTACTCTTCTTTCCTTTCTTTCCTTTTTCTCTTTTTCATGTTATAGTTGGTTAATATTTGCTTCTTCTTTTGCACTATTTGAATTTGCTATGTTTATTCTGTTTAAACATTTAGAGTTGTTTCCTGGAATGTGAAGGGTTTTAATAATCCTATTAAATGGCAGAGAGTACTTTCTCACCTATCCTCTAATAATCCCGATATTGTCCTTCTCCAAGAAACCCACCTCTCTGACCTTGAATCTTTAAAATTGAAAAGAAATTGGGTTGGTACTGTTCTATTTTCTCCGTCGATTAACCAAAAAAATGGTGTTGCTGTTTTAGTTCATAAAAAGCTTAAATGTACGATCCTATCAGAAGAAAAAGATATTGAAGGTCGTTGGATTGTAGCTAAGCTCCTTATCAATGCAATACCTATCACTGTGTTTAATGTTTATGGTCCTACTAACTTTGACCCTTCCTTTTGGCCAGTAATCACTAGTAAATGTATTCAACATAAAGATGATTTTTTCCTTTTAGGAGGTGATTGCAATCAGATAGTTGATCCCTTTTTGGATCGTAAATCCTCTGTCCGTTTTACCCCCCATAAACCCCATAAACAATTTTTGGACACTATTTCACAGGCACATCTTACTGACTCTTGGAGACTCACTCATCCAGATACCTTAGACTTTTCCTTCTGCTCTCCCCCCCATGCCTCTTTTTCTCGTCTAGATTATATCTTCATCCCCTTCTCCTTATCTCAAAACCTTCTGTCTTCCTCTATTGAACCTATCGTAATTTTAGACCACGCTCCTATCGTTACAGACTTTGACTTGCTTCCCCCTCTTCCTAAATCCTCTCGTTGGCGTTTTAATTCCTCCCTACTTACTGATCCTAATTTTTCCTCTTCTTTCCGTTCTTTCACTAATGAATTTTTCCAACTCAACTCTGATCCACACATCTCTCCTCACGTCCTTTGGGATTCTTTCAAAGCAACAGCGCGCGGTTTCATTATTGATTTTGTATCTAAGAAAAAGAAACAGTTTATTCAAAAGCAGAAAGTAGCTTTGGCCCATATCAAAAACTTGGAACATCAGTTTTATACCTCTTCTTCCAATATCATGTCCTCTGAGCTCCTCCAAGCCAAGATTGCATTCAATAAACTCACTACTGATTCGACTTCTTCCTTTCTTCTCTGCAGTAGTGCATGTTATTATGGTGGCAGTAATAAATCAGGCAAAATCCTTGCTAACTATCTTAAATCCCGTAAAGAGCGCACTTTTATTGAATCTATTTATTCCCCTACAAACACTCTCCTCCATACGGATAAGGACATTCTAGATCAATTTCAGTCCTTTTGCAAATCTTTGTATACTCCGGAAGCTCCTCCTACGCCGGCTCTGCTTCAGTCTTATTTTGATGAATTACCTAAGCCTGCTACTTCTCCACTTCAGTTCTCAGATATTGAAGCAGATTTTTCCTTGCATGAACTTTCCACTGCTTTGTCCTCTCTTACCAAAGGCAAAACCCCAGGTCCTGATGGTTTTCCGGTTGAGTTTTATTTACATTTTTCTGACCTTTTACTGCCCAAACTTCTTTCTCTTTTCCAATCATTTTGTTCTTCTGGTCTTGCCCAGGGCTCCTTTCAAGATGCTACCATTTGCCTTATTCCCAAAGAGGGCCGTGATTCCAAGTTTTGTAAAAATTACCGGCCAATTTCATTAGTCAATGTAGATGACAAACTTTTTGCTAAACTGCTTGCTCTCCGTCTCGATCCCTTCATGCCACACCTCATTGGAAAAGAACAATACGGTTTCGTTAAGGGTCGTCTTACTTCTGATAATTCCAGACTTTTTCTCAATGTCTTAAATAAAGCCTCTTCTCTCTCTATTCCTTTAGCAGCTATTTCTGTAGATGCTGAAAAAGCTTTTGATAGGGTTGATTGGTCTTTTTTACTTGCCTCCCTAAAATGGCACGGTTTTGGCCCCAGATTTATTTATTTTATTTCTTTGATATACTCCATGCCCAAAGCCTCAGTCCTTGTTAATGGTCAACTTACCTCTTCTTTCACACTTCAGCGTGGGGTTCGTCAGGGTTGTCCTCTCTCTCCTCTTCTTTTTGTGTTAGCGCTTGAACCTTTTCTTTCCTCTATTCGTAATAATTCTTCTATTTCTGGTTTTCCATATGGGGATCACCAACTAAAACTCTCTGCTTATGAAATGAAATGAAATGAAACAAATATTTATAAGAGCGCACTGCGGCCAAGCGGCTTCCTGGCGCTAAGGATCACAACCATGTCTGCCAAGGGGTCCGGGGGGAATTAGCCAGGAAAAGCCTGAAGAAAAAGAAAAGTTTTGAGAGCTTTACGAAAGTGTGAGAAGATGGGAATAGAGCGAATCGAGAGGGGAAGAGAATTCCAGATCTGGGAAGCCCGCACCGAGAAGCGGGTGCCTCCGGTGCGGGATTTGCGGAAACGGGGAACGTGAAGAAGAGAAAGAGAAGACGAGCGAAGAGAGCGACAAGGGGCATGAGAGGAAATTAGAGAATTAATAAAGAGAGGAGCAGATCGGGCATGCGCCCGGAAGGCCAAGCAGGCAAGTTTGAAGTGAGATCTGAGGTGAACAGGGAGCCAGTGGAGGGATTTAAGGACAGGAGTGATGTGGGAAAACTTAGGAAGACGAAAAACAAGACGAGCTGCCTGGTTCTGGATGGCCTGGAGACGGCGAGTTTCGTAGGCTGGAATGCCTACGTACAGGCCATTACCGTAATCCAGACGGGAAGTGATAAGGGCAGAAATGGTGGTTTTAAGGGCATCAACAGAAAAAAACCGAGAAATTTTACGAATGAGGCGGAGGGAGAGGAAACAGGCGGAAACAACAGAGCTGATATGCGCATGCATAGAAAGATCATTGCTGATCTTGATGCCCAAGGTCCGGACGGAGGAGGCTGGGGAAGGGGGGGGACCAAAGGAAAGGGGCCAGTGAACAGAGGACCAGGGGTTGGAGGGACCACCGGTGAGGACAAGCTCAGTCTTGTCAGGGTTGAGCTTTAAATGATTAAAGCTCATCCATTGGGAGATGAAGACCAGAGTAGAGCTGAACTTGGGAAGAGAGTGAGTGGGAGAGGATAGATCAAAGACGAGCTGGAGGTCGTCTGCGTAATTGTACACGGAGACCCCCAGCTCGAGGAGGGAAGAAATAAGAGGGCGGATGTAAAGGTTGAAGAGAAGAGGGGAAAGAGAGGAACCTTGGGGTACCCCACAGGTGACCGGGAGAGGGGGTGCGGAGAAATCAGAGAGGTGAACTGCCTGTGATCTGCCCTGAAGAAAGGACGTGATCCAGGAGAGGGCAGTGCCCTGGATGCCCGCTGCGCCGACACGGTCGAGAAGGATGGCATGATCGACCGTATCAAACGCAGCGGACAAATCCAAGAGGACTAAGGCCTGGGGGAGATTGCTGTCAGCCTTCCCTTTCAGTTCATCCAAGACCGCGAGGACCACACTCTCAGTAGAGTGACCAGGTCGGAATCCAGCCTGGTGAGAGGCCAAGATGTTATTCTCCTCGATGTAATTGGAGAGGCAGGATGTCACATAGCTCTCAAGAATCTTCCCGAGGTAGGGAAGAAGGGAGATCGGCCTAAAGTTCGATGGGAGGGAGGGATCCAGGCCAGCTTTCTTCAGGATAGGAAGCACAATGGCAGTTTTAAAGAGAGAAGGGACAGAACCCAGAGCCAAACAAGAATTGAGAAAAGTTAAGGGAGGGGTAGGGCAGGAAGTGTAAAGGGACCTAAGGATCCGTGCGGGAGCGCAATCCGCCGGAGGGCCGGACTTGACCTTAACAAGAAGGTCGCGGAAGAGCTCAGGTGAAATGGATTTGAAATGATCCAAAACAGAAGAACAAGAAGGGGAGTGATCCGGGAGGTTAGGTTCAGATACTATCGGAATGTTAGCCTTGATGGTGATTATTTTATTGATAAAATAATCATTGAGGGAGTGACAGAGAGATAGAGAGGGGGCAGGGGACAAGCTAGCACGGTCGGAGGTGGCAAGACTACGCACCAGTGAGAAGATCTCACAAGATTTATTGGCCGAAAGGGCTACGCGCTCCGAAAAATACTTGGATTTGGCCGCTAAGATGGCCGATTTATAGCTATTAAGAAGAGCCTTATAGGTAAAGCGAAGGTTAGGACAGTAATTGCGGCGCCAGCGACGCTCAGAGCGCCTTATGCCGACGACATTCTCTTATTTATTTCAGATCCAGAATCCTCTGTCCCTTCTTTATTAGCTGAATTTGAAAAGTTTTCTCTTGTTTCGGGCTATAAAATTAACTCAGATAAAACAGAAATTCTTCCATTAACTAAATTTTGTCTTCCACATTTCTTCTCTTCTACTGGCTTTGCCTGGAATAGTACTAAAATAAAGTATCTTGGTGTTTTTTTCTCTAATTCTATTTCATCCTCTATTAAATTAAATATGTCTGCAGTAATCTCAAGAATAGAACATTTGTTTTCTTCCTGGAATCCCTTATTTCTTTCTTGGTGGGGTCGTCTTGATTCTATTAAAATGATGATTGCTCCTATTCTTATTTATATGCTCTCTATGCTTCCTGTTCATATCCCGGCTTTTTATTTCAATCGTATTGATTCCGTTTTGTCCAAATTTCTTTGGAAACAAAAAAAAGGCAAGGATATCCCTGTCAGCTCTTCGCAAAGTCAAATCAAATGGAGGTGTCAAGTTTCCTGATTTTCGTCTTTATCACAAATCCTTTTCTTTACGTCAGGCTTCTAGGTGGTTATCGTCTGAGCTGTCTCCTTTTCCCCCCCCTCTGGCTCCATATTGAGCATTCTTTATTGCTGCCTTTTTCATTTCAAGATGTACTTCGTTTTACTACCAAATCTCCTTATACTATTTCCCCTCTGTTTAAAAATACTTCTTCTCTCTTGAAACCTTTGCTTTCCCCATTGCCTATATCCCGTGACTCTTTCTTGCTCTCACCCATCTGGTATAATTCACTTATTCTGCTAAATAATAGACCTATTGCTTGGTCTTCTTGGAGATCAAAAGGTATTATTTGGGTTAATCAACTCTTCGACAGTTCCTCGCCTTGCTCCTTCCCCCAATTTCGAACACGGTTTGTTGTCCTCAATCGTTTTCCCAGAAATATTATACTCTTATGGAAATTATTCTTGACCGTTATTATTCTCTGCCCTCTTCCGATCCACCTCTCTCTCCTTCCCCTCTTCTCGTCATACTTGCCACTCTTCATAAAGCTTCTCTTATTTACCATTTCTTCTCTGCTCCCAACACTGAACGTGCCAAAACTAAACTGGAGCTCTCTTGGGAATCAGATTTCGGTTGCTCATGGCCTGTTCCTCTCTGGGATAAGTTATGGTCTAAAACTCTGAAGACCTCTTGTTCTGCTTCCCTTACTCAATCCCTCTTTTTCCTTTATCATAGACTTTATCTTTCTCCCCTTTCTCTCTCTCGCTTTATTTCTTCCTCTAATTCTAATTGCTGGACATGTAGTGCACCTGATGCTGATCTTCTTCACCTTTTCTTTTTCTGTCCTTCTGTAGCAGCATTTTGGAAGCAGGTCTGGTCTTACATTTCACGCATTTTTACACTCTCTGTTCCTTATTCCAATACCCCTTGTGTTTTTGGGGAGTCTCTCGGAATCCTTAAATCTCCCGTCACACTCACTTGGTCTTTTTGACCTTATGCTGGCCCTTGCGTTTCAACATATTGCCTCTAATTGGAAATCCCTTACCAAAGTTTCCATAGGTTGTTGGTGGAATTTACTATGCAATTTCCATAGACTTGATGTTGCTTTTGCCTCCTCCTGTAAACCCCTTCGCAATGTTGAACTTTATTGGTTACCCCTTACCATATACTTAGATCAATCTGCCAAACGGAATTACACTTCTTTTTCCTCTGAGAATTTTAGACCTCCTTGAAGGATCATTACTCTTGCCTACAAGTGTTATTTCTTAGTTCACAATTTTCTTTATAATATAAGATTTTTAGATACTGTGTACCTTTTCCTTTTATTGTGCAATTGTTTATCTGCCGATACCTTTATATACGCATAATTTGTCATAACAGGTTTCCATTTCCTCTTGCTCCCTCCCCCTACCTCCCCCCTAAAAAATTATAGAAAATGCTTGGTTTCTTAGTGTTGTCATCAGTAGTCTTTGGTTTTTCCATATGTTTTTCCTCTGCATTTTTGCTTCTCTACTGATGTCACATTGTTGTTATATATCCTTTCTTTCAATAAAGCTTTCAAACTTAAAAAAAAAGCCTACCAAGCATTGCTAATGCCAATAGATCTGGCGTTAATGAGCTGCACTCTGGGTGTCACACAAGGACACCACTCCCATATCATGCACACCTCTCAGTCTGCGTTCATGAAGGCTCATCTCTCATTCGCTCATCTTGCACTCACATAGGTATACTGCTCACGCTGTACTGACAAAGGCTGCACCTGCAGTCACACAGTTGCACTTCTCACTACTCACTTACACACATACACATGTGCAACTCATTCTACACTCAGACAGAAGACCCAACTTGCACTCACACATACACAGGACTCATGCGTGCAGACAAGCATAACTCACTCTGCACTCACAGGCACATTGTTCTAACCTACACTCACATCATTTACTTAGGTATATCCATCACCCCTCCTGCACTAAGACAGACATCTCACTCTGCATGTACCCTGGCACACCTAAAAGCCTTCAAGCACACCCTACCCTGACACAGGCAATCCCTGCACTCCCACATACCAACCCTGCACTCACACAAGGACTAACCTCACCCTCCATAGGTGCAATACTTAGGCTGCACACGCGTAGATCACACTCCTCACTCACACAGACACAATTTATTCTATTTATCAAAAGAAGGGGGAAGAAGAGGAAAAACTGGGTTCACCCTCCTCCTTAATATGTACTCACAAAATCAAGAAATCCAGCAGGGGGAGAGAGCATCAGAGCATGTATTCCACTGTAATTTACCGGTTTAGAAAAACATATTTGTTCTTAGAGAACCCTCACGGGTTGCCCCTTGGTGGCATGCTTCATCACGAGGGTCCATCCTGATCTGCTGCGGTTCGAGGAGTGCTACGACCAGACAAATACGCAGGAGCACTTGAAAAGATGTCTATAATAAAGACAGTGTAGGTCAGGGGAGTGGTTGGGGAGTGATATCAGGATTAAAAATACCTAACTAGTAGGACTTTTCCATTTATTCCTTTCTCTAGTTGGTATATTTAAAAACAGGGGGTGGTGTTGCAGAAAAAGGCCTACAATGAGTCTACTTCTTCAAACTGGTCAGCATGTTTCGAGCATTTCCCCTACTGGCTCTTCACCATGACCTAAAGGAAACCAGTTCCTATTGGTGCCACTCCTTACCGCCGCCTAATAGGAACACAATAAATGTCATGTAATGCGTGATTCACATAACATACATACGATTCATGATAAAGTAACCTGTAAAGTCAATTCTTATATTTATGACCCTATGCTATTTTGTCATGGTCTTGCCGGGGTTGAGGGGGCCTGTAGTCACACCTTCGCCAAGGCTGTCCTCGGCCTTTGTGCCTGCTTAGATCCCCAGAGATCGCAACCCAGCTCTCCCACGTGCCAACCCTGCACTCACACAAGGACTTACCTCACATTCCATAGGCGCAAGACTTAGCCTGCACACATGTAGATCACACTCCTCCCTCAGACAGACACAATTTATTCTACACCTCTCCGTGCACTCACACAGGCAAACTGCTCTGCCTGCACTCAAGTTCAAGACTCACCCTGCAGGAACACAGGCACAAGACTCAAATTGCCCTGCATGCATACAGGAACAACTAACTCTAGACTCAAGCAGACACATTGTTCAAGCCTGTAAAATAAAGTACTTGTTCTCAAGAAACCATAGTTCTCTGTGCAAGGCAACAGTTGGACCAGTAGGCACACAATCCCTCTCAGCTGCAGCGTATATTTTTTGAAGCGAGATTGTCAAGGTAAAATGCAGTTCTGCACCACTTGCCCTCCAAACACTGGAAATGGGTGGAAACATAAAATGATTGAGATTGACATCATGCCTCCTGATGGGCTTCAGTGAAAGAACAGTTAGAGAAACAGCTGAAAAGTGGGCTTGTGAAGGGATGGATACATAGACGCTTGGAAGATGAGTGTGTGAAGAGACAGATAGACAGATAGCTGGCAAACTTGATGAATAAATTATCGTTGAAGGTTGAGTGTCTGAACTAATAAATCAATAGATGAACTGATGACGAGAATGAATGTGTGGAAAGAAGGATACATATATTTATCAAAGGAAAATTGATGGATGGATGGATGGATGGATGGATGTAGGTGTGCAAATGAATGATGGATTTATACATAAATGCAAGGTGCAGGTGTGAACAAACAGTTGAATGGTTGGATGCATGGGTATGGATGTGCAAACATGAGAAAGGAGCAACAGGTGGGGGAGTTAGCAATAGAGGGAGTGCACTACCTACTGCTGTACTGTAAGCAATATTTCCTGCATGGCAATAGCACATATGGTACCCTTGGATATGGTACCCTTGCTCCACAGAGCGTTCAGAGGACTCGCATTTGTTAGCGCTGTGTTGTAGGTGCTGTATGCGCGCCGCGCTTTTAACTACCCGTTTTTTCTATCTCAGTTGTAATCATTTTATTCTCCCTTGTTTTTAAACTTTCTGCATCATCTCCTCATACCTGCATCTTAATAGTGGAATCACCGCTGCTTTAGCGGGTCCGGTCCTGGGGTTTCCGATACCTGGGGGAATCGGCCGCCATCTTGGATGTGGTTGTGACGCTTCTGGGCGCCATTGTGAGCGGTCTAGTGGTTTGTGGTCACGCGCTCTCCCTTCATAAGGCGGTTCTCTAAGGGGGTCAGCCTGGATATGGTACCCTTGCTCCACAGAGCGTTCAGAGGACTCGCATTTGTTAGTGCTGTGTTGTAGGTGCTGTAGGCGCGCAGCGCCGCGCTTTTAACTACCCGTTTTTCTATCTCAGTTGTAATCATTTTATTCTCCCTTGTTTTTAAACTTTGTGCATCATCTCCTCATACCTGCATCTTAATAGTGGAATCACCGTTGCTTTAGCAGGTCCGGTCCTGGGGTTTCCGATACGTGGGGGAATCGGCCGCCATCTTGGATGTGGTTGTGACGCTTCTGGGCGCCATTGTGAGCGGTCTAGTAGTTTGTAGTCACGCGCTCTCCCTTCATAAGGCGGTTCTCTAAGGGGGTCAGCCTGGATATGGTACCCCTGCTCCACAGAGCGTTCAGAGGACTCGCATTTGTTAGTGCTGTGTTGTAGGTGCTGTAGGCGCGCCGCGCCGCGCTTTTAACTACCCATTTTTCTATCTCAGTTGTAATCATTTTATTCTCCCTTGTTTTTAAACTTTGTGCATCATCTCCTCATACCTGCATCTTAATAGTGGAATCACCGCTGCTTTAGCGGGTCCGGTCCTGGGGTTTCCGATACCTGGGGGAATCGTCCGCCATCTTGGATGTGGTTGTGACGCGTCTGGGCGCCATTGTGAGCGGTCTAGTGGTTTGTAGTCACGCGCTCTCCCTTCATAAACCAGTTCTCTGCGCGCAGCGGTATCGCGCAGCGGGAGCGCCCTCATCGCGCCTGAGTCAAGCCAGAGTCCTGCCCGTCTGCGCCCGTCAGCGCTAAGGCGGCGTTAGGCGTGGCGGTACTCTGCTTGTCGGTGTCATTTCCAGGTAATGCCGCCGTCATACGTATATTCTCGGGAAGAGTTGCTCGGCTTCAGGCGTATTGTTCCATGCTGTATATACGGGCCTGTCAGTCCTCTCTTCGGCCCTTATACTTGTGCCTGTGGGGTTTGGTCTCTTTCTGCCCCCTCTTCGATCTCTACCCTAACGGAGTCTTCCCCGGTTAAGCCCCCTCGTAGCAGACCGCTGGTCCCACGAGACATTATTGTCTGGAATCTAAATATTAGATCCCTTCCGAAGAATTATGCGGAACTTCATGATCTTATAAGTGATGAGTTACCAGATGTTTTTTTATGACGGAAACATGTCTTCAAGAAGCCGACACGGCAGTCGTGAATCTTGCACTCCCCCCTCAATACTCCATTTTCACACACAATCGGGCATCTAGGGGTGGTGGCATTGCTGTTGCCGTTAAATCTTGCTACCCATGTGAATGGAGGGTGGTGGATCTGGCAGGGTGTGAAAGCGCTTTTTTCAGAATCTCCATCAGCCATCAGTTTACGTTGTCCGGTCTTTTAATTTATCGCCCTCTTGGCTGTGACACGGCTTTTAGAAAGGCTCTTCCGGAGTGTGTCAGCTCTTTTGCCTTGGGCTGTGCTAACTTTTGCAACCTTGGCGATCTTAATTTGCACTTTGATTGTGGACATTTGCCCGCTGTCAGCAGTACCCTGGCTGATTTGGAGGCTCTTCAGCTCAATCAACTGGTCACCTTTCCCACTCACGTGGGTGGCCATATTCTTTATCCTCTTTTTACAAATTTAATTGGGGCCAAGGTAGCCAGGCCCAGTCCAGTTGCTTGGACTGATCACTTCTTAGTGAAAATTTCTCTCGTGACTAAAGAGCATCCATTCAAGCCCCTGGATAAACTAGTGCTTAAACGCCATTGGCAGAAACTCAATTTGGAGGACTTTCATCATCTCCTGGAGGTCAACCCATTAGGCTCTCACCTCAGTGTAGAATCTGGGTATGACACATTTTGTGATTGGGTCTCTTGCGCTTTAGATGCTTTGATCCCTGCGGCCTGGACTAACTGCCGTTCTAGAGAACCCAGCCCTTGGTACGACAGCTCCCTGGTGCTGTTTAAAAAAAGCTTGTAAAAAGGCTGAAAGGGACTGGCGGAAATCCTATGATGTTGGGAAAACAATCTGTCTATTTCTCTAAAATTAAACTCTATCACAGAGCGGTGTGTAAGAGCCCGGGCAGCCCACTACTCCCAGGAATTTAGAAACAGTTCTAATCCGTCCAAGCTTATCTTTAAAGTCCTCAAGGACCTAACGGCAAAAAAAGCTACTGCGGCAGAAATCTGTTCTGCTGAGCACAGTGTAAAGCTGGCTGCTTTTTTCATTGATAAAGTTCTAACGATTTACCGTGCTTTTCCCATCGTTGAGCAGGTGGCTGAGCTCTCCAGTCCTACCCTAGTCTCTGATGTAATCTTAGACTCACTGCCTAGCCTGCCGATGGAGTCATTTTACAAGATGGCTTCTAAAATTAAATCGGGCTCGCCGGATGATCCCCTAAGACCTACTCAGTTTAGGGAATCCGCTTCTGTCTGCCTCCCTTCAGTGTGCCATCCTATCAATCTTTCTCTCGCCTCAGGTGCTGTTCCTACTAAGTGGAAACAGGCGGTTGTGACACCTATTCTTAAAAATGCGACTTTGGAACCCTCTAAACTTGAGAGCTATCTCACGATTTCTCTCCTTCCCTGGGCCGCCAAAATTGTGGAGGCCCATGTGAATGGGGTGTTGTCCGAACATCTTGCCAGGGCCTGCATTCTGGACCCTTCCCAGAATGGGTTCCGTGCTGGTCACAGTCCGGAAACTGCCCTGCTCTCGATGACGGAACATCTTCGTTCTGTGCTCGACTCTGGTCAGACTGCGGCACTAGTACTACTCGACCTTAGTGCCGCGTTTGACACGGTCTCGGACAGAATTTTACTCCAACGTCTTCGTGAAGCGGGGGTTGAGGGCACAGCACTTGACTGGTTCATTTCCTTCCTTGCTGATAGGACCTTCAAGGTTGCCACTCCGCCATTTGCGTCCAATCTATATCCCCTGGAACTGGGTGTGCCCCAGGGTTCGTCTTTGAGCCCCACATTATTTAATCTATATGTGAGGCCGCTGGCTGCTGTCGTCAAGCAATGGGGTATGACTATGGTCTCCTATGCTGACGACACGCAGCTGGCGGTCGCCTTGAGTGGGGACTCCGACCTTGACACCCCCAGATTTCGGGATGGACTCTTGGCAGTAGCTAGCTGGATGAATTCCAACTGTCTCCAGCTTAATGCCAAAAAAACGGAGGTCATGATAGTGGGCAAGCGAACAGATCTTTGGGGTGGCATGTGGTGGCCCCCTGAGCCAGGTACTACCCCTATTCCTGTCTCAGAGGTCATAAACTTGGGGGTTTGGTTAGATCCTGCCCTCAGTTTTAGTGGCCATACAAAGAAAGTAGTGGCCACCTGTTTTGGCATCCTAAGAGGGTTGAGACCTATTTTGAGGTTCTTTGATGCCTCGACTAGGCAGCTGATTATACAAGCATCCATACTATCCCGGCTTGATTACGCCAGCTCACTACTATTGGGGGCCAACCAGGCTGAAATCGCCCGGATGCAACGTATTCAGAACGCTGCAGCCAGAGCTCTGGTGGGGCTACCGAGGTTCTGTTCTGCTGAGAGTACCATCCGCTCCCTACATTGGCTGCCTATGGCACAAAGGATTCACTTTAAGACCTTGTGCCTCTCCTTCAAGAACCTAGTTGGTGGCATGCTTCATCATCGGGCCCACCCAGTGACACCTAGTATGTCCCGGGTGTGCTACGACGCCTGATTACAGCGGAGCTGGTATATTGCTGAGAGTGCAGTGAGTGAGGTTGAGTGAGTTGTGATTTAAAACGGCTTGGTGGTGGTCCCAGTACCCGAGGGTAAATTAAATTTTAATAACTGGGCCGTCACCAGCGGTTAAAAGTAAGGCTACAGGACGCGTGAGGGTGGCGAGTTACTGCCCCCTGCGTCCTTCAGATGGTCGACATGTTTCAGCCAGTGCCTTAAAGTATTCTGGCTTTTCTCAGGACCATTTTTTAAAAAGGTGTGGTGAAATAAAACAGACTTAGTGTTGTGGTACGGACTATGTGATACACTCACTAAGGCGTTTTTCTATATGTGAGAGGGGGATTCCCTTCTCATGCATACGCTTTGGGTTATTAGCCAAGGCTTCCTGGAGGGAAGCGGTAAGGGGATGACCAGTCTTTCTGGTCAGTGCCTGCCTTGTACCTGTTGTCCCGCCGTCGTCCTCCGGTACCACAACACTAAGTCTGTTTTATTTCACCACACCTTTTTGAAAAACGGTCCTGAGGAAAGCCAGAATACTTTAAGGCACTGGCTGAAACATGTCGACCATCTGAAGGACGCAGGGGGCAGTAACTCGCCACCCTCACGTGTCCTGTAGCCTTACTTTTAACCGCTGGTGACGGCCCAGTTATTAAAATTTAATTTACCCTCGGGTACTGGGACCACCACCAAGCCGTTTTAAATCACAACTCACTCAACCTCACTCACTGCACTCTCAGCAATATACCAGCTCCGCTGTAATCAGGCGTCGTAGCACACCCGGGACATACTAGGTGTCACTGGGTGGGCCCGATGATGAAGCATGCCAGCAACTAGGTTGGTGGGTGAGGGCTTCATGAATACACCAACAAGGTGCCCGTGACAGAACCAATTAGAGTACTGTAACACTTTGGTCAACTTAAGCTAGTCCTCTTTGATTAATCACATATAAACCCTCGGGGACTCGGACTAGCTATCTAGTCCTCTCTCTCCCTCTTGTTACACGCACCCTGCACGTATAGCCTGTACACCCACTGGACATGTTGTGCCGCGCTGTTTCCGCAATGTTTGTACATCCAGAAGGACACTGAAGTAATGATCACTGTCCTTCTTCAGGCCATCCACACCATGATGTGTTCGCAACTGTATATTTCCTAAACTCACTGCCAATGAATTCTGGCAACTTCTATTAACCTCACGGTCCTGCAATAGTCTAGCTGCTTATTTCTTTCAAGAATGTCATTAACTCTGCAACAATTCATCTAGAACAGTGATGTGGTACAACGTACACCTCAGACACAAATTCAGAGCCCGCCGTAACCCCCAAAGAGGTTGAAAATGTGAGTGCTGGGGAAGACAGTGTAAACTCCATTAAGCAGGCGCTCATATTTCAGAGAACAAAATACATAGTCAGGGCCCAGCAAGTATATTTATGCAAGAAGGGGCATTGGACAGGCAGATCATTCCGAGGTACTCAACTCCGCTATTTAGGTGTTGAATATTCGCTGAACACACTCTCAGTCAGATAATGTAAAATAACAAAATGTAACAACAGCATGAAGTTGCCAACATGTACCTCCATGTTGCACTCCAATGTTTAGACACTATGTAAAGGGTCCTGCAGAAGAGTATCCTTTGACCAAGGGAATCAGTGAAACCGATGATTGAGCTGCCTCCAGTCAAAGACGTCCTTCCATGTAAATACCTGAAGGGGCAACATTATCAGTCTGTCAATTACTGCTTGTAATCATATTCACCCATAGGTATACTTTTGCAATCATTTGAGAAATCGAACTATTTTACTTATTGAAACTCGTTAGTGGTGCCCCTAATATACATCCATTTTCACCTGGGAATTTATATATTGTAAGAGCATTATTCCTCATTCATTTCAAAACATAACATGTGATACATAAAAGCAAGTAAAGGCCACAAGACCCAGACATATGTCAATTCAAGGCCAGAGTGACACACACCAACCGAAAAACTCTTAACACAAAAAGAGGGGGTGGAGGCAGCAGGAACAAGAAGAAAAGGCAACACCATGGCAGCCTACAGCATACCTAAACTTGCGATAATACTACACAACAAGACACAAAAGTACAGAGGCACCACTGCACTTCAGCTCACCACAGTTGGCCTATACCATCATAGCACTGCATTATCTCTTCAAGTATTACACTCCTATTCACATATCAGTGTCAATCAACAGTATAAGTGTCTCTTCCTGCACAAAAACAATCCTGCCTACAATGCAGGCACCCTTGCAACACAGTGCAAGGGTGTCTGACTACGCAGCCAAAAGAGTGATAGTGCTAAAAAAAGGCAGACATGTTCTTTACAACGTTAAATTCAGTGTATTCCTGCAGTACAGCACAGCAATGTGGCTTGCTGCGTTGTGTTGCGTGAAGCTTTGATAAATATGGGCCTTCAAGATTTGCTGGCTAGTTGGTATTTTTTCTTATAATAATAATGTTGGCTTGAAGCTCAGAAGTTAGCAAAATAACGCACAACACAATGACTCACTGTCAAATCAGTGTTTTTTTCTTTTAAAAAGGAAATGGCAGACAAAAATGCATATGGCAACACCCTTTATAGGATCTCACAATCACCAGGGGTTGCACACTAAACAAAGGTCCCACATGTAAGAAAATGTGAAATGAACCTTAAACCTTCGGCATTGTGGGCACCTTTAACAGTCAACGCACCAACAAACCCTCCCCCTAATACCACCCACAAGAGTCTAACACAAGATGAGGATGCATTAATTAAAGCAATGCCTACTGGCTTTGTCAGGGTGTGACACAGCAAATGTAAAATATACACTCAAACATAAAGCAAATCAATATTACAAACTGTTTAAAATGGTGTAATCTTTCAAGGACATAATACAATGTATGCAGTGATTTACTGTCAAAAATGCGCGTTCATCAACAGTCAAAAACAATGCAGTGTGAGTCTTTCTTCGACCTCTTCCAGACCTGCAAAGTAACCATAGCATCTAATAACAAAGCTCCAAGCACCCTAAAACCACCCAACAAAAGTACCACCTGCCAAAATGTGTGACAATTTAGAATAATAATGTATCCCAGATTCTAGTGACGTATGGTGCCTGGGAAAACATGGAGGCACTGGTTGGGGGATGTTCCGCTACTACTCACAGTCCCCTGAACACACGAAGGCTTCCTTTGTAGTGGTCATGCCCGTCTTGGGTACCATGACACAACATATGCAATTTTTTATTGGCCCTGCAAAGCCTTCTAAAAGTGATCTTACTGCTTCAGGCCACGATTCTCCAAAAACCTTAGATGCAGCTGTACCTCGCCCTGAAAGTTTTTAATTTTGCTTCCTTTGTGCAAAATGAAAGTGCCTGCTAGCACGCTCTATGTATTTTTTATTTGACTGGGTCCTCTGGCGCCATATGTGCGGCCCTTGATTCTTTTCTAGTATTGGGTAGGAGTTTAAGCTTGTATGCCACCTCTGTATACGGTGTTTGTGCTGTCTGCTCCTGGTGGCATGTTCCAGCTGTGCTAAAACGACCTCTAAAATGTTTTATAGTTCTTGGAGCTTGTTTCTAGATGCTCTTCATGGTAGTCGTCTCTTTAATGAAGCCAGAGCCCAGATCCCTAACTTCAGCAGCATGGTGGTGTACACCAGCCCAGGACCCGCTCTCCTGCCTGCGGTCCTAGGAATCTCCTCTCCTCAGGGTCTTATTCAGAAGCACCCATTGGTCCTCAATGTAGGTTAGACTGCCTACCTACGCTCCCCAGTCACTTTCAAGGCACTTGGGTGTCCAGCAAAAGTCAGGGGGGCCCAACAATAGGACCCATCTAGGGGAACTGCCTCCTTCAAGGTCTCCAACAAGTCTACCCTCTACTGTACCCCTGAAGGAGTGGAAAGGGGATATAGCCGTTCCAGCGCTGGCAGAGCCACGTGTGCCGTTCCATCGCAAGCGCAACCACACTAGCCTGAACTACACATCTTCTTTAACCATGCATATGGGTGGTTAAGGAAGATAGCGCAGTCTAGTGTCCGGATGGGCAGGGAGTGGAAGAGAAAACATCGGAAAAGAAAGCTCCAGACAGTTAGTGGGGCTGAGTTTGAGGGGCTTGTTTTGAAGGTTATGGGGTCGGATTTAGGGTTCATGGCCGGGGGGGCTGGGCTCAGGGTGGGCCAGAGACGGTTGGTTTTGTTATAAGGCTGGGTTTGGGGGGGAGTTTTAGGGGTGTGGGTAGGGTTTAGGGCGCAGGGCGGGGTGGTCTGGGTAGTTTTTTTAAAGGGGGCAGGGTTTTAGGCTTCCTGCAGTAGAAGGGGGTAGGGGTAGTTTTATTGGCAGCATGGTGTTAAGTTTTAGAGCTCTGGACGGGGGTCAGGTTAATGTTTGTTTTTAAAGGGGGTAGGATTTTGGCCTCAGGGTGGGGGGAGGAGATGGACTAATTTCAAAGGTAGGGCAAGGTAGGTTTTAGGCCTCAGAGTGGGTGTGAGGTAGAGGGATAGAATTTTAGGGCTTAGGGCAGGAAGGGGGGGGGGTCGGGATAGTGGTGACCCTAACCATGCATATCCCTTTACCAATCACGCGTTTACAACAAAATTTCATGGTAAAGGCATGCATGGTAAAGGAATGCATGGTTAAGACGCATTTGTGGTTCAGGCTGCATTGTAGGGGTATGTGTGGTTTAGGCATGTGTGTCTCTGTCATACAACCGAAAGGAGAAACGGCCGGAACAACGCGGGCAGACCCACACGTGCCGTTCCACTGTAAGAGTGCCAGCACACTTTTACTGAACCACGCATCTGCCTTAACCACGCATGAGCCAATGCCAAAGGATACTAGGGCAAATGTGGATGGATGCCCATGCTGTGAAGGTCAGACAACTCCATGTCATCACATGCACAGACAACCAACCCTGGGCGATTTTGTGTTTAAACCAACGCTTTATCTTGCAATTTAATCTAACTTTTCCAGCAGCGGCCAGTGCAGGTAAGTGTGGTGGGGCAGGGCGGGGCTTAGCGGGGTACGGCAGAGGGGATGTCGACAGACGACAGAATAGGAGTTATTTATTTATTTATTATGCTCTATTCCATCATCTGTTGACATGCCCTCCACAGCGGCCTGCCCCATTGCACTTACCTGCACTGGCCACTGCTAAACTTTTCACACACAGAATCAAGACTACATTTAATAGAATGCACATGCTAATACAATGAAAGCCCTAGGGGGTGGAGAGTCTCATTCTAGGTGAGATAATGGTAGAGGATGTGGGAAGTGGGGAACTAGGTTTGAGTTTCGGTGTCTGTTCAGCATCTTGTGATTCTGGGCAAGTCAGGTAATCTCCCTGTGCCTACTATAACAAGCATTTGCAATGCAATAAGTCTTGCATTTGCCAGAGTTTCGGTGTCTGTTCAGCATCTTGTGATTCTGGGCAAGTCAGGTAATCTCCCTGTGCCTACTATAACAAGCATTTGCAATGCAATAAGTCTTGCATTTGCCAGAGTTTGAGATCTTGGCATTGTAAATGACAATGTCTTTTATTTGTGTTTTGAAAACTTGCCAGCGGTGCTTACATATGCACTTTGGGCCCTATCTAGAACAAAGTGACACATTGTGATGCCGCAAGCCATTTTGCTGCTCCACACTGAGATACTTTCAAAGCACAGTGATCCGTTATATCTACATTGATATGACGGATCCCTTTGCTCTCCCCTGTACTGGCGCACCATGGGCTGCCATGCCCCAATGCAGGCACACTAACACAATGATGCAAGGATGCCTGCATTGCAGCGATGATTGTTTTTGTACAGGAAGAGACACCTTCCTAAACAAAAACAATCACAATAGGTGATTTCCTCCTTCTATGTGTGCTGCAGAATGCAGCATGCATAAAAAGAAGAAAAAAGAAGGAGAAATGATACCATTTCTCCTTGTTGTGCCTCCCTATGCCTCCTCTGGGGAGGTGTAGCATTCAGACGCATTTCCAGGTTTACAATTTCTCTCAAATCCGAAAATGTGGCAGAAGCCATTAGTGGTGCATGGGAACACCCAGAGCTCACCCATGGCATGCCCTTTTCACACAAAGTGCTGTGTGCTAAGGGGGCGTATTTACAAGGACATGAAAAGCCATGCACTGTGGCTTTACGTCTCCTTGTAAACATTTGGCAGCAAGATGCACTGCCTATGCTTCAAAAAAGGTGATGGACCAGCTTCACAAGGGGCTTGTAAATAATCCCCTTTGTACTTATAGTCATTGCTTACAAGAAGCAAGGCTGGCAGTAACTGCACCTCTTTCACTGCCAGCCCTGCTCCTTGTAAGAAAGGAATATAAGTACAAAATGTGTGTTTAGCACTGCTTGCAGGTTTTCAAAACACTTAATAAAAGGCATTGTTATTTACAATGCCAATAGCTCAAACTCTTGCAAATGCAAGACCTATTGCATTGCAAATGCCTGTTAATGGTTGGAGGTCGGATTTAGAGTTAATAAAAGGGAGCAGGCTTGGGGGTATCAGGGTGGGGGAGTTGGGTTGGGTTTGTTTTTAGGTCTGGGTTTGGGGGGAGTTTTTAGGGGTGAGGATACGATTTAGGGCTAAGGGCGGGGAGGTCGGGGACGTTTTTTAAAGAGGGGAGAGTTTTAGTCCTCAAGGTGGGGGTAGGGGCAGTATTATGGGCAGCGCAGGGGTATGGTTTAGGGCTCAGGGTGAAAGGGGTCCGGGGAGTTTTGTTATAGGGGCAGGGTTTTTTGCCTCAGGGTGGGGGGAGGGAAAGGTGTAGTTTTAAGGGCAGGACGAGATAGGTGTTTGGCCTCAGGTCAGCGGGGGCGAAGCAGGGGGATAGAATTTTAGGGCTTATGGCAGGGAGGGTAGTAGCGATCTTAACCACGTATACTCCCTTATCAATCATGCCTTTACAACTAACTTGAATGGTAAAGGCATGTTTGGCAAAGGACAGCCTGGTTAAAACGCATGCTGGTTTGGGCTACATTGTAGAGGCACCCGTGGTTTAACCGTAAATGCCTCTGTCATACAACCAGTAGAAAGATCATTGTCACTAGCCCTAGAGCCAATAGTTCATTAGAGTGTAGAATTACAGGGATGGGTTTGTTAGAAAACAGGTCTGCCCTCATTGCTTTGTAGTTCTCAGTTGTTCTCTGATTGTCGCCTTGTGTAGGGGTTTTAAACCTGGAGATAGTGAGTTCTAGAAGGTGGATGTTTCTATTAGGTGGTCCAGAACATAACAATCTAGGAGGGCTGTTTAAGAAGGTCAGAACCCACTCTCTCATACTAACCACACCGACCTTCTATAAGTGCGCTCTGTCATCAGTATGAGCTATTGATACAGTGAGAGCTGTTGTGGAAAAATCTGTTTCATTTGGGAATATAGACAATACGAAGTAGTTTTACCTTTTAACATTAGTAAACCTCTGCTTTTTATGGAATTGTTTTGTGTCTTTTTCATCCCTTGAAAGCAAACGGCACTCACGGGGTCAGTTGCAGCAGCAGCGGTTTATTACACAGACGCGTTTCGGAGAATTTCCTTCGTCAGTGTGTATTTACAAAAGCGTGCTGACGGACGCCATATTTCAGAGGAAATGGAAATTAACTCATTTAAACATGGCGCATGCTATTCTTGCACCTTTGGCACCAGTCCCCCTTTTCATTTCCATGAATGTACCTTTAGAAACATGTGAGCTACATCTTTCAACTTGCCATGCAGAGCTTACTGGTCACTATATCCACCTGCACCACAAGCGCCACTAGCATCTTTTTCTGCTTTATCCCCATCATCTGTTAATGGTCAAGGGTTTGGTTGTCATGCCACATGGGCCAGCTGCTATCTTCTGGCTCACGTATTGGCACGATTGCCATCATGGAAAAAATATAAATAGGCTGCTTTGAGATGTATGGCTTGCTGCTACAGTTCTTTACTAGTGTTTGTGGGCAGCGTTTTCCCACTCACCAATGTCATCCCACTGAAATGACGAGGCTTTGCACCAATGATCATGGTTGCTTTGCACTTGGTAAGCATTGGTAACGCATAGCCAAATCCCTAAAGGTTAGGGCCTGATTATTAGTTTGGTGGTGTGGGACCGGGCAGCAATGCAACTTCCTGGCTCCCATACCAACAAGCTTCACCGGCAGGTGCCTGCCAGATTACAAATTACCTTGGGGTCTTGTGGGCGGTCTTTTTAGTTCCCACTTAGGTGCCTATTAAAAAGGAACGGCAATGGGAGCGCCAAAGCCCGTTACTGACTGTCATGGACAAGGCAGTCCATGCCGTGCAGGAAAGAAGGATGAATGCAGATAGGGGGGCACACCATGTGCCCCCCTGAATGCATCCCATGGCCCTGAGGCCATGTTTACTCACTGTCACAGTTTTCCTGGTGGCCTCACTGTAATAAAAACTGTGGCAGTGAGGAAACTCCGGATATGCTTGGCAGTGCAGCTGCGGCACCGCCAAGCATATTGGAGCCTCTGACCACCATGCCACCACCAAGGATCGTGGCTCCCTAATGGACAGTTGGTGCGGCCATATGGCGGTCTGATTGCGGTAGTTGTAATACGGCAGTCGGACCGCCGGTGCGGCGATCTCCAATCGCCACGCACCTCAACCGCAAATTTAGTGGCCGAAAACTCGTAGTTAGGCCCTAAGTCTTCATGAACGGATAAACAGATCTTAGTGATGAACTAACCAGAATTCAACATTGTCCAACCAAAGACACATGGCAAGGCTGCTTGGTCAATATGCTATTGTCTCTGCGCCTGCTGATGATAGTTGCTGGATGGTAAAGGTAGCTGGAATGATAGTGATAACAGCGACAGTGGGGCTGAAAGTATACTGGTGGTTGTCGTTGTGGGGTCTCACAGATTGCTTTGTAGTTTTGTGATGCCGCTGCAGGTTGACAAAGAGGCCTGTAGTGTCAACAAAGAACTGAATGTGCAGATATCATCTTTTTACTTAGTTAGTGGCTGAATTAAATGCAGGCAACAACATGAAAGTTCTGGGGGTTGCTCCAACAGGAACCCCAAAGTACTGTTAGGTCAATCACATAAGCAGAGTTGGCACAGTTTTAGATGGACCTTGATTTTCGGATTGATTTAATGCTGATGACACCAGACTTTCCACAGGAGCCTTTGATTGTACCACTATATGATTACAAGATGTAAGGGATGATACTAGTGTTTCTGATTTTGCTGCCACTGCTTCCTCCTGGGTTTAGCAATGAGACCTTAAGCTTGTACTGCCTTGGAAGATATTTCACATATTTATCCTTATCACCAATGTTTTTTTTTTTCCTCATTTAGCCACTTAATCGATCCTGGGGCATTCCTACAGCAGGGTCCAGTAGCCTTGTTAAGGTACCGTCAATTTTTTCTGGAAGGCTGGTCGGGTATCGAAGCTGAGAAATAGAGCCCCTTACGATCTAGCTCCAGTACCAACCAGATATGGGCTGAAAGTCCAATATTGCCATGGCTTGGGGTGCCTCCCGTTGGACATGGAGGCTGAGGCTTAATCATCGGACCCGGGGAAAATAAACAAAACAAAAAAAAAGCGGAATCCTAACTGTTCCGACTCCACTCAATTAAGAAATTCCAAAATCTCACTGTACGGGGACTACATGTTCTTGCCAAATCTACTTTTGATGTCATGTAAAGTGAAGACAACCACTCTGCATGAGTGGGTGGGTTGATGTTGACCCAATTTTTGCAGATTTGTCTTCTTGCTAATAGTATGGCGTAATATAGAAACTCACTTTCTAATCCTTTGATGTTATCACTCAGTCCAAATATTACTAGGGACCAAGAAAGGGGAATAGAGATTTTAAGGATTGACTCAAGCGATATCTTTACTTCCTGCCAAAAGTTAGTAACGTTCGGGCATTCCCAGAACATATGCAGATCTGAGGCAGCTGGCAGGAAACATTTATTACAACATTTCCCCGGTTGAAACTTAGAAAGTCTTTTAGGGGAATAATACGCCTGATGTAATGTGAACAGTTGATTACGCCTCAGCCAGGCTGGTTTTATGATCTTATAGAGGAGCGTAAAGGACTCTATCCATTTCTCTTCTGCCTGGGGTTCGCCCTCTCCACCCCATAGCTTTGTCGGAAGATTAAACTCCTCCTCCCTTTCTTCCAAAATGCTCCAGTAATGTGCAGCAATCTCCTTTCCATTGTATGGTTTTTCAATTAGATTCCTCTCTAAGGAGCTGTCTCCTCCAAATTTGATCTTTTTAATTATTTGAGAGCGCAGCCAGCTAGAAAGCTGACTATAAACAAACCAAGATAATGGTGAGGTTACCCTGTCTGAAAACATTTCCCAATCGATGAGAGAGCCGTCCTCTACTAATTCTCCCCACCGTACGATTCCTGCTTTTTTTAGGACTGTTTTGACCGTCTGTGTGAAATGCGGTGAAAGCCCAGGAAAGTCCCAGATCGGCGCGTAATTAGAAAAATATGCAATCCCCGCCTTGGACTTAATTTGAGACCATTCTTTTATGGGGCAGTATAATGTCTTCAGTCTGACTTTTTTTAAAAACCTCTGATGCCCGAATTTAAATAGGAATCCGTCCGATGGAAGGTCTGAGCCCAGTAGCATGGCTTTGAACATATGGCCGTTAGGGTTGTCTAGTGGGGACTTTAATAACATCCTGGAGTGGGTCAGGTGGAAGGCCCACGCATAGTATTCCAGGTCTGGCAAAGCAAGGCCTCCTTTTTCTCTTCTCCTTCTCAGTTTCTTCCACGCCAGCCTGGATGATTTATAACACCAAATAAATGAATTTATGATTTGTTGGGATTTTTTTTATTGGTTTGTGTCAAATAATAAAGGGATTGTGTTGAAGAGAAATGTATATTTCGGTAGAATGGACATTTTGACTAAGCTGGTCCTTCCGTAGATGGTAAGAGGTAGAAAAGACCAAGACTTCATTAATGTTTTCGCTTCGCGTGAGATGCGATCTAGATTATTCTGGGCCAAAAGGTTGGGATCTTTGGTAATTCTTATGCCCAGGTAACGCATTGAAGTTTTTAATGGAAGCTGAATATTGGTGATGTTCCAAGCCATTATCTCTGTCTTCCCTCGGTTTATTTCATAACCTGAGTGCTTTCCAAATTCCTTCGCGCTTTTGATTACGATAGGGAAGGCCTGTGTCGGGTCTGTAGTGTAAATGAGAATATCATCGGCATACATCCCGACTTTTTTATCCCACCCTGAAAATGAAACAGGGGGGAATATTAGGGTCTTCTCTTATGGAGTGGGCAAATGGTTCTAGATAAATGTCAAATAATAGGGGGGAGAGAGGGCACCCCTGTCTTGTTCCTCTAGAAATTTCAAAGGGATTTGTGCGTGTACCGTTAATTAGCAAACTTGCCTTAGGGTTTTTATATAATAAGCCTATCATTCTGCGGAATTTAGGACCTATTTTAAACTTTGCCATTGCGGCGTTTAAGTAAGACCAGTTTACTCTATCGAATGCTTTTGTTGCATCGAGAGTCATGACTGCAAGAGGTAGAGCAAATGTTGAGGCAATGTCTATAGCTCCGACTAGGTCGTATGTTAAGTCGGCAAGTTGTCGGTCTCTTATAAACCCCTTTTGGTCCTGGTGTATGATATCTCCAATCTCGCTTCCCAAACGAGCGGCCAAAATTGACGAGAAGATCTTATAATCGTTGTTGAGAAGCGAGATTGGGCGATATAAACCACAGTCCATTGGGTCTTTCTTTATCTGGTTTTAGAATTAAGGCTATATTCGCTTCTCCCCAAGAGCTAGGCGATGTCTCTCCTTTTAATAATATGTCATTAAATAGCTTCGTTAGTGTCGGGGTAAGTGTGGAATTAAGGACCCGATATAATTCACCCGGAATCCCATCCGGTCCTGCGGCTTTCCCCTGTTTTAGCCTCTTAATGACACTTTCGACTTCCCCCTGGGTTATCTCCCTATCTAGGTTCTCGCTCTGATGCTCTTTTAACTCAGGAAGGTTCATCTTTTCCAGCCATTTATTTCTTTCCTCAATATTGTCGATATTATCAGTTATTTCATCAGTGTAGATGTTATGGAAAAAGGAGCTGAAAGCTTCACCAATCTCTGTATCGGTTTTCCTGCTATTTGATTCTCCATCTACTCTCACTTCTTTTATATGTTTCCTAACCTGGTCTGCTTTTATTTTCCAGGCTAGTAGCTTTCCTGCAGACTCACCATATTCGAAGTGGGAGAGTTTACTGGCCTGCCAACGTTTGTTTAGTCTCTGCTGTAATAATGTTTCTAATTTATCTTTTAGCTCTCTTTTCTTATCTAAGCTAGTGGAGGGTGCTTGATCTACTAAATCCAACCTTGCCAAATCTTGCTCAATTGACTGTAGTTCTTCTCTATATTTCTTTTTCCTGTAAGACGCCCTATTGGTGATACAACCCCTAATATACGCTTTCCACGTCTCCCACACACTAACCAAAGGGGCAGAATTTAAATTCAGCTCTAAGAAAGCAGTGGTCTCAGATATAAGATATTCTCTTTCCGTTTCCTCTAATAATAGGGTACGATCAAAAGACCATGAGACAAAGTTATGTTCGCGGTCTACTGTTAGGGAAAAAATAATGGCAGAGTGGTCCGATAAGTGCGATGGTAAGTATGTAATGTTCCCTATCAAGTCTTTTAGAGAGAAGCTAAATAAGGCGTAAACGATTCGGGATTTATGCTTATATTTGTAGTTGTGGTAAGAGACCCCCAATGTTTTCCCGGCTCTCTGTCTCCAGAAGTCTTCCAATCCCAGATCGGACATACAGCACAATAGTGCATCTCTTGATTTATTATGGATTATTGCCCTAGAGCTAGGGGATTTATCCAGTTTAGGATCTACTACTAGATTAAAAGCTCCCGACCATATTATTGGGTTGGTGGTAGTTATCAGATGATTTTGTATTGTATTTATGTAAGAGGGGTCATCTTGGTTAGGTCCATAATAGACTACTAGGGTAAATCTCCTTATATCTATCTGGACATTAGCTATTAGCCATCTCCCGTTTGGATCTGCCTTCAGGTCGTCAATCTAAGCTCTAGTGCCTTTTTTAAATATGATAGCTATTCCACGGATGGTGGCATTGTGGTCCGTGGTAACGAATTTATCGACCCATCTTAATTTTTTTAAAATTTCTGTAATCTCTTTTTTGTTTAGGTGTGTCTCCTGGATCATTATGATCTGCGCGGGCGAATCTCTGAGATACTGCATGATTTTGTTCTTTCTCCCTCGTACGCGCAGACCATTTACGTTCCAGGAGAGAAGTTTAATGTCTCTCATTTCTCTCTATCCATCCGTTACCTCTCTTTGCCCATTCTGCATTTGGTAGTTTTATTTTTCTCTTTACTCGACCTTCTAATATGAATCCTTTATTGGTTTGGGTATTGACCACTCTTATACTACAAACCCTGGAATCGATGAGTTTTCTATTTTTAAGATTTTGGTTATGAGGACTTTTTTGTGCTTTTACCCCCCTCCCTCCCCTGGAAAACCCCTCCCTACTTACTCTGGCCGGATGCATGGCCAGGTTGTCGCCCCCGACGTACTCCTACCTGGGACCCCATTTTTCTAATCTATCGATCGATCAATTGATCATGTTGGGACATGTTAAGGAGTAAGAGGAGAAAGAGGGAGAAGATCCTTTCTTTTTCCTTCTCTTCACATCTTTTCTTTTTTTCCCCTTTTTTTAGTTATCTAACTTCCCTTTGTTTTCTTCTTTTTTTTGTTTTGTTACACAGATACATATATTGTGTGCTCATCTAAGTACCTCCCCTTTTTTTTTTTTGGGCTGTTGTGCATATTCTTTTTATGTGTATATATATATCTATATCAAAACAAAACCCTTTCAGGCATAGAGTGACGCATAAATTATGCAAAAAAGAAGGAGAGAACTCTGGGTAGGTCTCAGTTTAGGTGGAAAGCAGCTCCTGTTAGAGCACTCTCAACACCAGCGACACTCTAGATCTGCTCACCTCAAATGTCTGTTTTTCTATCAAAGTTTTTAAGCATAGGATTAGACAGTGCTATCCATGCCGAGATAGAAAATGACAAAGTCTTTCGCCATTTAAACAGCAAAGTCTTTAAGCATAGGACTAGTACAGTGCAGTCCTTGCCGAGCTGTCAAATAACAAAAGCCATTTATCACTCCAGGCACAATATTACAGCTTTGAATTGGTAAAATACCAACTCAAGCCAACCTGAAATGAATAAAAGCAACCCCTGACACAGTGTTTCGCTCTAATTAGAGCTCTTCAGAGAGGTATAGCTTTGTCGAGACACAAGGGAGCACCCAGTATTAAGTCAAAACAAAACCCTTTCAGGCATAGAGTGACGCATAAATTATGCAAAAAAGAAGGAGAGAACTCTGGGTAGGTCTCAGTTTAGGTGGAAAGCAGCTCCTGTTAGAGCACTCTCAACACCAGCGACACTCTAGATCTGCTCACCTCAAATGTCTGTTTTTCTATCAAAGTTTTTAAGCATAGGATTAGACAGTGCTATCCATGCCGAGATAGAAAATGACAAAGTCTTTCGCCATTTAAACAGCAAAGTCTTTAAGCATAGGACTAGTACAGTGCAGTCCTTGCCGAGCTGTCAAATAACAAAAGCCATTTATCACTCCAGGAACAATATTACAGCTTTGAATTAGTAAAATACCAACTCAGGCCAACCTGAAATGAATAAAAGCAACCCCTGACACAGTGTTTCGCTCTAATTAGAGCTCTTCAGAGAGGTATAGCTTTGTCCAGACACAAGGGAGCACCCAGTATTAAGTCAAAACAAAACCCTTTCAGGCATAGAGTGACGCATAAATTATGCAAAGAAGAAGGAGAGAACTCTGGGTAGGTCTCAGTTTAGGTGGAAAGCAGCTCCTGTTAGAGCACTCTCAACACCAGCGACACTCTAGATCTGCTCACCTCAAATGTCTGTTTTTCTATCAAAGTTTTTAAGCATAGGATTAGACAGTGCTATCCATGCCGAGATAGAAAATGACAAAGTCTTTCGCCATTTAAACAGCAAAGTCTTTAAGCATAGGACTAGTACAGTGCAGTCCTTGCCGAGCTGTCAAATAACAAAAGCCATTTATCACTCCAGGCACAATATTACAGCTTATATATATCTATCTATTTGTTTCCAGGCTACTGGATGGACCTTGGCCCACCTCCACACACCGGGATGAATTGGAGCGGTGTTGCAGTTATTAACTGCACGCTGGGCGAGGCATACTCATGCTTTACCCCCGCGGAGATGGATCCCTGTGACTTTGGGGGTTGGTGTGGTTATGGGGACTCGGGGGACTTTGCTTTGTGGCCCAGCCATTCAGGTGCACGCTCGTTTTGCCCCACTACAAGATTGCTGCAACAACACTGCATCTTGGGACTTGTAGGCGCAACCATCCCAGGCGCGCTACACTAATTGAAGGTGTTGATTACACTCACCTGTGGGCGGAGCGGCACGTCAGTAAAGAGATGGGGCGGGATATTTATATCCGAGAGTGAGCGCCCTCATCCCATTTGCACAACAGGCGCTGAAGAGGCAGGAGCCGAAATGCATACGCCGTACATATTGCTGTGCTGTTTTTCCATGCTGGTGCTGTGAATAAAGTCCTCATTTGTTTCCCCAGACGGGCCTCATCTCTTTCTTCGGAGGAGGAGTGTGTTCCTATATTTTCAGCGCGAGTGACCAGTATCGCGCTCATGAGGCCCCCACACTACAAGTTGGCCTCGGTCCTATTGGTCTCTGCTGCGGTGGACTTTGTTTTTGTTTCCAGGCTACTGGATGGACCTTGGCCCACCTCCACACACCGGGATGAATTGGAGCGGTGTTGCAGTTATTAACTGCACGCTGGGCGAGGCATACTCATGCTTTACCCCCGCGGAGATGGATCCCTGTGACTTTGGGGGTTGGTGTGGTTATGGGGACTCGGGGGACTTTGCTTTGTGGCCCAGCCATTCAGGTGCACACTCGTTTTGCCCCACTACAAGATTGCTGCAACAACACTGCATCTTGGGACTTGTAGGCGCCACCATCCCAGGCGCGCTACACTAATTGAAGGTGTTGATTACACTCACCTGTGGGCGGAGCGGCACGTCAGTAAAGAGATGGGGCGGGATATTTATATCCGAGAGTGAGCGCCCTCATCCCATTTGCACAACAGGCGCTGAAGAGGCAGGAGCCGAAATGCATATGCCGTACATATTGCTGTGCTGTTTTTCCATGCTGGTGCTGTGAATAAAGTCCTCATTTGTTTCCCCAGACGGGCCTCATCTCTTTCTTCGGAGGAGGAGTGTGTTCCTATATTTTCAGCGCGAGTGACCAGTATCGCGCTCATGAGGCCCCCACACTACAAGTTGGCCTCGGTCCTATTGGTCTCTGCTGCGGTGGACTTTGTTTTTGTTTCCAGGCTACTGGATGGACCTTGGCCCACCTCCACACACCGGGATGAATTGGAGCGGTGTTGCAGTTATTAACTGCACGCTGGGCGAGGCATACTCATGCTTTACCCCCGCGGAGATGGATCCCTGTGACTTTGGGGGTTGGTGTGGTTATGGGGACTCGGGGGACTTTGCTTTGTGGCCCAGCCATTCAGGTGCACGCTCGTTTTGCCCCACTACAAGATTGCTGCAACAACACTGCATCTTGGGACTTGTAGGCGCAACCATCCCAGGCGCGCTACACTAATTGAAGGTGTTGATTACACTCACCTGTGGGCGGAGCGGCACGTCAGTAAAGAGATGGGGCGGGATATTTATATCCGAGAGTGAGCGCCCTCATCCCATTTGCACAACAGGCGCTGAAGAGGCAGGAGCCGAAATGCATACGCCGTACATATTGCTGTGCTGTTTTTCCATGCTGGTGCTGTGAATAAAGTCCTCATTTGTTTCCCCAGACGGGCCTCATCTCTTTCTTCGGAGGAGGAGTGTGTTCCTATATTTTCAGCGCGAGTGACCAGTATCGCGCTCATGAGGCCCCCACACTACAAGTTGGCCTCGGTCCTATTGGTCTCTGCTGCGGTGGACTTTGTTTTTGTTTCCAGGCTACTGGATGGACCTTGGCCCACCTCCACACACCGGGATGAATTGGAGCGGTGTTGCAGTTATTAACTGCACGCTGGGCGAGGCATACTCATGCTTTACCCCCGCGGAGATGGATCCCTGTGACTTTGGGGGTTGGTGTGGTTATGGGGACTCGGGGGACTTTGCTTTGTGGCCCAGCCATTCGGGTGCACGCTCGTTTTGCCCCACTACAAGATTGCTGCAACAACACTGCATCTTGGGACTTGTAGGCGCAACCATCCCAGGCGCGCTACACTAATTGAAGGTGTTGATTACACTCACCTGTGGGCGGAGCGGCACGTCAGTAAAGAGATGGGGCGGGATATTTATATCCGAGAGTGAGCGCCCTCATCCCATTTGCACAACAGGCGCTGAAGAGGCAGGAGCCGAAATGCATACGCCGTACATATTGCTGTGCTGTTTTTCCATGCTGGTGCTGTGAATAAAGTCCTCATTTGTTTCCCCAGACGGGCCTCATCTCTTTCTTCGGAGGAGGAGTGTGTTCCTATATTTTCAGCGCGAGTGACCAGTATCGCGCTCATGAGGCCCCCACACTACAAGTTGGCCTCGGTCCTATTGGTCTCTGCTGCGGTGGACTTTGTTTTTGTTTCCAGGCTACTGGATGGACCTTGGCCCACCTCCACACACCGGGATGAATTGGAGCGGTGTTGCAGTTATTAACTGCACGCTGGGCGAGGCATACTCATGCTTTACCCCCGCGGAGATGGATCCCTGTGACTTTGGGGGTTGGTGTGGTTATGGGGACTCGGGGGACTTTGCTTTGTGGCCCAGCCATTCAGGTGCACGCTCGTTTTGCCCCACTACAAGATTGCTGCAACAACACTGCATCTTGGGACTTGTAGGCGCAACCATCCCAGGCGCGCTACACTAATTGAAGGTGTTGATTACACTCACCTGTGGGCGGAGCGGCACGTCAGTAAAGAGATGGGGCGGGATATTTATATCCGAGAGTGAGCGCCCTCATCCCATTTGCACAACAGGCGCTGAAGAGGCAGGAGCCGAAATGCATACGCCGTACATATTGCTGTGCTGTTTTTCCATGCTGGTGCTGTGAATAAAGTCCTCATTTGTTTCCCCAGACGGGCCTCATCTCTTTCTTCGGAGGAGGAGTGTGTTCCTATATTTTCAGCGCGAGTGACCAGTATCGCGCTCATGAGGCCCCCACACTACAAGTTGGCCTCGGTCCTATTGGTCTCTGCTGCGGTGGACTTTGTTTTTGTTTCCAGGCTACTGGATGGACATTGGCCCACCTCCACACACCGGGATGAGTTGGAGCGGTGTTGCAGTTATTAACTGCACGCTGGGCGAGGCATACTCATGCTTTACCCCCGCGGAGATGGATCCCTGTGACTTTGGGGGTTGGTGTGGTTATGGGGACTCGGGGGACTTTGCTTTGTGGCCCAGCCATTCAGGTGCACGCTCGTTTTGCCCCACTACAAGATTGCTGCAACAACACTGCATCTTGGGACTTGTAGGCGCAACCATCCCAGGCGCGCTACACTAATTGAAGGTGTTGATTACACTCACCTGTGGGCGGAGCGTCACGTCAGTAAAGAGATGGGGCGGGATATTTATATCCGAGAGTGAGCGCCCTCATCCCATTTGCACAACAGGCGCTGAAGAGGCAGGAGCCGAAATGCATACGCCGTACATATTGCTGTGCTGTTTTTCCATGCTGGTGCTGTGAATAAAGTCCTCATTTGTTTCCCCAGACGGGCCTCATCTCTTTCTTCGGAGGAGGAGTGTGTTCCTATATTTTCAGCGCGAGTGACCAGTATCGCGCTCATGAGGCCCCCACACTACAAGTTGGCCTCGGTCCTATTGGTCTCTGCTGCGGTGGACTTTGTTTTTGTTTCCAGGCTACTGGATGGACCTTGGCCCACCTCCACACACCGGGATGAATTGGAGCGGTGTTGCAGTTATTAACTGCACGCTGGGCGAGGCATACTCATGCTTTACCCCCGCGGAGATGGATCCCTGTGACTTTGGGGGTTGGTGTGGTTATGGGGACTCGGGGGACTTTGCTTTGTGGCCCAGCCATTCAGGTGCACGCTCGTTTTGCCCCACTACAAGATTGCTGCAACAACACTGCATCTTGGGACTTGTAGGCGCAACCATCCCAGGCGCGCTACACTAATTGAAGGTGTTGATTACACTCACCTGTGGGCGGAGCGGCACGTCAGTAAAGAGATGGGGCGGGATATTTATATCCGAGAGTGAGCGCCCTCATCCCATTTGCACAACAGGCGCTGAAGAGGCAGGAGCCGAAATGCATACGCCGTACATATTGCTGTGCTGTTTTTCCATGCTGGTGCTGTGAATAAAGTCCTCATTTGTTTCCCCAGACGGGCCTCATCTCTTTCTTCGGAGGAGGAGTGTGTTCCTATATTTTCAGCGCGAGTGACCAGTATCGCGCTCATGAGGCCCCCACACTACAAGTTGGCCTCGGTCCTATTGGTCTCTGCTGCGGTGGACTTTGTTTTTGTTTCCAGGCTACTGGATGGACCTTGGCCCACCTCCACACACCGGGATGAATTGGAGCGGTGTTGCAGTTATTAACTGCACGCTGGGCGAGGCATACTCATGCTTTACCCCCGCGGAGATGGATCCCTGTGACTTTGGGGGTTGGTGTGGTTATGGGGACTCGGGGGACTTTGCTTTGTGGCCCAGCCATTCAGGTGCACGCTCGTTTTGCCCCACTACAAGATTGCTGCAACAACACTGCATCTTGGGACTTGTAGGCGCAACCATCCCAGGCGCGCTACACTAATTGAAGGTGTTGATTACACTCACCTGTGGGCGGAGCGGCACGTCAGTAAAGAGATGGGGCGGGATATTTATATCCGAGAGTGAGCGCCCTCATCCCATTTGCACAACAGGCGCTGAAGAGGCAGGAGCCGAAATGCATACGCCGTACATATTGCTGTGCTGTTTTTCCATGCTGGTGCTGTGAATAAAGTCCTCATTTGTTTCCCCAGACGGGCCTCATCTCTTTCTTCGGAGGAGGAGTGTGTTCCTATATTTTCAGCGCGAGTGACCAGTATCGCGCTCATGAGGCCCCCACACTACAAGTTGGCCTCGGTCCTATTGGTCTCTGCTGCGGTGGACTTTGTTTTTGTTTCCAGGCTACTGGATGGACCTTGGCCCACCTCCACACACCGGGATGAATTGGAGCGGTGTTGCAGTTATTAACTGCACGCTGGGCGAGGCATACTCATGCTTTACCCCCGCGGAGATGGATCCCTGTGACTTTGGGGGTTGGTGTGGTTATGGGGACTCGGGGGACTTTGCTTTGTGGCCCAGCCATTCAAGTGCACGCTCGTTTTGCCCCACTACAAGATTGCTGCAACAACACTGCATCTTGGGACTTGTAGGCGCAACCATCCCAGGCGCGCTACACTAATTGAAGGTGTTGATTACACTCACCTGTGGGCGGAGCGTCACGTCAGTAAAGAGATGGGGCGGGATATTTATATCCGAGAGTGAGCGCCCTCATCCCATTTGCACAACAGGCGCTGAAGAGGCAGGAGCCGAAATGCATATGCCGTACATATTGCTGTGCTGTTTTTCCATGCTGGTGCTGTGAATAAAGTCCTCATTTGTTTCCCCAGATGGGCCTCATCTCTTTCTTCGGAGGAAGAGTGTGTTCCTATATTTTCAGCGCGAGTGACCAGTATCGCGCTCATGAGGCCCCCACACTACAAGTTGGCCTCGGTCCTATTGGTCTCTGCTGCGGTGGACTTTGTTTTTGTTTCCAGGCTACTGGATGGACCTTGGCCCACCTCCACACACCGGGATGAATTGGAGCGGTGTTGCAGTTATGAACTGCACGCTGGGCGAGGCATACTCATGCTTTACCCCCGCGGAGATGGATCCCTGTGACTTTGGGGGTTGGTGTGGTTATGGGGACTCGGGGGACTTTGCTTTGTGGCCCAGCCATTCAGGTGCACGCTCGTTTTGCCCCACTACAAGATTGCTGCAACAACACTGCATCTTGGGACTTGTAGGCGCAACCATCCCAGGCGCGCTACACTAATTGAAGGTGTTGATTACACTCACCTGTGGGCGGAGCGGCACGTCAGTAAAGAGATGGGGCGGGATATTTATATCCGAGAGTGAGCGCCCTCATCCCATTTGCACAACAGGCGCTGAAGAGGCAGGAGCCGAAATGCATACGCCGTACATATTGCTGTGCTGTTTTTCCATGCTGGTGCTGTGAATAAAGTCCTCATTTGTTTCCCCAGACGGGCCTCATCTCTTTCTTCGGAGGAGGAGTGTGTTCCTATATTTTCAGCGCGAGTGACCAGTATCGCGCTCATGAGGCCCCCACACTACAAGTTGGCCTCGGTCCTATTGGTCTCTGCTGCGGTGGACTTTGTTTTTGTTTCCAGGCTACTGGATGGACCTTGGCCCACCTCCACACACCGGGATGAATTGGAGCGGTGTTGCAGTTATTAACTGCACGCTGGGCGAGGCATACTCATGCTTTACCCCCGCGGAGATGGATCCCTGTGACTTTGGGGGTTGGTGTGGTTATGGGGACTCGGGGGACTTTGCTTTGTGGCCCAGCCATTCAGGTGCACGCTCGTTTTGCCCCACTACAAGATTGCTGCAACAACACTGCATCTTGGGACTTGTAGGCGCAACCATCCCAGGCGCGCTACACTAATTGAAGGTGTTGGTTACACTCACCTGTGGGCGGAGCGGCACGTCAGTAAAGAGATGGGGCGGGATATTTATATCCGAGAGTGAGCGCCCTCATCCCATTTGCACAACAGGCGCTGAAGAGGCAGGAGCCGAAATGCATACGCAGTACATATTGCTGTGCTGTTTTTCCATGCTGGTGCTGTGAATAAAGTCCTCATTTGTTTCCCCAGACGGGCCTCATCTCTTTCTTCGGAGGAGGAGTGTGTTCCTATATTTTCAGCGCGAGTGACCAGTATCGCGCTCATGAGGCCCCCACACTACAAGTTGGCCTCGGTCCTATTGGTCTCTGCTGCGGTGGACTTTGTTTTTGTTTCCAGGCTACTGGATGGACCTTGGCCCACCTCCACACACCGGGATGAATTGGAGCGGTGTTGCAGTTATTAACTGCACGCTGGGCGAGGCATACTCATGCTTTACCCCCGCGGAGATGGATCCCTGTGACTTTGGGGGTTGGTGTGGTTATGGGGACTCGGGGGACTTTGCTTTGTGGCCCAGCCATTCAGGTGCACGCTCGTTTTGCCCCACTACAAGATTGCTGCAACAACACTGCATCTTGGGACTTGTAGGCGCAACCATCCCAGGCGCGCTACACTAATTGAAGGTGTTGATTACACTCACCTGTGGGCGGAGCGGCACGTCAGTAAAGAGATGGGGCGGGATATTTATATCCGAGAGTGAGCGCCCTCATCCCATTTGCACAACAGGCGCTGAAGAGGCAGGAGCCGAAATGCATACGCCGTACATATTGCTGTGCTGTTTTTCCATGCTGGTGCTGTGAATAAAGTCCTCATTTGTTTCCCCAGACGGGCCTCATCTCTTTCTTCGGAGGAGGAGTGTGTTCCTATATTTTCAGCGCGAGTGACCAGTATCGCGCTCATGAGGCCCCCACACTACAAGTTGGCCTCGGTCCTATTGGTCTCTGCTGCGGTGGACTTTGTTTTTGTTTCCAGGCTACTGGATGGACCTTGGCCCACCTCCACACACCGGGATGAATTGGAGCGGTGTTGCAGTTATTAACTGCACGCTGGGCGAGGCATACTCATGCTTTACCCCCGCGGAGATGGATCCCTGTGACTTTGGGGGTTGGTGTGGTTATGGGGACTCGGGGGACTTTGCTTTGTGGCCCAGCCATTCGGGTGCACGCTCGTTTTGCCCCACTACAAGATTGCTGCAACAACACTGCATCTTGGGACTTGTAGGCGCAACCATCCCAGGCGCGCTACACTAATTGAAGGTGTTGATTACACTCACCTGTGGGCGGAGCGGCACGTCAGTAAAGAGATGGGGAGGGATATTTATATCCGAGAGTGAGCGCCCTCATCCCATTTGCACAACAGGCGCTGAAGAGGCAGGAGCCGAAATGCATACGCCGTACATATTGCTGTGCTGTTTTTCCATGCTGGTGCTGTGAATAAAGTCCTCATTTGTTTCCCCAGACGGGCCTCATCTCTTTCTTCGGAGGAGGAGTGTGTTCCTATATTTTCAGCGCGAGTGACCAGTATCGCGCTCATGAGGCCCCCACACTACAAGTTGGCCTCGGTCCTATTGGTCTCTGCTGCGGTGGACTTTGTTTTTGTTTCCAGGCTACTGGATGGACCTTGGCCCACCTCCACACACCGGGATGAATTGGAGCGGTGTTGCAGTTATTAACTGCACGCTGGGCGAGGCATACTCATGCTTTACCCCCGCGGAGATGGATCCCTGTGACTTTGGGGGTTGGTGTGGTTATGGGGACTCGGGGGACTTTGCTTTGTGGCCCAGCCATTCAGGTGCACGCTCGTTTTGCCCCACTACAAGATTGCTGCAACAACACTGCATCTTGGGACTTGTAGGCGCAACCATCCCAGGCGCGCTACACTAATTGAAGGTGTTGATTACACTCACCTGTGGGCGGAGCGGCACGTCAGTAAAGAGATGGGGCGGGATATTTATATCCGAGAGTGAGCGCCCTCATCCCATTTGCACAACAGGCGCTGAAGAGGCAGGAGCCGAAATGCATACGCCGTACATATTGCTGTGCTGTTTTTCCATGCTGGTGCTGTGAATAAAGTCCTCATTTGTTTCCCCAGACGGGCCTCATCTCTTTCTTCGGAGGAGGAGTGTGTTCCTATATTTTCAGCGCGAGTGACCAGTATCGCGCTCATGAGGCCCCCACACTACAAGTTGGCCTCGGTCCTATTGGTCTCTGCTGCGGTGGACTTTGTTTTTGTTTCCAGGCTACTGGATGGACCTTGGCCCACCTCCACACACCGGGATGAATTGGAGCGGTGTTGCAGTTATTAACTGCACGCTGGGCGAGGCATACTCATGCTTTACCCCCGCGGAGATGGATCCCTGTGACTTTGGGGGTTGGTGTGGTTATGGGGACTCGGGGGACTTTGCTTTGTGGCCCAGCCATTCAGGTGCACGCTCGTTTTGCCCCACTACAAGATTGCTGCAACAACACTGCATCTTGGGATTTGTAGGCGCAACCATCCCAGGCGCGCTACACTAATTGAAGGTGTTGATTACACTCACCTGTGGGCGGAGCGTCACGTCAGTAAAGAGATGGGGCGGGATATTTATATCCGAGAGTGAGCGCCCTCATCCCATTTGCACAACAGGCGCTGAAGAGGCAGGAGCCGAAATGCATATGCCGTACATATTGCTGTGCTGTTTTTCCATGCTGGTGCTGTGAATAAAGTCCTCATTTGTTTCCCCAGACGGGCCTCATCTCTTTCTTCGGAGGAAGAGTGTGTTCCTATATTTTCAGCGCGAGTGACCAGTATCGCGCTCATGAGGCCCCCACACTACAAGTTGGCCTCGGTCCTATTGGTCTCTGCTGCGGTGGACTTTGTTTTTGTTTCCAGGCTACTGGATGGACCTTGGCCCACCTCCACACACCGGGATGAATTGGAGCGGTGTTGCAGTTATGAACTGCACGCTGGGCGAGGCATACTCATGCTTTACCCCCGCGGAGATGGATCCCTGTGACTTTGGGGGTTGGTGTGGTTATGGGGACTCGGGGGACTTTGCTTTGTGGCCCAGCCATTCAGGTGCACGCTCGTTTTGCCCCACTACAAGATTGCTGCAACAACACTGCATCTTGGGACTTGTAGGCGCAACCATCCCAGGCGCGCTACACTAATTGAAGGTGTTGATTACACTCACCTGTGGGCGGAGCGGCACGTCAGTAAAGAGATGGGGCGGGATATTTATATCCGAGAGTGAGCGCCCTCATCCCATTTGCACAACAGGCGCTGAAGAGGCAGGAGCCGAAATGCATACGCCGTACATATTGCTGTGCTGTTTTTCCATGCTGGTGCTGTGAATAAAGTCCTCATTTGTTTCCCCAGACGGGCCTCATCTCTTTCTTCGGAGGAGGAGTGTGTTCCTATATTTTCAGCGCGAGTGACCAGTATCGCGCTCATGAGGCCCCCACACTACAAGTTGGCCTCGGTCCTATTGGTCTCTGCTGCGGTGGACTTTGTTTTTGTTTCCAGGCTACTGGATGGACCTTGGCCCACCTCCACACACCGGGATGAATTGGAGCGGTGTTGCAGTTATTAACTGCACGCTGGGCGAGGCATACTCATGCTTTACCCCCGCGGAGATGGATCCCTGTGACTTTGGGGGTTGGTGTGGTTATGGGGACTCGGGGGACTTTGCTTTGTGGCCCAGCCATTCAGGTGCACGCTCGTTTTGCCCCACTACAAGATTGCTGCAACAACACTGCATCTTGGGACTTGTAGGCGCAACCATCCCAGGCGCGCTACACTAATTGAAGGTGTTGGTTACACTCACCTGTGGGCGGAGCGGCACGTCAGTAAAGAGATGGGGCGGGATATTTATATCCGAGAGTGAGCGCCCTCATCCCATTTGCACAACAGGCGCTGAAGAGGCAGGAGCCGAAATGCATACGCAGTACATATTGCTGTGCTGTTTTTCCATGCTGGTGCTGTGAATAAAGTCCTCATTTGTTTCCCCAGACGGGCCTCATCTCTTTCTTCGGAGGAGGAGTGTGTTCCTATATTTTCAGCGCGAGTGACCAGTATCGCGCTCATGAGGCCCCCACACTACAAGTTGGCCTCGGTCCTATTGGTCTCTGCTGCGGTGGACTTTGTTTTTGTTTCCAGGCTACTGGATGGACCTTGGCCCACCTCCACACACCGGGATGAATTGGAGCGGTGTTGCAGTTATTAACTGCACGCTGGGCGAGGCATACTCATGCTTTACCCCCGCGGAGATGGATCCCTGTGACTTTGGGGGTTGGTGTGGTTATGGGGACTCGGGGGACTTTGCTTTGTGGCCCAGCCATTCAGGTGCACGCTCGTTTTGCCCCACTACAAGATTGCTGCAACAACACTGCATCTTGGGACTTGTAGGCGCAACCATCCCAGGCGCGCTACACTAATTGAAGGTGTTGATTACACTCACCTGTGGGCGGAGCGGCACGTCAGTAAAGAGATGGGGCGGGATATTTATATCCGAGAGTGAGCGCCCTCATCCCATTTGCACAACAGGCGCTGAAGAGGCAGGAGCCGAAATGCATACGCCGTACATATTGCTGTGCTGTTTTTCCATGCTGGTGCAGTGAATAAAGTCATCATTTGTTTCCCCAGACGGGCCTCATCTCTTTCTTCGGAGGAGGAGTGTGTTCCTATATTTTCAGCGCGAGTGACCAGTATCGCGCTCATGAGGCCCCCACACTACAAGTTGGCCTCGGTCCTATTGGTCTCTGCTGCGGTGGACTTTGTTTTTGTTTCCAGGCTACTGGATGGACCTTGGCCCACCTCCACACACCGGGATGAATTGGAGCGGTGTTGCAGTTATTAACTGCACGCTGGGCGAGGCATACTCATGCTTTACCCCCGCGGAGATGGATCCCTGTGACTTTGGGGGTTGGTGTGGTTATGGGGACTCGGGGGACTTTGCTTTGTGGCCCAGCCATTCAGGTGCACGCTCGTTTTGCCCCACTACAAGATTGCTGCAACAACACTGCATCTTGGGACTTGTAGGCGCAACCATCCCAGGCGCGCTACACTAATTGAAGGTGTTGATTACACTCACCTGTGGGCGGAGCGGCACGTCAGTAAAGAGATGGGGCGGGATATTTATATCCGAGAGTGAGCGCCCTCATCCCATTTGCACAACAGGCGCTGAAGAGGCAGGAGCCGAAATGCATACGCCGTACATATTGCTGTGCTGTTTTTCCATGCTGGTGCTGTGAATAAAGTCCTCATTTGTTTCCCCAGACGGGCCTCATCTCTTTCTTCGGAGGAGGAGTGTGTTCCTATATTTTCAGCGCGAGTGACCAGTATCGCGCTCATGAGGCCCCCACACTACAAGTTGGCCTCGGTCCTATTGGTCTCTGCTGCGGTGGACTTTGTTTTTGTTTCCAGGCTACTGGATGGACCTTGGCCCACCTCCACACACCGGGATGAATTGGAGCGGTGTTGCAGTTATTAACTGCACGCTGGGCGAGGCATACTCATGCTTTACCCCCGCGGAGATGGATCCCTGTGACTTTGGGGGTTGGTGTGGTTATGGGGACTCGAGGGACTTTGCTTTGTGGCCCAGCCATTCAGGTGCACGCTCGTTTTGCCCCACTACAAGATTGCTGCAACAACACTGCATCTTGGGACTTGTAGGCGCAACCATCCCAGGCGCGCTACACTAATTGAAGGTGTTGATTACACTCACCTGTGGGCGGAGCGTCACGTCAGTAAAGAGATGGGGCGGGATATTTATATCCGAGAGTGAGCGCCCTCATCCCATTTGCACAACAGGCGCTGAAGAGGCAGGAGCCGAAATGCATATGCCGTACATATTGCTGTGCTGTTTTTCCATGCTGGTGCTGTGAATAAAGTCCTCATTTGTTTCCCCAGACGGGCCTCATCTCTTTCTTCGGAGGAAGAGTGTGTTCCTATATTTTCAGCGCGAGTGACCAGTATCGCGCTCATGAGGCCCCCACACTACAAGTTGGCCTCGGTCCTATTGGTCTCTGCTGCGGTGGACTTTGTTTTTGTTTCCAGGCTACTGGATGGACCTTGGCCCACCTCCACACACCGGGATGAATTGGAGCGGTGTTGCAGTTATGAACTGCACGCTGGGCGAGGCATACTCATGCTTTACCCCCGCGGAGATGGATCCCTGTGACTTTGGGGGTTGGTGTGGTTATGGGGACTCGGGGGACTTTGCTTTGTGGCCCAGCCATTCAGGTGCACGCTCGTTTTGCCCCACTACAAGATTGCTGCAACAACACTGCATCTTGGGACTTGTAGGCGCAACCATCCC